>NC_142805.1:13600222-13930222 GCF_049724085.1 Artemia sp. Qi Xiang Cuo
CGTCCTTTAATGTAATGTCTTTCTAATTTGGCCTTGGGTTAGATTTCTAAATAGTTCACCATTCCGTTGACGAAAAATAGAGAAACCCAAACTTTTTAGGGTTTTTGCCATTTCTATTTAGATAGGTCAGAACTTTGAGAAAATTCGTTTAGAGCCTTTATTTCAAGATGAAAATATTTATGTGAGTGACATCATTTTTATATAACTCAGTATTGTAATGACGTTGTCAAACTTGTCACACTAATGAGGAAAAATTGAAAATTTTCAAATATGGAGAAGTACATTAAATTGCTTAAAGAACAAAAAATTGGTAATTGCAGAAATATTTTTATATATTTTGATAAGAGATTACAATAATTTCAAAACCATTAAATTGAAAACCAAAAGTATGAAGCTTAGTAGCAATCGTTGTTAGAAATCTTAGACACCATAAACTGAATGGTATATTTATAATAGAAGTTACCACGGTCATATGGAAACGGATTCGTCTTTCAGCTAAGAAGGATTTGAGTTCAAATCACGCTGTGGTAACGATTGATCTTGAACGATATTTCTGAAAGAATGTAAAAGCCCCCCTCTAAAATGCTGATATCACTAAAAATACAATTAAAACCGTTTTTTATTTAAATTTCCTTCTTATTTATTTCATTTTGTTTGGATAATCTCTTCTGTCTTCATATTTCACCCCAATAAAAAATAATGGCCTTCTTTAACCCTTTTCTCAACTTTTCCTGAGCAGTTGCGATCACAAACCCAAATTGGGTTTTCGACTAATGTAAAGACTATACAATGGAGAAGAGATAAGCAAATTTGCACAACAGTAAGAAAAAAAATAAAATGTACTAGGGATATATTTTGCAAAAAAAAAAAAAATAACACCAAAGGAAATAGATCCAAATTCTAAGGCACTTTGCGCAAGAGTTTTGTAAGTTTCAGCGTTTTTAACACAAAACAGATCGATCATCTGTGGTACAAAAAATCGTAAAACCTTATTGAAGCACCTATTAAAAGAACTCCCCAGACAATAGAGAAATCGGTATTGAGAAAGAAAACATAAGGGATTCCTACACACCCCAAGTATAAAATACCACATAACGACATTTCTTTTATATTTTGGCATAATACCCATAAACATAGTGATAGACTGTGAGTAAAAATGTATATGCATGCGGGAATGGTGTATACATGTTCTCCACTTGCTATTTTCTTACCCGGTGAATTTAGAACTATTGTTTTTTTTTAAATAGAAATTGGGCCGTGGCTTGCAACCCGGATTCTTATATATAAACTGTTTAAAACACAGTTAGAAATGCTTTTTTCTTGAATCGGTGTTCCAGGAATTTGTTCTAAATCATTAGTCTTACAAACACATATACTAATAACCCTGACAGGCTCGTTTTCGCCATAATTGAAAAACATTGCTTTTCCTTCGCTGTTGATAGGTATGCTTGTATATATATTTTTGTTGCTGCTACGTAAACTGCAATTGCTCCTTCCAAAATTAATATACGAATTTTCTAAGAAGTACGCCTCTGTATATTCACTGTGTTGTCGAACATTTTCCATTGCATCTATAAACTGTTCCGCAGTTGCCAGTCCATACTTTGGAAGCTTTTCATTAAACTGACAACATTTCTTTTGGATATTGCTATGAAGCTTTGCCAAAGCATTTCTAGCCGACTTTTCAACAGCATCCGCTCTTTCAAAGAGAATTTTAATCTGTAATTTTGAATACTTTTCGTGATCCTGGTAAAACATGCATAAAATGTTTCTCAATATACAAAGAACAGCCTGCATTTTTGCCATCTTCTTGTATTTCTGAATGTAATTTTTACCTTTGTCTTTATGCTTTCTTCGGTACAACCTCGCAGAGAATTTAATTTTTTCATTATAGCTTTTGTCACCCCAGTATCTACCCATTATTCTAGTAGCAACTTTTTTCTTATGTTTGTTTCGGTAATCTATATCGTTATTATACCGTTCCTTGCTCTTTTGTTTGGCTGTCTCAATTGCTGCTTCTCTATAAAGTTTATCATTGTGATAATGCTCCTCGATCTTTTGTCTAGCCTGCTCAATTCTTGCTTCTCTGTAATCTTCATCATTACCATACCGTTCCTTGATCTTTTGTTTGGCTGTCTCAATTTTTGCATGTCTATAATCTTCATCATTGTGATAACACATCTTGCTGTTTTGTTTTATTCTCTCAATTATTACTTCTCGATAAACCTGGTTGGTGTATCGAGTTGGTTTTTTTCTTTTAGAGATATTATCTCTGTTGTTTGTGTAGTACTGTTTTTTTATTTTGCGTATAGCTTGCTTTGATCTAACCATTATCTAATTATGAATGAGAACATTTACAGTTCTGACGCTTCTTATACAGTAATTATGACGTCACGGCGTAATGATTTTATTTCATGACGTCATGGCGCAATGGTATTATTGCATGACGTCTTCAGAAACAACAATATATTTTCGTGTATTTCTATTCACGTCATAGCTCTAATTTATCTAGTAGGGTTTCAGACAAGGTAGTTCTCATGATGTACTTTTGTTTTGATCTGACTATTTTTAGGAGTTTTGGGTTTTTATATTTCTTAGCATTGGACTGATCGTCTCTTGCTAGGTTATTAGCTACTGCTGCAACCCAAATTATGAGAGGCAGCCTGGCCAAGTGGTCTAAGGAACTGGTGTTAGCCACCAGTCTCTTCGGAGGTGTGGGTTCAAATCTTACCGCTGGTATACGATTATGTTTGAAAGACTGCAGTGTGAAAAGACATCAAAAATGCAGTTTTTGGTGGAAAAAATTATTCTCTTTTAGAAATAATTTATTTTAGTTACTATAGATTTTTAACCCAATTAATTTCCTTTAAAACGAGCCATTGAACAACTTTCTACGATGTTCCAGAGCCAAGCTATCTCTGGATACAAAAGAAAAAAAAAGAAAAAATATCCCGTTTAGGCAGAATGTTGTAGTAGCTGCCACTTTTCTTGATTTTCAAGCCAATATATTTCTCTTGCTGTTCAAGCCAAGGGACAGAAAGTTTCCTATACAGGGGTTTCATACAAGGCGGTTCTAATGGTGTACTTTTTGTTTTGATCTGACTCCATTTTTAGGAGCTATGGCTTTTTATATTTATTAACATTGGACGTGATCGTCTCTTACTAGGTTGCTAGCTACCGCTGCAACCCGGATATAATAACTGTACTAGCCTATACTATAGTTAAGTGGCCTATAAAATTTAGTATAGGCATGAGGTCGTTCTTTATTATAATATTGAACAACTCTCTACGATGTTCCAATGCCAAGCTATCTCTGGAAACAAAGAAAAAAGAAAAAAATATCCCGTTTAGGCAGAATGTTGTAGTAGCTGCCACTTTTCTTGATTTTCAAGCCAATATATTTCCCTTGCTGTTCAAGCCAAGGGACAGAAAGTTTCCTATACAGGGGTTTCAGACAAGGCGGTTCTAACGGTGTACTTTTTGTTTTGATCTGACTCCTTTTTTAGGAACTATGGGTTTTTATATTTCTTAACATTGGACGTGATCGTCTCTTACTAGGTTGCTAGCTACCGCTGCAACCCGGATTGATCAATCTTTAACATTAATTATAATCTTATTTTAGCTACAATGGGCTGGAAGTTTGTTCTTTAATGTAAACAAAGTCTAATGTAAGCAATGGTTTGTTATTCAAATGATCGTCCTTTAATGTAATTTTTAAAATATAATCAGTTTTTTGAGAAAAACTGCATATTTCATATCGAAGACTGATCAATGACGTCATAAACGTATACCAGCGGTAGGATTTGAATCTGCGCCTTCGAAGAGAATGGTGAAAACACCACCGCCTTGGACCACTCGGCCACACTGCCTCTCATAAATACCTTGAAACTCCGGGTTACAGCTTCCGCTGCAACCCGGATACCGCTACAATTTGGATAGCCTGCAGCTACCCTTGGAAACACCATATATCAGTTACTATGGGCGAGAGATCGTTCTTTACTGTAACAATTGAACAACATTCTACGATGTTCCAGTGCCAAGCTATATGTGGAATTACTAACCTATACTATAATTAAGTGGCGTATAAAATTTAGTATAGGCAAGAGGTCATTCTTTATTATAAAAAATTTTAATATATTGGCCTCAAATATAACTGTACTTGCCTACACTATAGTTAAGTGGCCTATAAAATTTAGTAGAGGCAAGAGGTCGTTCTATATTATAAAATTTTTACTTATGATGATTTCTTAAGGAACATAATTAAAATTTCTTAATGTAATAAAAATAATTTGTTTTAATTACAAAAGGTTTTTAACCCCATGAATTTCCTTTAAAATGAGCCATTGAACAACTCTCTACGATGTTCCAGTGCCATGCTATCTGTTGAATTACTAACCTATACTATAATTAAGTGGCGTATAAAATTTAGTATAGGTAAGAGGTCGTTCTTTATTATAATTTTAAATAGTAAGAGACAAAACTCAAACAATCAAGTAGCTAACTAAGTCCAATGTATGGAATGGTTTGTTATTTCAGTGATTGTCTTTTAATGTAAATTACTATAAAGTTCATTAACATGAACTGTTTGATTGCTTCAAAATTCAATTATCTTTGAAAAGACTGCAGTATGGAAAGACATCAAAAATGCAGTTTTTGGTGGAAAAATTTATTCTCTTTTAGAAATAATTTATTTTAGTTACTATAGATTTTTAACCTAATTAATTTCCTTTGAAATGAGCCATTGAACAACTATCTTTCGATGTTCCAGTGCAAAGCTATCTCTGGAAAAGAAAGAAAAAAAGAAAAAAATATCCTGTTTAGGCAGAATGTTGTAGTAGCTGCCACTGTTCCTGATTTTCAAGCCAATATATTTCCCTTGCTGTTCAAGCCAAAGGGCGGTAAGTTTCCTTTCAAGGGTCTTCGGACAAGGCGGTTCTAATGGTGTACTTTTTGTTTTGATCTGACTCCTTTTTAGGACCATATGGGTTTTTATATTTCTTAACATTGGACGTGATCGTCTCTTACTAGGTTGCTAGCTACCGCTGCAACCCGGATCTTACTGCCAGAATGAGAAATGGTGTCTTCTTTCCTCTCATTTGAAGCATCTTTTACTGGAATATTGTCGCCCCTTTACTGAAATCCTTACTGTATTACAAACAGGAAAAAGCCTATTGCTTTTTCTTAATTGGAATAGTAAGAGACGACCTGTCTACAACCTACAATTATGTCATCATTCATCAATCATTAAAATGGAGTTATAATCCTATCTTAGTTACTATGGGTTGTAAGTTTGTTCTTTACTGTAATGGTTTGTTCTTTACTAGGTTTCAGCCATCTCTACAGCCATGACACTGATGGAAATAAAATAATCCCTATTTATGTTTCAGTTAACATGGGCTAGGTGTCGTTCTTTATTCTAATCACTTATTACGTCATATAGGGTTATTAGTAGATAATCGATAAAATATTCGTTCTTTATTATAATATCTGTTGAATTACTAAACTATACTATAATTAAGTGGCGTATAAAATTTAGTATAGGCTAGAGGTCGTTCTTTATTATAAAAACTATGACGACATTCAATATTTATCTAGTAGGGTTTCAGACAAGGTAATTCTAATGATGTACTTTTGTTTTGATCTGACTCTATTTTTAGGAGTTTTGTTATATTTCTTAGCATTGGACTGATCGTCTCTTACTAGATTGCTAGCTACTGCTGCAACCCGGATTCACATATATATTATTTATGAGAGGCAACCTGGCCGAGTGGTCCAAGGCACTGGTGTTAGCCACCAGTCTCTTTGGAGGCGTGGGTTCAAATTTTACCGCTGGTAAACGATTATGTTTGAAAGACTGCAGTGTGAAAAGACATCGAAAATGCAGTTTTTGGTGGAAAAATTTATTCTCTTTTAGAAATAATTTATTTTAGTTACAAAAGGTTTTTAACCCAATTAATTTCCTTTAAAATGAGCTATTGAACAACCCTCTACGATGTTCCAGTGCCAAGCTATCTCTGGAAACAAAGAAAAAAAAAAGAAAAAAATATCCCGTTTAGGAAGAATGTTGTAGTAGCTGCCACTTTTCTTGATTTTCAAGCCAATATATTTCCCTTTCTGTTCAAGCCAAGGGACAGAAAGTTTCCTATACAGGGGTTTCGGACAAGGCGGTTCTAATGGTGTACTTTTTGTTTTGATCTGACTCCTTTTTTAGGAACTATGGGTTTTTATATTTCTTAACATTGGAGGTGATCGTCTCTTACTAGGTTGCTAGCTACCGCTGCAACCCGGATTGCTTCAAAATTCAAATATCTTTGAAAAGACTGCAGTATGAAAATACGTCAAAAATGCAATTTTTTTGACAAAATTGATTCTACTTTAAAAAGTATTTTATTTTTAATTACAAAAGGCACTAGATGTAGCAATTTCCTTTAAAATGAGCTATTATACAGCTCTCTATGATTTTCTAGTGCCCAGCTAGCTGAGGAGAAAGATCAAGCGGAAAGAAAAAAATATCCCGTTTGTGGAGAATAACGTGGTTAAAGTCAATTTTCTTGATTTTCAAGCCAATATATTTTCTTTATTATTCAAGACAAAGGGCGGTAAGTTTCCTTTATAGGGGTTTCGGACAAGGCGGTTCTAATGGTGTACTTTTTGTTTTGATCTGACTCTTTCTTAAGGAGTTGGGGGGTTTTATATTTCTTAACATTGGAGGTGATCGTCTCTTACTAGGTTGCTAGCTACCGCTGCAACCCGGATCTTTGAAATGATCGTCTCTTACTAAGTTGCTAGCTACCGCTGCAACCCAGAAATGCTAGCTACTGCTGCAACCCGGATTTACAAACCTATCCTATAGTTAAGTGGCCTATAAAATTTAGTATAGGCAAGAGGTCGTTCTTTATTTTAAAACTCTTGCCTTAATACTTGTGAGGGTGCGTCCTCGTCGCAAACGTGTTTTCTGTTTGGAAAACAACTAGCCTGATCCGAACAAAAAAGCTAAGACAAAAGCTAGAGCTGATGTGTTCGGGGGAAGGTGGAGGGTGGGGGGGGGGCTAGTTGCCCTTTAATAACTTTTGACTATTAAAAAGGACACTAGCCACTCCTATTTCCCATCGAATGAGCCTTTTTCGAAGTTTCTACGACAACTCATTCGATACGAAGTACAAGGATGTATAAAAAAAACAAAAACACATTGTGCCCACATCGTTCTTTACTTAGGCAGCACTAGCGCGCTGCCTATAATCTGACTCTTCTTTTAGGAGTTATGGGTTTTTATATTTCTTAACATTGGATGTGTTCGTCTCTTACTAGGTTGGTAGCTACCGCTGCAACCCGGACTAGGCTGCTAGCTACCGCTGCAACCCGGATTACTATGAGCTAAGGGTCGTTCTTTACTGTAATGTTTGAAAGACTGCAGTATGAAAAGACATCAAAAAGGCAGTTTTTGGTGGAAAAATTTATCCTGTTAAAGAAATAATTTATTTTAGTTACTATAGATTTTTAACCCAATTAATTTCCTTTAAAATGAGCCATTGAACAACTCTCTACGATGTTCCAGTGCCGAGCTATCTCTGGAAAAGAAGAAAAAAAAAGAAAAAAAATATCCCGTTTAGGCAGAATGTTGTAGTAGCTGCCACTTTTCTTGATTTTCAAGCCAATATATTTCCCTTGCTGTTCAAGCCAAAGGGCAGTAAGTTTCCTTTCAAGGGGTTTCGGACAAGGCGGTTCTAATGGTGTACTTTTGAATTTGATCTGACTCCATTTTAAGGAACTATAGGTTTTTACATTTCTTAACATTGGACGTGATCGTCTCTTACTTGGTTGCTAGCTACCGCTGCAACCCGGATATTTCATGACGTCTTCAGAAACAACAATATAATTTCGTGTTTTTCTATTCACGTCATAGCTCTAATATGAAACTATGATGACTTTCATTATTTATCTAGTAAGGTTTCAGACAAGGTAGTTCTAATGATCTACTTTTGTTTTGATCTGACTCTATTTTTAGGAGTTTTGGGTTTTTATATTTCTTAGCATTGGACTGATCGTCTCTTACTAGGTTGCTAGCTACTGCTGCAACCCAAATTCACATATATGTTTATTTATGAGAGGCAGCCTGGACGAGTGGTCCAAGGCACTGGTGTTAGCCACCAGTCTCTTCGGAGGCGTGGGTTCAAATCTTACCGCTGGTATACGATTATGTTTGAAAATATGAAAAAAATATGAATGAACAAGAAATAAGAAAATAAGAATGAAATAAGAAAATATGAATGAACAAGAGGACATCAGGTAGCAAAATCAGTCAGAAATGGTGCTACACCACCGAGAAGCAACTTTTCAAAATTACTTTTGTTATAATATTTATATTAAATTTTTCAGTTAGTAAAGCCTGAAGTCGTTCTTTATTATAAAAACCTTTCTATACAGGGGTTTCGGACAAGGCGGTTCTAATGGTGTATATTTTGTTTCGATCTGACTTCTGTTTTAGGAGTTATGGCTTTTATATTTCTTAACATTGGACGTGATCGTCTCTTGCTTTGTTGCTAGCTACCTCTGCAACCCGAATCATTTTCGAGATCTTTTCCTTCAAAGCCTGTCGATCCCTTATGTATGAAAACTAAAATAAAATATTATTTTCTCATTTTTTACGTCAAGTCACGCATTTCGTCATATATAGTTATTCTTGTCAAAAGATAAATGTTTATAAATATTCCATTCACTTATTACGTCATATATGGATATCCGAGAAAAATTAATCACTTTGTATCTTTTCAACAAGTTTTAAACAGTAACCTTATCAATGTGATTATAATTACTTTGTATTCGTTCTTTATTGTACTATGGTTTTCATGTGCCCAGCTAGCTGAGGAGAAAAAAATCAGAATGAAAAAAATATGTCGTATTTGAAGAATATCGTAGTTAAAGTCAATTTTCTTGATTTTCAATCCAAAATGTTTCCCTCGTTATTCAAGCCATGGGACGGTAAGTTTGCTATATAGAGGTTTTGGACAAGGTGTTTCTAATAGTGTACTTCTTGTTTTGATCTGAATCTTTTTTTCATGAGTTCTGGGTTAGCTTACTTTTTACTATTGGGCGTGATCGTCTCTTACTAGGTTGCTAGCTACCGCTACAACCCAAATTACAAACAGGAAAAATCCTAAGGCTTTTTCTTCTTTGGAATAGTAAGAGACGATCCTCAAAGAATCAGACAGCCAACTAAGTCTATAATTTGTTCTTTATCATAATCACGATTGATATTTCAGTTACTAGGGACTAGTATTTGATCTTTAGAGTAGCTACTGCTGCAACCCGGATTCCTTATAACACTTCAGGACAAGGTGGTTCTAATGGTGTACTTTTTATTTTGATCTGACTCTTTTTTTTGGAGATGGGGGGTTTTATATATCTTAACATTGGAGGTGATCGTCTCTTACTAGGTTGCTAGCTACCGCTGCAACCCGGATTTGATCTGACTCTACTTTTAGGAGTTACGGGTTATTAAATTTTTTAACATTGGACGTTATTGTCTCTTACTAGGTTGCTAACTACCGCTGCAATCTGGATCTAATAGTGTACACCGCTGCAACTATGATTACAAACAGGAAAAAGCCTATGGCTTTTTCTTATTTGGAATAGTAAGAGACGAACTTCAAAGAATCAGGCAGCTAACTAAATCTAAAATGTGCCATGATTTATTCTTTACTAGGTTTCTGCCATCTCTACAGCCGATACCTATTAAACTTACATAATTCCCATCAATAATTAACTAGACCCATCCTTCATATTAGTCTAATGGTTTGCTTTGTAGTTCAACTACTATAGGCTATAGTTCTTTCTTTACTATAACTATTACTAGGTTTCAGCTATCTGTACAGCCATGATACCGATAAAAATTACACAATTCCTATTTATATTTCAGTTAACATGGGCTAGATGTTGTTCTTTATTATAACTGTTGAATTACTAACCTATACTATAATTAAGTGGCGTATAAAATTTAGTGTAGGCAAGAGGTCGTTCATTATTATAATTTTCTAGGAGTTATGTGTTTTTATATTTCTTAACATTGGACGTGATCATCTCTTATTAGATTCCCTTGCTGTTCAAGCCAAGGGACATAAACCTTTCTATACAGGGGTTTCAGACAAGGCGGTTCTAATGGTGTATATTTTGTTTCGATCTGACTTCTTTTTTAGGAGTTATGGGTTTTTATATTTCTTAACATTGGACATGATCGTCTCTTGCTTGATTGCTAGCTACCGCTGCAACCCGAATCATTTTCGAGATGCTTTCCTTCAAAGCCTGTCGATCCTTTATGTATGAAAACTAAAATAAAATATTATTTTTTTCATTTTTTACGTCAAGTCACTCATTTCGTCATATATAGTTATTCTTGTCAAAAGATAAATGTTTATAAATATTCCATTCACTTTTTACGTCATATATGGATATCCGAGAAAAATTAATCCTTTTGTATCTTTTCAACAAGTTTTAAACAGTAACCTTATCAATGTGATTATAATTACTTTGTATTCGTTCTTTATTGTATTTTTTTTAGGACTTATGAATTTTTATATTTCTTAACATTGGCCGTGATCGTCTCTTACTAGGTTGCTAGCTACTGCTGCACCCCGGATGTTCTTTACTCTAATAATAATTGACAAACACCATTTATGATATGTTATATCGGTCCTTTATGTAAAAATGACAGAAAGGTTTCTGTACAGGGGTTTCAGACATGGCGGTTCTAATGGTGTACTTTTTTTTTTTATCTGATTTTTTTATTGGGAGTTATGGGTTTTTATATTTCCTAACATTGGACGTGATTGTCTCTTACTAGGTTGCTAGCTACCGCTGCAACCCGAATATCTAAATATAAAAACTTTAATATAAATTAATATAGGCAAAAGGTCGTTCTTTATTATACATTGGACTGATCGTCTCTTACTAGATTGCTAGCTACTGCTGCAACCCGGATTCACATATATATTATTTATGAGAGGCAACCTGGTCGAGTGGTCCAAGGCACTGGTGTTAGCCACCAGTCTCTTTGGAGGCGTGGGTTCAAATCTTACCGCTGGTATACGATTATGTTTGAAAGACTGCAGTGTGAAAAGACATCGAAAATGCAGTTTTTGGTGGAAAAATTTATTCTCTTTTAGAAATAATTTATTAGTTACAAAAGGTTTTTAACCCAATTAATTTCCTTTAAAATGAGCTATTGAACAACCCTCTACGATGTTCCAGTGCCAAGCTATCTCTGGAAACAAAGAAAAAAAGAAAAAAATATCCCGTTTAGGAAGAATGTTGTAGTAGCTGCCACTTTTCTTGATTTTCAAGCCAATATATTTCCCTTTCTGTTCAAGCCAAGGGACAGAAAGTTTCTGTCCCTTGGGACAGAAGGGGTTTCGGACAAGGCGGTTCTAATGGTGTACTTTTTGTTTTGATCTGACTCCTTTTTTAGGAACTATGGGTTTTTATATTTCTTAACATTGGACGTGATCGTCTCTTACTAGGTTGCTAGCTACCGCTGCAACCCGGATATTTCAATTATCGTTCTTTAATGTAACAGCAACCCGGATCAATTAACATGGGTTAAGGGTCGTTCTTTACTATAAATATCATTATCATACTGTTCCTTCCTCTTTTGTCTAGCTTGCTCAATTGTTGCTTCTCTATAAACTTCATCATTGTGATAACGCTCCTTGATCTTTTCTCTAGCTTGCTGAATCGATGCCTCTCTATAAACTTCATCATTGTGATAACGCTCCTTGATGTTTTGTGGCTCTCTCGATTTTTACTTCTCGATACACCTGGTCGGTTGAATACCTTTGCTTTTCTCTTTTCAAGATGCTATCTCTGTTTTTTTTATAGTACTGTTTTTTAACTTATGTGTAGCTTGCTTGGACGAAACCATTATGTAACCATTAGTTGGAATGAAAACATTTTTCTATTGTGGCCTTTTATATAGTAATCATGACGTCATGGCGTAATGATGTTTTTTCATGACGTCATGGCGTAATGATATTATTTCATGACGTCTTCAGGAATAACAACATAATGTCGTGTTTTTCTATTCACCTCATAGTTCTAACAAAACTATGACGACATTCATTACTTATCTAGTAGGTTTTCAGACAATGTGGTTCTAATGATGGACTTTTGTTTTGATCTGACTCTATTTTTAGGAGTTCTGGGTTTTTATATTTCTTAGCATTGGGCGTGATCGTCTCTTACTAGTTTCCTAGCGACTTCTGCAACCCGGATTCACATATATAATTATGAGAGGCAGCTTGGCCGAGTGGTCTAAAGCGCTGGTGTTAGTCACCAGTCTCTTCGGAGGCACGGGTTCTAATCCTACCGCTGGTATACGATTATGCCGTCATTGATCTATCTTTAATATGAAATATGCAGTTTTTCGTAAAAAAACTGATTCTATTTTAAAAATAATTTGTTTTAATTACAAAAGGTTATTAACCCCATTAATTTTCTTTAAAATGAGCCATTGAACAAGTCTCTACGATATCCCAGTGTCAAGCTATTTGTGGAAATACTAACCTATACTATAATTAAGTGGCGTATAAAATTTAGTATAGGCAAGAGGTCGTTCTTTATTATAAGGTTTGAACCTTTTATAATTTATAATGATGTATAATATAAATACTGTAATCTTAACTATAGTGAAGTTGCCTATGCAAGTTAGTATAGGGAAGAGTTCGATCTTTATTATAATACCGCTGGTATACGATTATGTTTGAAAGACTGCAGTGTGAAAAGACATCAAAATGCAGTTTTTGGTGGAAAAATTTATTCTCTTTTAGAAATAATTTATTTTAGTTACTATAGATTTTTAACCCAATTAATTTCCTTTAAAATGAGCTATTGAAGCTATTGAACAGTTTCCTTTATAGAGGATTCGGACAAGGCGGTTCTAATGGTGTACTTTTTGTTTTGATCTGACTCTTTTTTTAGGAGTTGGGGGGTTTTATATTTCTTAACATTGGAGGTGATCGTCTCTTACTTGGTTGCTAGCTACCGCTGCAACCCGGATATTCAAATGATCGTCCTTTAATGTAATTTCATGCTATATTTTTACAAACAGGAAAAAACCTACGGCTTTTTCTTCTTTGAAATAGTAAGAGACGATCCTCAAGCAATCAAGTAGCTAACTAAGTCCAATGTATGCAGTGGTATGTTATTCCAATGATCGTCTTTTAATGTACTAAACTACTGAAGAATATATGAATGAACCACAGGGTTCTGTTCTTTTGGACTTGAGTTCATTCTTTACTATAAAATCTTTATATAAAATATTTAAGCTGCTACTGGCTAGAGTTTGTTCTTTATTATAAAAAAAATGTAACATATCAGTTACTATGGGCTATAGTTCGCCCTTTAATGTAATTTGTTAACATTGGACGTGATCGTCTCTTACTAGGTTGCTAGCTACCGCTGCAACCCGGATTACTATGGGCGAGAGTTCGCTCTTTACTGTAAATTTAATTTTAGAATTAACTATACCAATCGTTTATATAACTGTATAGTTACTACAGGCAAGAGTTTGTTCTTTATTATAATTCTGATTAACTATATCGGTATTTTATGTAAGTTGCTAGCTACCGCTGCAACCCGGATAATAAACTAATTACAAACAGGAAAAAGCCTACGGCTTTTTCTTATTTGAAATAGTAAGAGACGAACCTCAAACAATCAAGTAGCTTTTCAAATAATCGTCTTTTAATGTAATTTAACCCCATAAATTTCCTTCAAAATGAGCCATTGAACAATTCTCTACAATGTTCCAGTGCCAAGCTATCTGTGGAATTACTAACCTACACTATAATTAAGTGGCGTATAAAATTTAGTATAGGTAAGAGGTCGTTCTTTATTATAATTAGCATTGGACTAATCGTCTCTTACTAGGTTGCTAGCTACCGCTGCAACCCAAATTCACATATATATTTATTTATGAGAGGCAGCCTGGCCGAGTGGTCCAAGGCACTGGTGTTAGCCACCAGTCTCTTCAGAGGCGTGGGTTCAATTCTTACCGCTGGTATACGATTATGTTTGAAAGACTGCAGTGTGAAAAGACATCAAAATGCAGTTTTTGGTGGAAAAATTTATTCTCTTTTAGAAATAATTTATTTTAGTTACTATAGATTTTTAACCCAATTAATTTCCTTTAAAATGAGCTATTGAACAACCCTCTACGATGTTCCAGTGCCAAGCTATCTCTGGATACAAAAGAAAAAAAAAAGAAAAAAAGAAAAAAATATCCCGTTTAGGCAGAATGTTGTAGTAGCTGCCACTTTTCTTGATTTTCAAGCCAATATATTTCCCTTGCTGTTCAAGCCAAGGGACAGAAATTTTACTATGCAGGGGTTTCGGACAAGGCGGTTCTAATGGTGTACTTTTTGTTTTGATCTGACTCTTTTTTTAAGAACTATGGGTTTTTATATTTCTTAACATTGGACGTGACGTCTCTTACTAGGTTGCTAGCTACCGCTGCAACCCGGATAACTTTTTATTCCAATGATCGTCTTTTAATGTAACATATCAGTTACTATGGGAGAGAGATAGTTCTTTACTGTAATTTTGATCTGGCTCCTGTTTTAGGAACTATTAGTTTTTATATTTCGTAACATTGGACGTGATAGTCTCTTACTAGGTTGCTAGCTACCACTGCAACCCAGATTAGGTTGCTAGCTACCGATGCAACCCGGATAATTGACAAACACCATTTATTATGAGCTATAATCGTCCTTTATGTAACTACACCTGGAACCACCATACATCAGTTAGTATGGGAGAGAGATCGTTCTTTACTGTATTTTAGAAATAATTTATTTTAGTTACAAAAGGTTTTTAACTCAATTAATTTCCTTTAAAATGAGCTATTGAACAACCCTCTACGATGTTCCAGTGCCAAGCTATCTCTGGAAACAAAGAAAAGAGAAAAGAGAAAAAAATATCCCGTTTAGGCAGAATGTTGTAGTAGCTGACACTTTTCTTGATTTTTAAGCCAATATATTTCCCTTGCTGTTCAAGCCAAGGGACAGAAAGTTTCCTATACAGGGGTTTCGGACAAGGCGGTTCTAATGGTGTACTTTTTGTTTTGATCTGACTCCTTTTTAGGAACTATGGGTTTTTATATTTCTTAACATTGGACGTTATCGTCTCTTACTAGGTGGCTAGCTACCGCTGCAACCCGGAAAACAGGAAAAAGCCAACGGCTTTTTCTTCTTTTAAATAGTAAGAGACGAACCTCAAGTGTACTACCCCTGGAACCACCATTTATCAGTTACTATGGATGAGAGATCGTTCTTTACTGTAGCAACCCGGATAACCTATACTATAATTAAGTGGCGTATAATATTTAGCATAGGTAAGAGGTCGTTCTTTATTATAAAAAAATCATCTAACTACATCTAAGAATCTAATTTCAACGCACTGATATGTATGAATCAAAATAATTTGCAAGAAAAATTTGACACGTTAATGAGTTTAAATTTAATGTTTGATTAAACGCTTGAGACTTGCTAAAAGATTCTTACAATGTATTGTTTAATTAAATACATTTGTTTCACTATTTTAAATTGAACGTTTGAGACTTGTTTGATCTGTAGGTTACTTGAATTTTCGGATTCATATTTTTGGGTGATGTTACTTACTGGGATAACTTTAATTGGGGAATTTTGATGTATTTTTTTTTGAGAATCGATCCCATTACACATTTTTCAATTGTTGTCTCGTACTTTTCAGGACAGTTTGTTCTACTACACAGAGAATTTTTTGCCAAATATTCAGTAGAACTAAAAGAACTGTTTAAAACACAGTTAGAAATGCTTTTTTCTTGAGTCGGTGTTCCAGGAATTTGTTCTAAATCATTAGTCTTACAAACACATATACTAATAACCCTAACAGGCTCGTTTTCGCCATAATTGAAAAACATTGCTTTTCCTTCGCTGTTGATATGTATGCTTGTATATATATTTTTATTGCTGCTACATAAACTGCAATTGCTCCTTCCAAAATTAATATCCACGCCTCCGTATATTCACTGTGTTGTCGAACATTTTCCATTGCATCTATAAACTGTTCCGCAGTTGCCAATCCATACCTTGGAAGCTTTTCATTAAACTGACAACATTTCTTTTGGATATTACTATGAAGCTTTGCCAAAGAATTTCTAGCCGACTTTTCAACAGCATCCGCTCTTTCAAAGAGAATTTTAATCTGTAATTTTGAATACTTTTCGTGATCCTGGTAAAACATGCGTAAAATGTTTCTCAATTTACGAAGATCAGCCTGCATTTTTGCCATCTTCTTGTATTTCTGAATGTAATTTTTCCCTTTGTCCTTATGCGTTCTTCGGTACAACCTCGCAGAGAATTTAATTGTTTCATTATAGCTTTTGTCACCCCAGTATCTACCCATTATACTGGTAGTAACTTTTTTCTTATGTTTGTTTCGGTAATCTTCATCATTATCATACCGTTCCTTGCTCTTTTGTCTAGCCTGCTCAATTGTTGCTTCTCTATAAAGTTTATCATTGTGATAACGCTCCTTGATCTTTTGTCTAGCCTGCTCAATTCTTGCTTCTCTGTAATCTTTATCATTATCATACCGTTCCTTGCTCTTTTGTCTAGCCTGCTTAATTGTTGCTTCTCTGTAATCTTCATCATTACCATACCGTTCCTTGATCTTTTGTTTGGCTGTCTCAATTTTTGCATGTCTATAATCTTCATCATTGTGATAACACATCTTGCTGTTTTGTTTTGCTCTCTCAATTATTACTTCTCGTTACGCCTGGTCGGTTGAATACCTTTGCTTTTTTCTTTTCAAGTTACTATCTCTGTTGTTTGTGTAGTACTGTTTTTTCAACTTGCGTGCAGCTTGCTTGATTGAAACCATTATGTAATTATGAATGAGAACATTTACAGTTCTGACGCTTCTTATATACTAAATATGACGTCACGGCGTAATGATTTTATTTCATGATGACGTCATGGTGCAATGATATTATTTCATGACGTCTTCAGAAACCACAACATAATATCGTGTTTTTCTATTCACGTCATAGCTCTAATATAAAGCTATGACGACATTCATTATTTATCTAGTAGGGTTTCAGACAAGGTAATTCTAATGATGTACTTTTGTTTTGATCTGACTCTATTTTTGGGAGTTTTGTTATATTTATTAGCATTGGACTGATCGTCTCTTACTAGGTTGCTAGCTACTGCTGCTACCCAGATTCACATATATATTATTTATGAGAGGCAGCCTAGCTAAGTGGTCCAAGGCACTTGTGTTAGCCACCAGTCTCTTCGGAGGCGTGGGTTCAAATCTTACCGCTGGCATACGATTATGTTTGAAATACTGCAGTGTGAAAAGACATCAAAAATGCAGTTTTTGGTGGAAAAATTCATTCACTTTTAGGAATAATTTATTTAAGTTACGAAAGGTTATTAACCCAATCAGTGTCCTTTAAAATGAGCCATTGAACAACTCTCTACGATGTTCCACTGCCAAGCTCTCTCTGGATACAAAAGAAAAAAAGAAAAAAAGAAAAAAATATCCCGTTTAGGCAGAATGTTGTAGTAGCTGCACTTTTCTTGATTTTCATGCCAATATATTTCCCTTGCTGTTGAAGCCAAGGGACAGAAAGTTTCCTATACAGGGGTTTCAGACAAGGCGGTTCTAATGGTGTACTTTTTGTTTTGATCTGGCTCTTTTTTAGGAGCTATGGGTTTTTATAGTTCTTAACATTGGACGTGATCGTCTCTTACTAGGTTGCTAGCTACCGCTTCAACCCCGAACTAGCAAAACATTTTTTAAGCCTGATGAAGATTTAACTAATGTGTCAAAAGTAAGGTTGCATGTCGACTATTTTGTTTTGGCCTTATTATAATTGGTATGGTGAAATAATAATATGCATATGGCTCTTAAATCATACTTCTTTATGGTTCCATATGGTCTAGTGGCTAGGATAGTTAACTTTCGCTTAACAGGCTCGGGTTCGATTCCCGGTGTGGGAAAATTTTAAACTCTATAATCTTCGAACATTTGAACCTTTTATAATTTATAATGATGTATAATATAAATACTCTAATCTTAACTATAGTGAAGTTGCGTATGCAAGTTAGTATATGGAAGATTTCGATCTTTATTATAAATTAATGTAATTTTATTACTTCAGTTACTGTGGGCTACAGTTCGTTCCTTAATGTAATTTTGCTGGAACTACGATATTCTGGATCGAAGGCATCTTTTTTCTCTTTTTTCCCGTATTCAGATTGCTGGGCGCTGGAAAATACGTGCTTTTGCAATAAAAAAAAAATTTAAAACTAAATCAATATTTTACTGAAAACTGCATTTTCATATACTAGATAATCAATGTCGTCATAGTTTCATTAGAAGTATGACGTAAATCTTTTCAACACTTTGTAAACAGTAACCTTTGAGTACTGTAAGCCTCATCTATATAATGGCTCCTAATAACACTTCAGTTACTATGGACTGAACATCGTTCTTTAATTTAATATGCAATAATTTGTTCTGCTAATGATCGTCTTTTAATATAATATTTTTAACCCCATTAATTTCCTTTAAAATGAGCCATTGAACAACTCTCCACGATTTTCCAGTGCCAAGCTATCTGTGGAATTACTAACCTATACTATAATTAAGTGGCGTATAAAATTTAGTATAAGCAAGAGGTCGTTCTTTATTATAATTATTTACATTCTAGCTAAAATAATGAAGATAATATGAATGAACCACAGTGTTCAGTTTCTTTGGACTTGAGTTCGTTTTTTAACTATAAATACAAACAGGAAAAAGCCTACGGCTTTTTCTTCTTTTAAATAGTAAGAGACGAAACTCAAACAATCAATTAGCTAACTAAGTCCAATGTATGGAATGGTTTGTTATTTCAGTGATCGTCTTTTAATGTAAAAAAAAAAAATATAAATTCTGTAATCTTAACTATAGTAAAGTTGCGTATGCAAGTTAGTATAGGGAAGAGTTTGATCTTTATTATACTGGAAACAAAGAAAAGAGAAAAAAATATCCCGTTTAGGCAGAATGTTGTAGTAACTGCCACTTTTCTTGATTTTTTAGTACTGATTTTTTAACTTGCGTCTAGCTTGCTTTGATCTAGCCATTATGTATTCATGAATGAGACCATTTACAGTTTTGACGTTTCTTATATAGTAATTATGACGTCACTGCATCAAAAATACAGTTTTTATTAGAAAAATTTATTCTCTTTTAGAAATAATTTATTTTAGTTACTATAGATTTTTAACCCAATTAATTTTCTTTAAAATGAGCTATTGAACAACCCTCTACGATGTTCCAGTGCCAAGCTATCTCTGGATACAAAAAAAGAAAAACAAAATATCCCGTTTGGGGAGACTAACGTGGTTAAAGTCAATTTTCTTGATTTTCAAGCCAATATATTTCCCTTGCTGTTCAAGCCAAGGGACAGAAAGTTTCCTATACAGGGGTTTCGGACAAGGCGGTTCTAATGGTGTACTTTTTGTTTTGATCTGACTTCTTTTTTAGGAACTATGGGTTTTTATATTTCTTAACATTGGACGTGATCGTCTCTTACTAGGTTGCTAGCTACCGCTGCAACCCGGATACCGCTGCAACCCTGAGATGGGCGAGAGATCGTTCTTTACTATAATCTTTGAAAAGACAGCAGTATGGAAAGACATCAAAAATACAGTTTTTAGTGGAAAAATTTATCCTGTTTTAATTTGTTTTAGTTACAAAAGATTTTTAACCCAATTAATTTCCTTTAAAATTAACCATTGAACAACTTTCTACGATGTTCCAGTGCAAAGCTATCTCTGGATAACAAGAAAGAAAAAAATATCCCGTTTAGGCAGAATGTTGTAGTAGCTGCCACTTTTCTTGATTGTCACAAGCCAATATATTTCCCTTGCTGTTCAAGCCAAATGACAGAAAGTTTCCTCTACAGGGGTTTCGGACAAGGCAGTTCTAATGGTGTACTTTTTGTTTTGATCTGACTCTTTTTTTAGGAGCTATGTGTTTTTACATTTCTTATGATTGGACGTGATCGTCTCTTACTAGGTTGCTAGCTACCGCTGCAACCCGAGAATGTTGCAGTAGCTGCCACTTTTCTTGATTTTCAAGCCAATATATTTCCCTTGCTGTTCAAGCCAAGGGACAGAAAGTTTCCTATACAGGGGTTTCGGACAAGGCGGTTCTAATGGTGTACTTTTTGTTTTTACTTGACTCTTTTTTTTAGGAGTTAGAGGTTTTTATATTTCTTAACATTGGATGTGATCGTCTCTTACTTGGTTGCTAGCTACCGCTGCAACCTGGATGATCGTCTCTTACTAGATTGCCAGCTATTGCTGCAACCCTGATTAGTGACTCTAGATACACTCCATATGGGCCTAATTTGAATATTGTATAGGGCCGGAAAAATACAGCTGCAACCCTGATTACAAACAGGAAAAAGCCTACGGCTTTTTCTTCTTTGAAATAGTAAGAGACGAGCAACCCGGATTGACAACCCAGATTTAGGAGTTATGGGTTTTTATATTTCTTAACATTAGACGTGATCATCTCTTACTAGGTTACTAGCTACCGCTGCAACCTGGTTGCCTATGCAAGTTAGTATAGGCAAGAGTTCGTTCTTTATTGTATACAAAAAAAGAAAAAGAAAAAGAAAAAAAAAAAGAAAAAAATATCCCGTTTAGGCAGAATGTTGTAGTAGCTGCCACTTTTCTTGATTTTCAAGCCAATATATTTCCCTTGCTGTTCAAGCCAAGGGACAGAAATTTTACTATGCAGAAGTTTCGGACAAGGCGGTTCTAATGGTGTACTTTTTGTTTTGATCTGACTCTTTTTTTAAGAACTATGGGTTTTTATATTTCTTAACATTGGACGTGATCGTCTCTTACTAGGTTGCTAGCTACCGCTGCAACCCGGATTGCTAGCTACCGCTGCAACCCGGATATGACGTCATTGATTAATATTGTATATAAAAAATTAGGTTTTTTGTAAAAAAAAATTAATTTAAAAACAAATTAAGTACAAATAGTGCTAGATCTAGAGATTTCCTTTAAAATGAGCCATTAAACAACTCTCTACGATGTTCCAGTGCCAAGCTATCTGTGGAAAAGAAAGAAAAAAAAAAATATACCGTTTGTGTAGAATAACGTGGTTAAAGTCAATTTTCTTGATTATCAAGCTAATATATTTTCTTTGTTATTCAAGCCGCAGGGCGGTAAGTTTCCTTTATAGGGGTTTCAGATAAGGCGGTTCTAATGGTGTACTTTTTGTTTTGATCTGACTCTGTTTTTAGGAGTTAGGGTTTTTTATATTTCTTAACATTGGACCTGATCGTCTCTTACTAGGTTGCTAGCTACCGCTGCAACCCGGATACCGCTGCAACCCGGATTTCAGCCATCTCTACAGCAATGGTACTGATGAAAATTATATAATCCTTATTTACTTTTCAGTTAACATGGGCTAGATGTCGTTCTTTACTATAAACCCGGAAAAAATGAGCTATTGAACAACCCTCTACGATGTTCCAGTGCCAAGCTATCTGTGGAAAAGAAAAAGAAAAAAAAAGAAAAAAATATCCCGTTTGGGGAGAATAACGTGGTAAAAGTCTATTTTCTTGATTTTCAAGCCAATATATTTTCTTTGTTATTCAAGCCAAAGGGCGGTAAGTTTCCTTTATGGAGGATTTGGACAAGGCAGTTCTAATGGTGTACTTTTTGTTTTGATCTGACTCTTTTTTTAGGAGCTAAAGGTTTTTATATTTCTGAACATTGGAGGTGATCATCTCTTACTAGGTTGCTAGCTACCGCTGCAACCCGGACTAGGTACCACTACAACCCGGATGATGTGAAATTACAAACAGGAAAAAGCCTATGGCTTTTTCTTGATTGGAATAGTAAGAGACGACCTGGCTACAAACTATGATTATGGCATCATTGATCAATCTTTAACATGAGATGTTCTTTGCTGTAATGGTTTGTTCTTTACTAGGTATCAGCCGTCTCTACAGCCATGATACTGATGGAAATTACATAATCCCTATTTATGTTTCATTTTTAATGGGCTAGGTGTCGTTCTTTAATGTAACTCAAACAATAAAGTAGCTAACTAAGTCCAATGTGTGGAATGGTTTGTTATTTCAGTGATCGTTTTTAATGTAAATTTACTAAACTATACTATAGTTAAGTGGCCTATATAATTTAGTATAGGCAAGAGGTCGTTCTTTATTATAAAAATCCCCCCAAAAAATACTGTGTTTTATATAATAATGGATAATTATGTATAAAAAGACCTAATTGACAAATCAGTTACTATGAGCGAGAGATCGTTCTTTACTGTAATGAAAGACTGCAGTGTGAAAAGACATCAAAATGCAGTTTTTGGTGGAAAAATTTATTCTCTTTTAGAAATAATTTATTTTAGTTACTATAGAATTTTAACCCAATTAATTTCCTTTAAAATGAGCTATTGAACAACCCTCTACGATGTTCCAGTGCCAAGCTATCTCTGGATACAAAAGAAAAAAAAAAGAAAAAAAAGAAAAAAATATCCCGTTTAGGCAGAATGTTGTAGTAGCTGCCACTTTTCTTGATTTTCAAGCCAATATATTTCCCTTGCTGTTCAAGCCAAGGGACAGAAATTTTACTATGCAGGGGTTTCGGACAAGGCGGTTCTAATGGTGTACTTTTTGTTTTGATCTGACTCTTTTTTTAAGAACTATGGGTTTTTATATTTCTTAACATTGGACGTGATCGTCTCTTACTAGGTTGCTAGCTACCGCTGCAACCCGGATATACTATAATTCAGTGGCGTATAAAGTTTAGTATAGGCATGAGGTCGTTCTTTATTATAATTTGGTGGAAAAATTTATTCTCTTTTAGAAATAATTCATTTTAGTTACTATAGATTTTTAACCCAATTAATTTCCTTTAAAATGAGCTATTGAACAACCCTCTACGATGTTCCAGTGCCAAGCTATCTCTGGATACAAAAGAAAAAAAAAGAAAAAAGAAAAAAATATCCCGTTTAGGCAGAATGTTGTAGTAGCTGCCACTTTTCTTGATTTTCAAGCCAATATATTTCCCTTGCTGTTCAAGCCAAGGGACAGAAATTTTACTATGCAGGGGTTTCGGACAAGGCGGTTCTAATGGTGTACTTTTTGTTTTGATCTGACTCTTTTTTTAAGAACTATGGGTTTTTATATTTCTTAACATTGGACGTGATCGTCTCTTACTAGGTTGCTAGCTACCGCTGCAACCCAGATTTGTTTTGATCTGACTCCTTTTTTATGAGATATGGGTTTTTATATTTCTTAACATTGGAAGTGATCGTCTCTTACTAGGTTGCTAGCTACCGCTGCAACCCGGATAATTACAAACAGGAAAAAGCCTACGGCTTTTTCTTCTTTGGAATAGTGAGAGACGAACCTCAGAAAATCAGGCAGCTAACTAAGTCCAATATAAGCAATTGTTTGTTCTTCTGATGATCATCTTTTAATTTGGCGTTTCTTACTAGGTTGCGAGCTACCACTTAACCCCGGATTATGTAATCGGTTGCTAGCTACCGCTGCAACCTAGATATTCTTATTTCTGCTACTCTGGGCTAAGTTTCGTTCTTTCATGTAAAACTAGCAAAACATTTTTTAAGACTGATGAAGATTTAACTAATGTGTCAAAAGTAAGGTTGCAAGTCGACGATTTTGTTTTGGCCTTATTATAATTGGTATGGTGAAATAATAATATGCATATGGCTCTTAAATCATACTTCTTTATGGTTCCATATGGTCTAGTGGCTAGGATATTTAACTTTCACTTAACAGGCTCGGGTTTGATTCCCGGTGTTGGAAAATTTTTAACTCTATAATCTTCGAACATTTGAACCTTTTATAATTTATAATGATGTATCATATAAATACTGTAATATTAACTATAGTGAAGTTGTGTATGCAAGTTAGTATAGGGAAGAGTTCGATCTTTATTATAACCCGGATTAAAAAATTATTATCATATATTATATGTAACTTTTATTTTATAAGTCTTCGATAGTCTAATGGTTAGAATGCCCACTTGTGACCTGGGAGAAGGGGGTTCGATTCCCCGTCGGGGAGAACCTTTAATATGTTGAATTAAAAGCACTATCTTTTCAATTTAAAATTTAAAAAAGAAACTTGTTTATTTACATTCTAACTAAAATAATGAAGATAATATGAATGAACCACAGTGTTCAGTTTCTTTGGACTTGAGTTAGTTTTTTAACTATAAATACAAACAGGAAAAAGCCTACGGCTTTTTCTTCTTTTAAATAGTAAGAGACGAAACTCAAACAATCAAGTAGGTAACTAAGTCCAATGTATGGAATGGTTTGTTATTTCAGTGATCGTCTTTTAATGTAAAAATATAAATACTGTAATCTTAACTATAGTGAAGTTGCGTATGCAAGTTAGTATAGGGAAGAGTTCGATCTTTATTATAACTTATTGTAAAAAGACATCAAAATGCAGTTTTTGGTGGAAAAATTTATTCTCTTTTAGAAATAATTTATTTTAGTTACTATAGATTTTTAACCCAATTAATTTCCTTTAAAATGAGCTATTGAACAATCCTCTACGATGTTCCAGTGCCAAGCTATCTCTTGATAAAAAAGAAAAAAAAAATAAAAAAAGAAAAAAATATACCGTTTAGGTAGAATGTTGTAGTAGCTGCCACTTTTCTTGATTTTAAAGACAATATATTTCCCTTGCTGTTCAAGCCAATGGACAGAAATTTTACTATGCAGGGGTTTCGGACAAGGCGGTTCTCATGTTGTACTTTTTGTTTTGATCTGACTCTTTTTTTAAGAACTATGGGTTTTTATATTTCTTAACATTGGACGTGATCGTCTCTTACTAGGTTGCTAGCTACCGCTGCAACCCGGATATACTATAATTCAGTGGCGTATAAAGTTTAGTATAGGCATGAGGTCGTTCTTTATTATAATTTGGTGGAAAAATTTATTCTCTTTTCGAAATAATTTATTTTAGTTACTATAGATTTTTAACCCAATTAATTTACTTTAAAATGAGCTATTGAACAACCCTCTACGATGTTCCAGTGCCAAGCTATCTCTGGATACAAAAGAAAAAAAAAAGAAAAAAAGAAAAAAATATCCCGTTTAGGCAGAATGTTGTAGTAGCTGCCACTTTTCTTGATTTTCAAGCCAATATATTTCCCTTGCTGTTCAAGCCAAGGGACAGAAATTTTACTATGCAGGGGTTTCGGACAAGGCGGTTCTAATGGTTTACTTTTTGTTTTGATCTGACTCGTTTTTTAAGAACTATGGGTTTTTATATTTCTTAACATTGGACGTGATCGTCTCTTACTAGGTTGCTAGCTACCACTGCAACCCGGATTTGTTTTGATCTGACTCCTTTGTTAGGAAATATGAGTTTTTATATTTCTTAACATTGGAAGTGATCGTCTCTTACTAGGTTGCTAGCTACCGCTGCAACCCGGATAATTACAAACAGGAAAAAGCCTACGGCTTTTTCTTCTTTGGAATAGTGAGAGACGAACCTCAGAAAATCAGGCAGCTAACTATGTCCAATATAAGCAATTGTTTGTTCTTCTGATGATCATCTTTTAATTTGGCGTTTCTTACTAGGTTGCTAGCTACCACTTAAACCCTGATTATTTAATCGGTTTCTAGCTACCGCTGCAACCTAGATATTCTTATTTCTGCTACTATGTGCTAAGTTTCGTTCTTTCATGTAAAACTAGCAAAACATTTTTTAAGCCTGATGAAGATTTAACAAATGTGTCAAAAGTAAGGTTGCAAGTCGACGATTTTGTTTTGGCCTTATTATAATTGGTATGGTGAAATAATAATATGCATATGGCTCTTAAATCATACTTCTTTATGGTTCCATATGGTCTAGTGGCTAGGATATTTAACTTTCACTTAACAGGCTCGGGTTCGATTCCCGGTGTGGGAAAATTTTTAACTCTATAATCTTCGAACATTTGAACCTTTTATAATTTATAATGATGTATCATATAAATACTGTAATATTAACTATAGTGAAGTTGTGTATGCAAGTTAGTATAGGGAAGAGTTCGATCTTTATTATAACCCGGATTAAAAAATTATTATCATATATTATATGTAACTTTTATTTTATAAGTCTTCGATAGTCTAATGGTTAGAATGCCCACTTGTGACCTGGGAGAAGGGGGTTCGATTCCCCGTCGGGGAGAACCTTTAATATGTTGAATTAAAAGCACTATCTTTTCAATTTAAAATTTAAAAAAGAAACTTGTTTATTTACATTCTAACTAAAATAATGAAGATAATATGAATGAACCACAGTGTTCAGTTTCTTTGGACTTGAGTTAGTTTTTTAACTATAAATACAAACAGGAAAAAGCCTACGGCTTTTTCTTCTTTTAAATAGTAAGAGACGAAACTCAAACAATCAAGTAGGTAACTAAGTCCAATGTATGGAATGGTTTGTTATTTCAGTGATCGTCTTTTAATGTAAAAATATAAATACTGTAATCTTAACTATAGTGAAGTTGCGTATGCAAGTTAGTATAGGGAAGAGTTCGATCTTTATTATAACTTAGTGTGAAAAGACATCAAAAATGCAGTTTTTGGTGGAAAAATTTATTCTCTTTTAGAAATAATTTATTTTAGTTACTATAGATTTTTAACCCAATTAATTTCCTTTAAAATGAGCTATTGAACAATCCTCTACGATGTTCCAGTGCCAAGCTATCTCTGGATACAAAAGAAAAAAAAAAGAAAAAAAGAAAAAAGTATCCCGTTTAGGCAGAATGTTGTAGTAGCTGCCACTTTTCTTGATTTTCAAGCCAATATATTTCCCTTGCTGTTCAAGCCAAGGGACAGAAATTTTACTATGCAGGGGTTTCGGACAAGGCGGTTCTAATGGTGTACTTTTTGTTTTGATCTGACTCTTTTTTTAAGAACTATGGGTTTTTATATTTCTTAACATTGGACGTGATCGTCTCTTACTAGGTTGCTAGCTACCGCTGCAACCCGGAAACAGCCATGATACTGATGGGAATTACATAATCCCTATTTATGTTTCAGTTAACATGGGCTAGGTGTCGTTCTTTATTGTAAAAATTTTTCTTCCAGGAGACAAAAAGCAAAACTAATTTTAGAATTTTCATGTATTTTTGTTGTTTAAATTAAAAAATTACTATTACTGATTGGGCATCATAAATATTTTTGCAGTTTACATAATAATTTTAGCGATTAAGCCAAAAAAGAAAATTTTGGTTCCAGGAGTTTCGGTTACTATTGAGACAAGTAGCTATTATTACTACAGAGTTCATTACCATGAACTGTTTTATTGCTTCAAAACTCAAATATCTTTGAAAAGACTGCAGTATGAAAATACATCAAAAATGCAATTTTTTTGACAAAATTGACTCTACTTTAAAAAGTATTTTATTTTTAATTACAAAAGTTACTAGATGTTGCAATTGCCTTTAAAATGAGCTATTATACAACTCTCTATGATTTTCCAGTGCCCAGCTAGCTGAGCAGGAAAAAAAAGCGGAAAGAAAAAAATATCCCGTTTGTGGAGAATAATGTGGTAAAAGTCAATTTTCTTGATTTTCAAGCCAATATATTTTCTTTGTTATTCAAGCCAAAGGGCGGTAAGTTTCTTTAATAGAGGATTCGGACAAGGCGGTTCTAATGGTGTACTTTTTGTTTTGATCTGACTCTTTTTTTAGGAGTTGGGGGGTTTTATATTTCTTAACATTGGAGGTGATCGTCTCTTACTTGGTTGCTAGCTACCGCTGCAACCCGGATATTCAAATGATCGTCCTTTAATGTAACGGAAAAAAAAACACATTGTGCCCACATCGTTCTTTACTCAGGCAGTGCTAGCGCGCTGCCTATGATAATAAACTGATTACACACAGGAAAAAGTCTACGGCTTTTTCTTCTTTTAAATAGTAAGAGACGAGTCTCAAATAATCAAGTAGCTAGCTAATTCCAAAGGTATTCAATTTTTGTTATTCCAATGATCTTTTTTTATTGTAACTAGGTTTCAGCCATCTCTACAGCCATGATACTATTGGAAATTACATAATCCCTATTTATGTTTTAGTTAACATGGGCAAGGTGTCGTTCTTTATTGTATCAATTTTGTCAAAAAACTGCATTTTTGATGTATTTTCATGCTGCAGTCTTTTCAGAGATATTTGAATTTTGAACCAATCAAACAGTTCATGGTAATGAACTCTATAGTAAAAATTTAAATAGGCTAGAGGTCGATCTTTACCATACTATAATGCCTTATGTATGATATCCTAATGATCGTCTTTTTGTAATTCTTTATGGTTCCATATGGTCTAGTGGCTAGGATAGTTAACTTTCACTTAACAGGCTCGGGTTCGATTCCCGGTGTGGGAAAATTTTTAACTCTATAATCTTCGAACATTTGAACCTTTTATAATCTATAATGATGTATAATATAAATACTGTAATCTTAACTATAGTGAAGTTGCGTATGCAAGTTAGTATAGGGAAGAGTTCGATCTTTATTATAATAATAACAAAATTTAATTAGAGTTCGTTCTTTATTGTTATACTATGGCCTAGAGTTAGTTCTTTATCATAAAATAGCAAGAAGCGAACCTAAAACAATCAACTACCTAACTAAGTCCAATGTTTGTTATTCCAATGATCGTCTTTTAATGTAATTATGATTTATGTACAAAAATCAAATATCTTTGAAAAGACTGCAGTATGAAAAGACATCAAAAATACAATTTTTAGTGGAAAAAATTATTCTCTTTTAAAAATAATTTATTTTAGTTACAAAAGATTTTTAAACCGATTAATTTCCTTTAAAATGAGCTATTGAACAACTCTCTACGATGTTCCAGTGCCAAGCTATCTGTGGAAAAGAAAAAAAAGAAAAAAAGAAAAAATATCCCGTTTAGGCCGAATGTTGTAGTAGCTGCCACTTTTCTTAATTTCCAAACCAATATATTTCCCTTGCTGTTCAAGCCAAGGGACAGAAAGTTTCCTATATAGGGGGTTTCAGACAAGGCGGTTCTAATGGTGGACTTTTTGTTTTGATATGACTCTTTTTTAGGAATATTTCTTAACATTGGACGTAATCGTCTATTACTAGGTTGCTAGCTACCACTGCAACCCGGATGTTTGATATTAAATTACAAACAGGAAAAAGTCTATGGCTTTTTCTTAATTGGAATAGTAAGAGACGACCTGGCTACAAACAATGATTATGGCATCATTGATCAATCTTTAACATAAAATGTTCTTTACTGTAATGGTTTGTTCTTTACTAGGTTTCAGCCATCTCTAGAGCCATGATACTGATGGAAACTACATAATCCCTATTTATTTTTCAGTTAACATTGGTTAGGTACTATAATTAAGTGGCGTATAAAATTTAGTATAGGCAAGAGGTCGGTCTTTATTATATCTTTTTTAGGAGTTGGGGGTTTTATATTTCTTAACATTGGAGGTGATCGTCTCTTACTAGGTTGCTAGCTACCGCTGCAACCCGGATATATCAGCCAAAAAAATTAGGTTCCCGGATATAATTTTCAATTATCATCTTTTAATGTAAAACACCTGGAACAGAAAATAAAGCTTAGCAAAGATTGCAAATAAAAAAGATGGGATTATTAGGCAAGAATATTTGGCTTCTTACTTAGATTCTCGATACGCCTGGTCAGTTGAATACCTTTGCTTTTCTCTTTTCAAGATGCTATCTCTGTTTTTTTGGTAGTACTGTTTTTTTAACTTGCGTGTAGCTTGCTTTGATCTAACCATTATGTAATTCACGAATGAGACCATTTACATCTTTGTCGTTCTTAAGTAGTAAAACCACGTCGATCCTTTATGTAGTAATATCCAATATTTAGTAAAGGCAAGAGGTCGTTCTTTATTATAAAGATGAAAAAAAAATTTCTTCCAGGAGACAAAAAGCAAAACTAATTTTAGAATTTTCATGTATTTTTGTTGTTTAAATTAAAAAATTACTATTACTGATTAGGCATCATAAATATTTTTGCAGTTTACATAATAATTTTAGCGATTAAGCCAAAAAAGAAAATTTTGGTTCCAGGAGTTTCGGTTACTATTGAGACAAGTAGCTATTATTACTATAGAGTTCATTACATGGACTGTTTTATTGCTTCAAAATTCAAATATCTTTGAAAAGACTGCAGTATGAAAATACATCAAAAATGCAATTTTTTTGACAAAATTGATTCTACTTTAAAAAGTATTTTATTTTTAAATACAAAAGTGACTAGATGTTGCAATTTCCTTTAAAATGAGCTATTATACAGCTCTCTATGATTTTCCAGTGCCCAGCTAGCTGAGCAGAAAGAAAAAGCGGAAAGAAAAAAATATCCCGTTTGTGGAGAATAACGTGGTAAAAGTCAATTTTCTTGATTTTCAAGCCAATATATTTTCTTTGTTATTCAAGCCAAAGGGCGGTAAGTTTCCTTTATAGAGGATTCGGACAAAGCGGTTCTAATGGTGTACTTTTTGTTTTGATCTGACTCTTTTTTTAGGAGTTGGGGGGTTTTATATTTCTTGACATTGGACGTGATCGTCTCTTACTAGGTTGCTAGCTACCGCTGCAACCCGGATTTCATGCTATATTATTACAAACAGGAAAAAACCTACGGCTTTTTCTTCTTTGAAATAGTAAGAGACGAGCCTCAAGCAATCAAGTAGCTAACTAAGTCCAATGTATGCAGTGGTATGTTATTCCAATGATTGTCTTTTAATGTAAACAGCCATGATACTGATGGGAATTACATAATCCCTATTTATGTTTCAGTTAACATGGGCTAGGTGTCGTTCTTTACTGTAAAAATTTTTCTTCCAGGAGACAAAAAGCAAAATTAATTTTTGAATTTTCATGTATTTTTGTTGTTTAAATTAAAAAATTAATATTACTGATTAGGCATCATAAATATTTTTGCAGTTTACATAATAATTTTAGCAATTAAGCCAAAAAAGAAAATTTTGGTTCCAGGAGTTTCGGTTACTATTGAGACAAGTAGCTATTATTACTGTAGAGTTCATTACCATGAACTGTTTTATTGCTTCAAAATTCAAATATCTTTGAAAAGACTGCAGTATGAAAATACATCAAAAATGCAATTTTTTGACAAAATTGATTCTACTTTAAAAAGTATTTTATTTTTAATTACAAAAGTGACTAGATGTTGCAATTGCCTTTAAAATAAGCTATTATACAACTCTCTATGATTTTCCAGTGCCCAGCTAGCTGAGCAGGAAAAAAAAGCGGAAAGAAAAAAATATCCCGTTTGTGGAGAATAACGTGGTAAAAGTCTATTTTCTTGATTTTCAAGCCAATATATTTTCTTTCTTATTCAAGCCAAAGGGCGGTAAGTTTCCTTTATAGAGGATTCGGACAAGGCGGTTCCAATGGTGTACTTTTTGTTTTGATCTGACTCTTTTTTTAGGAGTAGGGGGGTTTTATATTTCTTAACATTGGAGGTGATCGTCTCTTACTAGGTTGCTAGCTACCGCTGCAACCCGGATAGGAAGGAACATAAGCTCCTAGAATAGCATGGGAAGGAACATAATCCACCCAAATCCATAAGTACATGCTCTGGAAAGACACCAAGGAAGATAAGGCAAGCAAATCCATAAGTACATGCTCTGGAAAGGCGCCAAGGAACGTAAGGCAAGCAAATAACATGGAGATTCCTAGGGGCGTGAGCAAATAGCATAGGAATTCCTAGGGGCGTGAGCAAATCCAGACGAAGCATTCTAATAGCTTTTTACGCGAGCTTTGCTATCAGATCATCATAGAGAAATGTTTAATGGCTCATTTTAAAGGAAATTGCTACATCTAAATGCTTTTGTAAGTAATTCTACTTTGAGTAGATTCATGTTGGTTTGCTGCTCATCCTGTCCATAAACCAAAGGCTGTTCATTTGCAAATATTTCAACTCTTATGATTACGAAAAGAGCTATTGACACATCAGTCCGAAACTCCTCTTCATATTTTGGAAAGTATCGACAACACATATCTTTTAATTTTCTATACGCAAAAGCCATTGTGTGATTCTAAATAAGCTAGAAACTATCGTATGATGTCTTGGATTTTTTTTGCTCTTTTCAAAGAAAGCTACTTCTTATTTTGTTTTATTTTCGTTTATCATAAATATAAGTATATATCCTTCATAAATAGTTTGGACAGGAGTATCAAACTGTAAATCTTTCATTGGTTTCGATTGAATTTATTCTAAGCCTCTGCCTGTCGTAGAACTCAAAAAGAAGTCTAACCACTAGTACAAATATCACTAGACATAGAACAAATACGGTATATTTCAATTCAAACGACAAAGATGTTTCGCCTTTTACTGGCTCTTCCACTACTATGTTTTTTTACCTGTCTTTTGGAACAACAACGTATTAAACAAATTAACAATAACACCCCAATTACCACAGCTATTACTAAACCAGCAATGTAATATCCCCAATACTCATCCGAATGGCAAACATCCGATCGGTCTGTATCGGTCAGAATAGCAGACAAACAACTGAACACATTGAGACCCGATGTACCTAATGGCTTTGTCTGAGTAGGTAACTCTGTCACATTTAATCTTTCATTGTGTGTAATTTCATTGTTTTTATGAATGGTTGGTTCGGTTATTTCATTCATTTGTGATATATTTGGCGCATTATTGATGGGTAATGCTGAATATTTTGGTAGTATATTGCTGAAAATACATATGATGTAAAATGCTGAATATTTTTGGAATCTAAACATTTACAATAACCTATAGTATATTATTATACCAATATAAAGATCTATCCTTAAAATGACGTACCGAGTGTATTTATCAAACCAAAAATAAAATTAGTTTTAAAATTTTCAGTAATTTTTCTTTTTTGAAATAAAACATTAAAATTATTGCTCAGACAATGTAAATATTTATGTAATTTACAACATAACTTAAACGATTCTGAAATGAGAATTAAAATAAAATAAAATAAATTAATTTCTCTTCTACGGAAATATAGCGCAGAAGATACGCTCTTTAGAAGTTGAGCCAATAAAAGTTTGGCTCCAGGAGACAGTTATAATAGAAACTAACCAAGAACGAACTAGTTTTAAGATTTTCAGGTATTTTTCTAGTTTGGATTAAAAAATTTTAATTATTGCTCAGACACCATAAATATTTTTACAGTTAACATAATAATCTTAGCAATTTTAAACTGAAAATTAAAATAAAATAAAAAGTTGAATGTCTTTTCTACGGAAACATAGCACAAAAGATACGCACTTAAGAAGTTTACCCAAAACAAGTTTGGCCCCAGGAGACAATTATAGTAGAACCTAACAAAAAACTAAACTAGTTTAAAAAATTTCAGGTCTTTTTCTAGTTTGAATTAAAAGATTCAAGCTATTGCTCAGATATCATAAATACTTTTGCAGTTTACATAATAACCTTATTGATCCGGAACTGAAAACTAAAATAAAATAAAAAATGCATTTTGGTCCACGGAAATATAGCACAAGAGATCCACACTTTAGAAGTTGAGCTACAAAAAAGTCTGGCTCCAGAAAACAATTATAACTTTGAAGTGAGAGATGAAATAAAACTTTCGTTGATTAAATCGGACAAAACACAAAACTAATTGGTAAATTTTCAGGTATTTTTCTAGTTTGAATAACAAAATTATTATAATTGCTCAGACACCATAAATATTTTGCAGTTTGCAAAATATCCTTAGCAAATCTGTGATGATGTAATTATAACTAACATTCAAATATCGTATTTACTTTTACGCTATATATAGTTACAACCTAAGATTAACACGTCATTCATCAATCTCGTACATGCAATTACAGTTTTTCCTAAGAAAATTGATTCTATTTCAAAAATTATGTTTGTAAATTGGAAAATGTTTTTAAATACATCAATTCCCTTTCAAATGAGCCATTTAACAGCTCTCTATGATGTTCCAGTGCCCCGCTACCTGCGGAGGAAAAATAGGAATAAAGATACCTTCGATGCAGAATATCTTAGTTTAATCACCTTATCATATTTTTCAAGCCAATGCATTTTGTTATTTATTCAAGTCAAGGAGCTGTAAGTTTCCCACATAAGGGTTTCGAACAAGGTGATTCTATTAGTATACTTTGTGTTTCGATTTCACTCTATTCCTAGGAGTTATGGGCTACTGTATTTCTTCGTATGGACATGAGTGTCCCTTACTACTTTGCTAGCTACCGCTGCAACCCGGATAAATAGCCTACCTTTATTTTGTATGGAAGATTTAATAAGTCTATAATGGTTTGTGGCCCTTAATATAAATCAAAATATATCGATCCTTTATGTAACACTTTAAGCGAAAGAAAAACCAAACTAATTTTAAAATTTTCAGGTATTTTTCAGTTTTGAATAAAAAATTAAAATTATTGGTCAGACAACATAAATATTTTTGCAGTTTGCGGTTAAATAAAATTATTTTATTAAAAATTTTCAGGAATTATTCTATTTTCAGTTAACAAATAAATTTTTTGTTAAAACCCCCTAGAAATTACTGCATTTTACATAATAAATGACAATTATATAAGAAACCGTATTGTCAAACACCATTTATGATGAACTATATTGGTCCTTTATGTAATTTTTCAAAATTGATTCTATTTTAAAAAGTATTTTATTTTTAATTACAAAAGGCACTAGATGTAGCAATTTCCTTTGAAATAAGCCATTATACAGTTCTCTATGATTTTGAAGTGCCTAGCCAGCTGAGGAGGAAAAAACAGAAACAAAAAAAGATGCCGTATGTGCAGAATATCGTGGCTTCAGCCACTTTTCTTGATTTTCTAGCCGGTTTTCCTTGTTGTTCAAGCCAAGGGACGGTAGGTTTTCATATATAGGGTTTTTGACTAGGCAGTTTTAATTGTGTACTTCTTGTTTTGACCTGACTCTATTTTTAGGATTTGTGGGTTATTTTAGTTTTTAATATGGGGCGTGATCGTCTCTTACTAGGTTGGTAGCTACCGCTGCAACCCAGATTGCTAGCTACCACTGCAACCCAGATATATGCAGAATATTGTCGTTTCAACCGCTTTTATTGATTTTCAAGCCAATATATTTCCTTTGTTGTTTAAGCCAAGTGAAGGTAACTTTCTTGTACAGGGGTTTTGGAAAAGGTGGTTCTAACAGTGTACTTCTTGTTTTGATATGACTCTGTTTTCAGGAGTTATGGGTTATTACATTTGCTAGTATTGGACGTGATTGTCTCCTACTAGGTTGGTAGCTACGCTGCAACACGGATACCGCTGCACCCTGAATTACCGTTAAGACCTTGCCTAGATACATACCCGATTAAAAAATGGAATAGTCTATGGCTTTTTTTCTTTGGAATAACAAGAAACGACCCTCAAAGAATCAGGCAGCTGCTTCATTCCTATATATACAATAGTTTTTTTTCTAATGACTGTCTTTTATTGTAAGGCAAAAAAAAGGGCAAATAAACACGCATCCGTGATGTTTCTTGTGACAAAAAACACAAAAATCCACGTTTTTGCGGAAAGGAGCTTGAAACCTCTACAGTAAGGTTGTCTCAAACGCTGAATCTGATGGTGTGGTTTTGATTAAGATTCTATGACTCCTAGGGGGTGTTTTTTCCCTTTTTCAAAAATAGGGCAAACTTTCTTAGGCTCGTAACTTGATGGGTATAACTAAACTTGATGAAACTTACATATTTAAAATCAGTATAAAAATCCAATTTTTGTATGTATCTATTGGCATCAAAATTCCGTTTTCAAGAGTTTCAGTTACTATGAGACAGTTCATTCCCACTACACAGTTCGTTAACACAAGCTGTTTGATATACAAAAACTTGTTAAAAAATAATGTTTGACGTCATAGCCAGATTTTAAAACCATCATGGTTGCAGGGGTAGCTGCTACCTAGTAAAGGACGATCCACAGCCCTTAGCAAAGTTTCTAGTTAATGTGCAATGGTTTGTTCTTTACTAGGTTTCAGTTATCTCTACAGCCTTGCAACCGATAAAACTCATATATATCCCCGGCTTTAATGAACTAAATCGAGCTTTTATGTAAATAATGACAAAAAGTTTCCTATATACGGGTTTTGGACAAGGCAGTTCTAATGGTATACTTTTTGTTTTGATCAGACTTTTTTCTTAGGAGTTATGGGTTTTTATATTTCTTAACATTGGATATGATCGTCTACATTGATCGTCAGCATCGTCAACATTGGATGTGATTTAGCTACCGCTGCATCCCGGATGACATTAGTTGCAACTAGGGTTCATTCAATACTATATGATTAAAAACAGGAAAAAGCCTGCGGCTTTTTCTTCTTTGAAATAGTAAGAAACGAACCTTAGACAATCAGTTAGCTAACTAAGTCCAATGTATCCAATGGTTTGTTATTCCGATGATCGTCTTTTAATATATGCATTGACTTCCATCTTTTGTTTTTTTTTAATTGTTTGGGTAGTGGGACAAAAACTTCTCCTTTTACCTTGGCTTGTCATTTGTCATTATCAATCTTTACATGATTCCAATTTACTTGTTTAACAATTTTAATTTACTAGGATTCACCTATATCCGATGAAATTTACATTGTTTCTATTTATAGTGAACTGCATCAATCCATTATGTATCATATTGTTAACTTTACAACTTTAATTAATGACGTCGGGATGCAAGTGGATGTCACGATCGGCCGTTAACCGAAAGGTTGATCGATTCCGGGATCGATTTCTTTTAGTTTGTAATTCAGCTATCAATTAAACCATGATACTGATGATACAAAATTTCCATTTAAAGTATCGATCCTAAATGTTAAATTTTTTTTGACAAAATTGATTCTACTTTTAAAAATATTCTATTTTTAATTGCAGAAGACACTAGATGTAGCAATTTCCTTTAAAATGAGCCATTATACAGCTCTCTGTGATTTTTCTGTGCCAAGCTAGCTGAGGAGTAAAAAAAAGCGGAAAGAAAAAAAGATGCCGTTTATGGAGAATATCGTGGTTAAAGTCAATTTTCTTGATTTTCAAGTAAACGAATTTTCCTTGTTATTCAAGCCAAGGGACGGTATGTTTGCTATATAGAGGTTTTGGACAAGGCGGTTCAAATAGTATACTTCTTGTTTTGATCTGAATCTGTTTTCAGGAGTTATGGGTTACATTAGTTTTTACTGTGGGGCGTGATCGTCTCTTAGTAGGTTGCTAGCTACCGATGCAACACGGATACAGTTCGTTATCAAGAACTGTTAGCTTTTATATATCTATTCGTATCAAAATTTCGTTCTTTAGAGTTTCGGTTACTATTGAGACAAGTAGCTATTACTATAGAGTTCATTACCATGAACTGTTTGATTGCTTCAAAAATCAAATATCTTTGAAAAGACTGCAGTAATAAAATACATCAAAAATGCAATTTTTATGACAAAATTGATTCTACTTTAAAACTATTTTATTTTTGATTACAAAAGTGACTAGATGTAACAATTTACTTTAAATGAGCCATTATACAGCTCTCTATGATTTTCCAGTGCCCAGCTAGCTGAGGAGTAAAATCAAGCGGATAGAAAAAATAATGCCTTACGTGGAGAATATCGTGGTTAAAGTACGTTTTTTTATTTTCAAGCTAATATATATTTCTTTGTTATTCGAGCCAAGGGATGGTAAGTTTCCTATAAAGAAGTTTAGGATAAGGTGGTTCTAATAGTGTACTTTTGTATTGATCTGAATCTTTTTTCAGGAGTTATGGGTTACATTAGTTTTTACTATGGGGCGTGATCGTCTCTTACTAGGTTGCTTGCTACCACTGCAACCCGGATTATGTTAAAGTAACTAACAAGAATAAGGCACCATGGCTTAGTTAATTAATCATATTAAAGAAACAATCAATTCGCTAACTAATTCCAATGTATTCAATGGGTTTGCTATTCCAGTGATCGTCTTTTAATGTAATTATATCATGAATCTATTAGTTTCGGATGTTTCAAACAGTTCGTGGTAACGAACTGTAATTAAGGAGCGACCCGGCTCAATAGTAACAGAAACTCTAAAAAAAGAAATTTTGATACAAAAAGATGCATCAAAAGAATCAGAATTCTATGCTAATTTCAAATATATAAGTTTAATCAAGTTTGGTCTTACCCATCAAAAGTTAGGTGCCTCAAAAAATTTGCCTTATCTTCGAAAAAAGGGGGAAACACCCACTAAAAGTCATAAAACCTTAATCAAAATCACACTATGAGATTGAGCGTATCATAAAACCCAACTTTAGAGGTTTGAAGCTCCTATCAGCAAAAATTTGGAATTTCGGTGTTTTTGCCAGAAGAAAGATCACGGATGCGTGTTTATCTATTTTTTTTTGTTTTTTTAATTTTTTTTTCCAGGAGTGATCGTAGCAACCCAGTGGTCCTAGAATATTGCGGGAGGGCACATTTGAATGGAAATTAAAAGTTCTAGTGCCCTTTTTAAGTGACCGAAAAAATGGAAGGCAACTAGGCCCCCTCTTACGCTCATTTTTTCCAAAGTCACCCGATCAAAATTTTGAGATAGCCATTTTGTTCTGCATGGTCGAAAAATATAAAACTATTTCTTTGAAGATGACTTAATCCCCCACAATCCCCGGGGGAAGGGCTACAAGTTATGAACTTTGCCCAATATTTTTGCAATTACCAGTTGTTTTGCTCTTTGCGCAATTGAATTTCTTTTCATAGTGTAGTCTATTCAAAGATATTTGATATCTGCATGCACTCAGCACGCGGCAGGTTTCTATATATGGATGCTCTGTACGCAATTAAATTTCTTCTCATAATGCAGTCTATTCAAAAATATTTGATATCTGTGTACACTCGACATGCAGAAGATTTCTATATATTGATTCTTTATATGGATTCTAATTGTCATGTGTCTTCTAACCGCTGACAATTTGTTGTCTTTTCATGCTGTAGTCAGTTAAAAGATATTTGATTATTAAAGCAAGTACAATTTCTAACAACGAATTCTAATAAGCTTCAAACTTTTGGCTTTATTTTTTAAGGTTTTTGATTTGTTGCAATCTCTTATCAAAATATATACAAATATTTTTGCAATTACCAGTTTTTTCTCTTTAAACAATGAATTTTTTTTCATGGTTTCAAGGTTTTCGAGTTTTTGTAATCCCTTGTTTAAATATACCCAAAATACTTCTGCAATTACCCATTTTTTGCTCTTTCCGCAATTCAATGTCTTGCCATACTTAAGTCTATTCAAAGATATTTGATTATTATAGCAAGTCCGATTTCTTACAACTATTTCTCCAAAGGTCACAGGTTCAGTTCCTGCCGAAGGCAATTTTTATACTTTCGTCTTTTTAAAGTCTAAAGAAAACTTCTATTAATAACTACAACATAAGATCCTCTTGACTGACACATTTTATGATGAACTATGTCGATCCTTTATGTAAATTAGTATTGAAACGAGTCACTCTTACTATACAGTTCGTTACCACAGACTTTTAATTTTTTCAATAATCAAATATCTTTGAAAAGACTGCAGTATGAAAAGACATCAAAAATGCAGTTTTTTTTAAAAAGTGATTCTATTTTTAAATCTTTTTGTTTTTTGATTAAAAAGGCAATAGAAATTTTAATTTCCGTTTAAAAGAGCCCTCTCGCGACAATCTAGGACCAGTGGGTCGGTACGATCACCCCTGGTAACAAAAAAGGCAAATAAACACGCATCCAGGATCTTTCTTCTGGCTAAAAAATACCAAATTCCACATTCAACTTCTACAATAAGGTTCTCTGATACGTTGGATCAGATGGTGTGACTTTTATTAAGATTCTATGACTTTTATGGGGTGCTTTCCCTTTTTTCAAAAATAGGGCAAATTTTCCAAGGATCGTAACTTTTGATGGGTAAAAGTAAAGTTGGTGGAACTTATATATTTAAAAACAATATAAAAATCCAATTCTTTTGATGCATCTATTGATATTAAAATTCCGTTTTTTAGAGTTTCGGTTACTATTGAGACGAGTCACTCTTACTATACAGTTCGTTACCACGAACTGTTTGATTATTATTTCAGTTACTATGGGCTACAGTTCGTTCCTTAATGTAAATTCCTTTAAATTCCGTCGTGGTGCAAATGGCTAGCACGATCGGTCGTTAACCGAAATGTGGGTGGTTCAAGCCCACCCGTGGTCAATTTCTTTTGTTTGATATTCAGCTATCAAAATGGATATTCATTTAAAATAAACCTAATTGACAAACACCATTTATGATGAGCTATATCGGTCCTTTATGTAATTTCGGACAAGGCGGTTCTAATGGTGAAATTTTTGTTTTGATCTGACTCTTTTTTTAGAAGTTAGGGGTTTTTATATTTCTTAACATTGGACGTGATCGTCTCTTACTAGGTTGCTAGCTACTGCTGCAACCCGGATACAAAAATAAATATGATGTCTGAGCAACAATTTTAATTTTTTTAAATCATTCGAAGAACATATCATTATATATATTGGAATTTTCAAGCAAAGGGACGATAATTTTCCTATAGAGAGGTTTCGGACAAGGTGGATTTAATATTGTACTTGATTTCTTATCTGATTCTAGTTTTAAGAGTTATGGACTGTTTAATTTTTTCTATTGGGCACGATCTTCTCTTACTAGGATAGAAAATTTTTACCTATGATGATTTCTTAAGGACAATTCGTCATTTACATAAATATCCCTTATAATATTTCAGTTACCACAAACTACAGTTCGTTCTTTAATGTAATCAGGTTTTTAACTTTTGATAGATATGAGTAAACTCGATGAAACTTATATATTTAAAATCAAATTCTTTTGACGTATCTATAGATATTAAAATACCGAGTTTCGGCTAGTATTGAGACAAGTTGCTCTTACTATACAGTTGGTTATCACGAACTGTTTGATTAGAATCAGCATAAAAATCCAGTTCTTCTGATGTATCTATTGATATCTCGTTTTTTAGAGTTTCGGTTACTATCGAGACGTGTCGCTCTTCCTATACAGTTTGTTACCGCGAACTATTTGATCATGTATTTTTTTACGTCATATATAGTTATTATTAGTAGACAATCGGTAGAATAATCGTTGTTTATTAGTATTACTATACAGTAAATTACCACGAACTCTTTGACAATACTGAGGGTTAGAGTTCAGTCTTTAATTTATCATATACTGTTAAAACTCTTTCTCATATGAACATTTCTTGGTGTAGTGGTTAGCACTTAGGATTTTGAATCTTGAAATCTGAGTTCAAATTTCGGTGAAAACTTTTTATAGAATGTAGCTTGCTAATACTACCATATAGGTTTCTGCCGTAATTCCTTCTTTTCAAAAATGAAATTAGTTATTATGGCCTTTTCCATATCGTTATATATAATTATATATAATTTTCCATATAATTAGTTAGTTCTTTTCCATATCGTTAAAATTAATTTTATAATAATAATTACTTTTGTTAATTACAAAACATTTCTATATACATCAATTTCCTTTAAAATGAGCCATTACGCAGCTCTTTATTATAAAAACGAAATGTTTGATTTAGTACTTCAGTTACTATGGGTTAGAGTTCGTTCCATAATGTAATTCATTTATAAGTTTACTATGTCAGTATACTTCTCTATATAAGTTTCCTATACCTGTTTAGTTTCCTATATAAGTTTCCTACGCCAATACAGTTTCCTATATAAGTTTCCTACATCTTACAACTACACCTTAATTCGATTCCCGGTATGGGAAACTTTTACCTATCATGACTTCTTAAGGAAACAAATCATAATTAATTTATGCTATACAATCTTATCTAAAGATAAGTATGTGTTGCATCATCCACTATATAATTATTCCTTTTAATACTTCAGTTACCATGGGCTACAGTACATTTTATTAATGTAATTTTAATGAAGTAAATCGAGCCTTTATGTAATTATTTAATTTAATATTTTAATTACTATACGCAAGAGTTTGCTCCTTATTATAATTAATGTACAAATTTATTCTCTTTTAGAAATAATTTATTTTAGTTACAAAGGATTTTTAACCTCATTAATTGCCTTTAAAATGAGCCATTTAACACCTTTGTACGATGTTCCAGTGCCAAGCTATCTGTGGAAATGAAACAAAAGAAAAAAAATATATCCCGTTTAGGCAAAATGTTGTAGTAGCTGCCACTTTTCTTGATTTTCAAGCCAATATATTTCCCTTGCTGTTCAAGCCAAGGGACAGAAAGTTTCCTATATAGGGGTTTCGAGCAAGGCAGTTCTAATGGTGTACCTTTTGTTTTGATATGACTCCTTTGTTAGGATTTATGGGTTTTTATATTTCATAACATTGGACGATATCGTCTCTTACTAGGTTGCTAGCTACCGCTGCAACCCGGATATTCTTTACCAAAACAACCAGGATGACGTCAGTCACAACTTGGGTTTCGTTTTATGCTATATCATTACAAACAGGAAAAAGCCTACGGCTTTTTCTTCTTTGAAATAATAAGAGACGAACCTCAAGCAATCAAGTAGCTAACTAAGTCCAATAAATGCAGTGGTATGCTATTCCAATGATCGTCTTTTAATGTAAAATTCGATGATCGAGCCTTTATGTAATACTAACTACATCCAACGACTATGACGTCATTGATCAATATTTTATATAAAAAATTAAGTTTTTCGTAAAAGAATGATAAACTTTTTAATAAAAATTAAGTACAAATGGCACTAGATCTAGAGATTTCTTTTAAATTGAGCCATTGAACAACTCTCTACGATGTTCCAGTGCCAAGCTATCTGTGGAAAAGAGGAAGAAAGAAATAAGTATCCTGTTTTTGGAGAATAACGTGGTTAAAGTCAATTTTCTTGATTTTCAAGCCAATATATTTTCTTTGTTATTCAAGCCAAAGGGCGGTAAGTTTTCTTTATGGGGGTTTCGGACAAGGTGGTTCTAATGGTGTACTTTTTGTTTTGATCTGACTCTTTTTTCAGGAGTTAAGGTTTACTTTAGTATTTACTATGGGGCGTGATCGTCTCTTACTAGGTTGCTAGCTACCGCTGCAAACCGGATTGCTAGCTACCGCTGCAACCCGGATAAATAAAATTATTATATTTAAAATTTTCAAGAATTATTCTAATTTCAGTTAAAAAATAAATTTTTGTTAAACCCCCCCCCCCCCAAAAAAAAAATTACTGCATTTTACATAATAATGAATAATTATATAACAAACTAATTGACAAATACCATTTATGATGAACTATATCGGTCTTTTATGTAATGATTGCTTCAAAATTCAAATATCTTTGAAATGACTGCAGTATGAAAATACATCAAAATGCAGTTTTTTGACAAAATTGATTCTACTTTTAAAACTGTTTTATTTTTAATTACAAAAAGCACTAGATGTAATAAATTCATTTAAAATGAGCTATTATACAGCTCTCTATGATTTTCCAGTACCAAGCTAACCGAGGAGAAAAAAAAACGGAAAGAAAAAAAGATGCCGTTTGTGGAGAATATCGTGGTTAAAGTCAATTTTTTGGGTATTCAAGCCAAAGGACGGTAAGTTTGCTATATAGGAGTTTCGGACTAGGCAGTTCTAATAGAGTCCTTCTTGTTTTGATCTGAATCTTTTTCAGGAGTTATGGGTTACTTTAGTTTTTACTATGTGGTGTGATCGTCTCTTACTAGGTTGCTAGCTACCGCTGCAAACTGGATTGCTGTTCAAGTCAAATGACAGAAAGTTTCCTATGCAGGGATTTCAGACATAGCGGTTCTAATGGTGTACTTTTTGTTTTGATCGGACTCTTTTTTAGGAGTTATGGGTTATAATATTTCTTAACATTGGACGTAATCGTCTTTTATTAGGTTGCTAGCTACCGCTTTAACCCGGATAATATAATAATACATTGTTCCCAGATCGATCTCTACTATAAAAAACATAACTAATTTAAAAATTTTGAGGTGTTTTTCTAGTTTGAATTAAAAAAATAGTATTATTGCTTAGAATCAGCATAAAAATCTAATTTTTTTTATGTATTTATTGGTATCAAAATACAATTTTTTATAGTTTTGGTAACTATTGAGGTGAGTCGCTCTTCTTATACACCTCGTTACCACGAACTGTTTGATTCTTTCCCCATTGCCTCGGTTACTATGAGATAGACTTTGGTCCTTACTGTAATTTTAAGTACAAAAGTTTTTAACGCCATTAATTTCCTTTAAAATGAGCCATTGAAAAAACTCTCTACGATGTTCCAGTGACAAGCTATCTGTGCAAAAGAAGAAGAAGAAGAAGAAAGAAAAAAATATCCCGTTTATGGAGAAAAACGTGGTTAAACTCAATTTTCTTGATTTTCAAGCCATTATATATTCTTTGTTCTTCAATCCAAAGGGCGGTAAGTTTCCTTTGTAGGGGTTTCGGACAAGGCGGTTTTAATGGTATACTTTTTATTTTGATCTGACTCTTTTTTTAGGAGTTATGGGTTTTTATATTTCTTAACATTGGACGTCCTTACTAGGCATCCTTACTAGGTTACTAGCTACCGCTGTAACCCGGAAAACATCTTTTTATGATAAACTTTATCGTACTTTATAATAAGATGCTTGTCCTTACTGTAATTTTAAGTACAAAAAGTTTTTAACGCCATTAATTTCCTTTCAAATGAGCTATTGAATAACTCTCTACGATGTTCCAGTGCCAAGCTCTGGAAACAAAAGAAAAAAAATATCTCGTTTAGGCAGAATGTTGTAGTAGCTGCCACTTTTCTTGATTTTCAAGCCATTATATTTCCCTTGCTGTTCAAGCCAATGGACAGAAAGTTTACTATACAGGGGTTTCAGATAAGGCGGATCTAATGATGTACTTTTTGTTTTGATCTGACTATTTTTTTTAGGAGCTATGGGTTTTTATATTACTTAACATTGGACGTGATCGTCTCTTACTAGGTTGCTAGCTACCGCTCCAACCCGGAAAACACCTTTTTATGATAAACTTTATCGTACATTACTAACCTATGCTATAATTAATTGGCCTATAAAATCTGGTATAGGCAAAAGGTCGTGTTTTATAATCAGATGCTTTGATCTAACCATTATGTATTCATGAATGAGACCATTTACAGTTTTGACATTTCTTATATAGTAATTATGACGTCACGGCTTAATGATTTTATTTCATTGACGTCATGGCGCAATGGTATTATCTCATGACGTCTTCAGAAACAACAATATAATTTCGTGTTTTTCTATTCACGTCATAGCTCTAATATAAAACTATGATGACATTCATTATTTATCTAGTAGGGTTTCAGACAAGGTAGTTCTAATGATGTACTTTTGTTTTGATCTGACTCTATTCTTAGGAGTTTTGGGTTTTTATATTTCTTAGCATTGGACTGATCGTCTCTTACTAGGTTTCTAGCTACTTCTGCAGCCCAAATTCACATAAATATTTATGAGAGGCGGCCTGGCCGAGTGTTCCAAGGCACTGGTATTAGCCACCAGTCTCTTTGGAGGCGTGGGTTCAAATCTTACCGCTGTACGATTATGTTTGAAAGACTGCAGTGTGAAAAGACATCAAAAATGCAGTTTTTGGTGGAAAAATTTATTCTCTTTTAGAAATAATTTATTTTAGTTACTATAGATTTGTAATCCAATTAATTTCCTTTAAAATGAGGTATTGAACAACTCTCTACGATGTTCCAGTGCCAAGCTATCTCTGGAAACAAAAGAAAAAAAATATCCCATTTAGGCAGAATGTTGTAGTAGCTGCCACTTTTCTTGATTTTCAAGCCAATAAATTTTCCTTGCTGTTCAAGCCAAGGGACAGACAGTTTACTATACAGGGTATTTCGAATAAGGTGGTTCTAATGGTGTACTTTTTGTTTTGATCTGACTCCTTTTTTAGGAGCTATGGGTTTTTATATTTCTTAACATTGGACGTGATTGTCTCTTACTAGGTTGCTAGCTACCGCTGCAACCCGGACTAGCTTAAAATTGTGTCTTTGAAAGCCTGCGTGGCGTAGGGGATAGTTTGCTTGAATTCTGCTCCAAAGGTCACAGGTACAATTCCTGCTGAAGGCTATTTTATGCATTCGTCTTTTTAAAGTCTAAACAAAACTTCTATTAATAACTCTTTACGTCGATCCTACTATAATTTGTTATTCCAGTGATCGTCTTTTAATGTAAAATTATTCCAATGATCGTCTTTTAATGTAATCTTTTTCTAGGAACTAAGGGTTTTTATATTTCTTAACATTGGACGTGATCGTCTCTTACTAGGTTGCTAGCTACCGCTGCAACCCGGATTACTGTAATATAAAATATAGGCTAGAGTTCGTTCTTTATTGTAACCATAATTGAAAAACATTGCTTTTCCTTCGCTGTTGATAGGTATGCTTGTATATATATTTTTATTACTGCTACATAAACTGCAATTGCTCCTTCCAAAATTAATATCCGAATCTTCTATGAAATACGCCTCAGTATACTCACTATGTTGTCAAATATTTTCCATTGCATCTATAAACTGTTCCGCAGTTGCCAATCCATACCTTGGAAGCTTTTCGTTAAACTGACAACATTTCTTTTGGATATTACTATGAAGCTTTGCCAAAGAATTTCTAGCCGACTTTTCAACAGCATCCGCTCTTTCAAAGAGAATTTTAATCTGTAATTATGAATACTTTTCGTGATCCCGATAAAACATGCGTAAAATGTTTCTCAATTTACAAAGATCAGCCTGCATTTTTGCCATCTTCTTGTATTTCTGAATGTAATTTTTCCCTTTGTCCTTATGCGTTCTTCGGTACAACCTCTCAGAGAATTTAATTTTTTCATTATAGATTTTGTCACCCCAGTAACGCTCCTTGATCTTTTGTTTGGCTGTCTCAATTTTTACTTCTCGATACACCTGGACGGTTGAATACCTTTGCTTTTGGTTTTTCTTATATTTGATGCAGTAATCTTCATTATTGTGATAACTCTCCTTGAACTTTTGTTTGGCTGTCTCAATTTTTGCATGTCTATAATCTTTATCATTGTGATAACACATCTTGCTGTTTTGTTTTGCTCTCTCAATTATTACTTCTCGATACGCCTGGTCGGTTGAATACCTTTGTTTTTCTCTCTCAATTATTAATTCTCGATACGCCTGGTCGTTTTAATACATTTGATTTGATCTATAAATTATTAATTCTCTATACTCCTGGTCGGTTGAATAGCTTTGCTTTGCTCTCTCAATTATTACTTCTCGATACGCCTGGTCGGTTGAATACCTTTGCTTTTTTCTTTTCAAGTTACTATCTCTGTTGTTTGTGTAGTACTGTTTTTTCAACTTGCGTATAGTTTGCTTTGATCTAACCATTATCTAATCCAGAATGAGAGAATTTACATCTTTGTCGTTCTTAAGTAGTAATTATGACGTCACTGCGTAATGATTTTATTGACGTCATGGCGCAATGATATTATTTGATGACGTCATCAGAAACAACAATATAATTTCGTGTTTTTCTATTCACGTCATAGCTCTAATATAAAACTATGATGACATTCATTATTTATCTAGTAGGGTTTCAGACAAGTTAATTCTAATGATGTACTTTTGTTTTGATCTGACTCTATTTTTAGGAGTTTTGTTATATTTCTTAGCATTGGACTGATCGTCTCTTACTAGGTTGCTAGCTACTGCTGCAACCCAAATTCACATATATATATTTATTTATGAGAGGCAGCCTGGCCGAGTGGTCCAAGGCACTGGTGTTAGCCACCAGTCTCTTCGGAGGCGTGGGTTCAAATCTTACCGCTGGTATACGATTATGTTTGAAAGACTGCAGTGTGAAAAGACATCGAAAATGCAGTTTTTTGGGGAAAAATTTATTCTCTTTTAGAAATAATTTACTTTAGTTACTATAGATTTTTAACCAAATTAATTTACTTTAAAATGAGCTATTGAACAACCCTCTACAATGTTCCAGTGCCAAGCTATCTCTGGATACAAAAAAAAAAAAAAAATATCCCGTTTGTGGAGAATAACGTGGTTAAAGTCAATTTTCTTGATTTTCAAGCCAATATATTTCCCTTGCTGTTCAAGCCAAGGGACAGAAAGTTTCCTATACAGGGGTTTCGGACAAGGCGGTTCTAATGGTGTACTTTTTGTTTTGATCTGACACCTTTGTTAGGAACTATGGGTTTTTATATTTCTTAACATTGGACGTGATCGTCTCTTACTAGGTTGCTAGCGACCGCTGCAACCCGGATTATTTATGAGAGGCAGCCTGGCCGAGTGGTCCAAGGCACTGGTGTTAGCCACCAGTCTCTTCGGAGGCGTGGGTTCAAATCTTACCGCTGGTATAATGTTTGAAATACTGCAGTGTGAAAAGACATCAAAAATGCAGTTTTTGGTGGAAAAATTTATTCTCTTTTAGAAATAATTTATTTTAGTTCCTATAGATTTTTAACCCAATTATTTCCTTAAAATGAGCCATTGAACAACTCTCTACGATGTTCCAGTGCCAAGCTATCTGTGGAAAAGAAAGAAAACAGAAAAAAAAATATCCCGTTTAGGCAGAATGTTGTAGTAGCTGCCACTTTTCTTGATTTTCAAGCCAATATATTTCCCTTGCTGTTCAAGCCAAGGGACTGAAAGTTTTCAATACAGGGGTTTCCGACAAGGCGGTTCTAATGGTGTACTTTTTGTTTTGATCTGACTCCTTTTTTAGGAACTATGGTTTTTTATATTTCTTAACATTGGACGTGAACAAGTTAGTATAGGCAAGAGTTCGTTCTTTATTATAAATACAACTTGGAATTCGTTTTATGCTATATCATTACAAACAGGAAAAAGCCTACGGCTTTTTCTTCTTTGAAATAGTAAGAGACGAACCACAAGTAACTACCCGTGGAACCACCATATATCAGTTACTATGCATGAGCGATCGTTCTTTACTGTAAATTATAATTAGTGTAATGTTGAAAAGTCAGCTAGAGATGCTTTCGCAAAAATTCATAGTAATATCCAAAAGAAATGTTGCATTTTTAGTGAAAAGCTTCCAAGGTATGGACCGGCAACTGTGGACCAGTTTACAGATGTAATGGGAAATCTTATACATCTCTGTGAATATATGGAGGCATAATTGTCCTTTACTTAGTTTCAGCTTAAATTCGATGATCGAGCCTTTATGTAATAAGTTTCTAGCTACCGCTGCAACCCGGATAATGAACTGATTACAAACAGGAAAAAGCCTACGGCTTTTTCTTCTTTGAAATAGTAAGAGACGAACCTCAAACAATCAAATAGCTAACTAATTCAAATGTATGTAATTGTTTGTTATTCCAATGATGGTCTTTTACTGTAATTAATTATAAAAGGTTTTATATGCAGCAGTTTCCTTTAAAATGAGCTATTACACTCATTATTACGACCACAAACTGTTTGATTTAATACTTAAAATACTATGGGTTACAGTTCGTTCCTTATTGTAACAACCCGGATAATGAACTGATTACAAACAGGAAAAAGCCTACGGCTTTTTCTTCTTTGAAATAGTAAGAGACGAACCTCAAAAATCAAATAGCTAACTAATTCAAATGTATGTAATTTTTAGTTATTCCAATGATGGTCTTTTAATGTAATTACTATAGATTTTTAACCCAATTAATTTCCTTTAAAATGAGCTATTGAACAACCCTCTACGATGTTCCAGTGCCAAGCTATCTCTGGATACAAAAGAAAAGAGAAAAAAATATCCCGTTTGGGGAGAATAACGTGGTTAAAGTCAATTTTCTTGATTTTAAAGCCAATATATTTCCCTTGCTCTTCAAGCCAAGGGACAGAAAGTTTTCTATAAAGGGGTTTCAAACAAGGCGGTTCTAATGGTGTACTTTTTGTTTTGATCTGACTTTTTTTTTAGGAACTATGGGTTTTTTTATTTCTTAACATTGGACGTGATCGTCTCTTACTAGGTTGCTAGCTACCGCTGCAACCCGGATTATAGATTTTGTCACCCCAGTAACGCTCCTTGATCTTTTGTTTGGCTGTCTCAATTTTTACTTCTCGATACACCTGGACGGTTGAATACCTTTTCTTCTGGTTTTTCTTATATTTGATGCGGTAATCTTCATCATTGTGATAACTCTCCTTGAACTTTTGCTTGGCTGTCTCAATTTTTGCATGTCTATAATCTTCATCATTGTGATAACACATCTTGCTCTTTTGTCTAGCCTGCTCAATTCTTGCTTCTCTGTAATCTTTATCATTGTCATAACGCTCCTTGATCTTTTGTCTAGCCTGCTCAATTTTTACTTCTCGATACGCCTGGTCGGTTGAATACCTTTGCTTTTCTCTTTTCAAGATACTATCTCTGTTGTTTGTGTAGTACTTTTTTTTTAACTTGCGTGCAGCTTGCTTGATTGAAACCATTATGTAATTATGAATGAGAACGTTTATAGTTCTGACGCTTCTTATATAGTAATTATGACTTCACGGCGTAATGGTTTTATTTCATGATGACGCCATATCGCAATGATATTATTTCATGACGTCTTCAGAAACAACAATATAATTCCGTGTTTTTCTATTCACGTCATAGCTCTAATATAAAACTATGATGACATTCATTATTTATCTAGTAGGGTTTCAGACAAGGTAATTCTAATGATGTACTTTTGTTTTGATCTGACTCTATTTTTAGGAGTTTTGTTATATTTCTTAGGATTGGACTGATCGTCTCTTACTAGGTTGCTAGCTACTGCTGCAACCCGAATTCATATATATATTTATCTATGAGAGGCAGCCTGGCCGAGTGGTCCAAGGCACTGGTGTTAGCCACCAGTCTCTTCGGAGGTGTGGGTTCAAATCTTACCGCTGTATACGATTATGTTTGAAAGACTGCAGTGTGAAAAGACATCGAAAGTGCAGTTTTTGGTGGAAAAATTTATTCTCTTTTAGAAATAATTTATTTTAGTTACAAAAGGTTTTTAACCCAATTAATTTCCTTTAAAATGAGCTATTGAACAACCCTCTACGATGTTCCAGTGCCAAGCTATCTGTGGAAAAGAAAAAAAGAAAAGAGAAAAAAATATCCCGTTTGGGGAGAATAACGTGGTTAAAGTCAATTTTCTTGATTTTCAAGCCAATATATTTCCCTTGCTGTTCAAGCCAAGGGACAGAAAGTTTTCTATACAGGGGTTTCGGACAAGGCGGTTCTAATGGTGTACTTTTTGTTTTGATCTGACTCTTTTTTTAGGAACTATGGGTTTTTATATTTCTTAACATTGGACGTGATCGTCTCTTACTAGGTTGCTAGCTACCGCTGCAACCCGGATCTTACTAGGTTGCTAGCTACCACTGAAACCCGGATTGAATTATTTAAAAATAAATATGTTTTGCATCATCATACACATAATGATTCCTTATAACACTTTGGTTACTATGGACTACAGATGGTTCTTTAATGTAATTTGATCTAACCATTATCTAATTATGAATGAGAACATTTACAGTTCTGACAATTCTTATATAGTACTGGGACCTCCAACAATGGAAATTTTTTTTCCTTCAGTCTGTTGTCATTTAGAGTTTACTTCATTTGTCATACATACTTCATCTGGTGTACCTCCGAGTTGCTTTTCTGGGACCTCAAACAATGGAAGATCTGTTAAATAGATTTGTCTCAATCGGTTGTACTCAATTAAAGCATCAACATCGCAATAAATCTTTGTCTTATCAAATTCTACTAGATGTAAACCTGCACTAGTGGTCACACGGGAAAGAGCAACGTACAACATACCTGGACCGAAGCAACGATTACCTGCGTCAACAATTTTACAAGAGAATTTACATCCGCTGGTATGCGATTATGTTTGAAAGACTGCAGTGTGAAAAGACATCGAAAATGCAGTTTTTGGTGGAAAAATTTATTCTCTTTTAGAAATAATTTATTTTAGTTACTATAGATTTTTAACCCAATTAATTTCCTTTAAAATGAGCTATTGAACAACCCTCTACGATGTTCCAGTGCCAAGCTATCTCTGGATACAAAGAAAAAAAGAAAAAAAAGAAAAAAATATCCCGTTTGGGGAGAATAACGTGGTTAAAGTCAATTTTCTTGATTTTCAAGCCAATATATATCCCTTGCTGTTCAAGCCAAGGGACAGAAAGTTTCCTATACAGGGGTTTCAGACAAGGCGGTTCTAATGGTGTACTTTTTGTTTTGATCTGACTCCTTTGTTAGGAACTATGGGTTTTTATATTTCTTAACATTGGACGTGATCGTCTCTTACTAGGTTACTAGCTACCAGCAACCTCTCTTAAATGTTAACCTCTCTTAAATGTTGTCAGTTTAATGAAAAGCTTCCAAGGTATGGATTGGCAACTGCGGAACAGTTTATAGATGCAATGGAAAATGTTGGACAACACAGTGAATATACGGAGGCGTACTTCTTAGAAAGTTCGTATATTAATTTTGGAAGGAGCAATTGCAGTTTATGTAGCAGCAATAAAAATATATATACAAGCATACCTATCAACAGCGAAGGAAAAGCAATGTTTTTCAATTATGGCGAAAACGAGCCTGTTAGGGTTATTAGTAAATGTGTTTGTAAGACTAATGATTTAGAAAAAATTCCTGGAACACCGACTCAATAAAAAAGCCTTTCTAACTGTGTTTTAAACAGTTCGTTTAGTTCTACTGAATATTTGGCAAAAAATTCTCTGTGTAGTAGAACAAACTATCCTGAAAAGTACGAGACAACTATTGAAAAATGCTCTAGAACTAGATCTGACAAGGAAATTATGATGGCTGAAGTCACCTATAACAATCTGAGTAAACATTCAAAACCAAAAATTGGGCAGCAGGTTACTTGGCAATGTCACCCTGATATCTGCAAGCTCTATCCGACGGATATTGAATTATGTCAAATTCTTTTTGATATCCTTGAAAATAATATAGCATTAAAATTTTCAACTGACAAAGTGGTTAATTTCTACCTTGGCGGGTTGTATTATTGTGAAATCAATTACAGGGACACAAGAAAGCATGGGCATTCGTTATAATGTAGCACAAATGAGGGATGTCAGAGCTATTTGCGTTCTCTAATGGCACTAGCTCCACATTTTCCTGTCTTGAACTGTTTCATTAATAGCGTATATAAGGCAGTATCAAAATGTAAGATTATACAACATATTAATCTACTAAAAGTCGAGGGTTCGTACAGGGAACTAAGTCATTACATAGAAGAAGTGTCAAGTAGACTCTGTCGTAATAATAGTCAAGACTTCATTTACGGTGATAGCAATATTAGAGTTTCTGTGGATGAAAATAAAATAATAAAATTATTTGGTGAGAGCCTTGATAAGGTAGCTAACATCAGGGATGTATACCCCACAATGCATTGTGACAGTTGTGAGCATATAAAGACAAAATACCAATTGAAGAGTCTAAGATCCCTTTCAAATAGGAAAGGTTTTGATGTAATGATGGCCACGATTTTAGAAAACCTACAACAGGACATACCCAAAGATGACAGAGAACAACTAATTCAATGTACAGGTTGGAAAGAGGATGTCATAGATTCATTCTTTGTCTGTGATTACTGTGCTGGGAAAATGTTGAGCAGTAGCTAGCAGTAGCTAGCAACCTAGTAAGAGACGATCAGTCCAATGCTAAGAATTATACTCCTAAAACTCCTAAAAATAGAGTCAGATCAAAACAAAAGTACATCATTTAGAACTACCTTGTCTTAAACCCTACTAGATTAATAATGAATTTCATCATAGTTTTATATTAGAGCTATGACATGAATAGAAAAACACGAAATTATATTGTTGTTTCTGAAGACGTCATGAGATAATACCATTGCGCCATGACGTCAATGAAATAAAATCATTACGCCGTGACGTCATAATTACTATATAAGAAATGTCAAAACTGTAAATGGTCTCATTCATGAATACATAATGGTTAGATCAAAGCATCTGATTATAAAACACGACCTTTTGCCTATACCAGATTTTATAGGCCAATTAATTATAGCATAGGTTAGTAATGTACGATAAAGTTTATCATAAAAAGGTGTTTTCCGGGTTGGAGCGGTAGCTAGCAACCTAGTAAGAGACGATCACGTCCAATGTTAAGTAATATAAAAACCCATAGCTCCTAAAAAATAGTCAGATCAAAACAAAAAGTACATCATTAGAACCGCCTTATCTGAAACCCCTGTATTGTAAACTTTCTGTCCATTGGCTTGAACAGCAAGGGAAATATAATGGCTTGAAAATCAAGAAAAGTGGCAGCTACTACAACATTCTGCCTAAACGGGATATTTTTTTTTCTTTTGTTTCCAGAGCTTGGCACTGGAACATCGTAGAGAGTTGTTCAATAGCTCATTTGAAAGGAAATTAATGGCGTTAAAAACTTTTTGTACTTTAAATTACAGTAAGGACAAGCATCTTATTATAAAGTACGATAAAGTTTATCATAAAAAGATGTTTTCCGGGTTACAGCGGTAGCTAGTAACCTAGTAAGGATGCCTAGTAAGGACGTCCAATGTTAAGAAATATAAAAACCCATAACTCCTAAAAAAAGAGTCAGATCAAAACAAAAAGTACACCATTAGAACCACCTTGTTCGAAACCCCTACAAAGGAAACTTACCGCCCTTTGGATTGAAGAACAAAGAAAATATATTGCCTTGAAAATCAAGAAAATTGACTTTAACCATGTTTTTTTCCATAAACGGGATATTTTTTTCTTTCTTCTTCTTCTTCTTCTTTTGCATAGATACCTTGTCACTGGAATATCTTAGAGAGTTATTCAATGGCTCATTTTAAAGGAAATTAATGGCGTTAAAAACTATTTGTACTTAAAATTACAGTAAGGACCAAAGTCTATCTCATAGTAACCGAGGCAATGGGGAAAGAATCAAACAGTTCGTGGTAACGAGGTGTATAAGAAGAGCGACTCAACTCAATAGTTACCAAAACTCTAAAAAATTGTATTTTGATACCAATAACGAATACATAAAAAAAATCAGATTTTAATGCTGATTCTAAGCAATAATACTATTTTTTTTAATTCAAACTAGAAAAATACCTCAAAATTTTTAAATTAGTTATGTTTTTATAGTAGAGATCGATCTGGGAACAATGTATTATTATATTATCCGGGTTAAAGCGGTAGCTAGCAACCTAATAAAAGACGATTACGTCCAATGTTAAGAAATATTATAACCCATAACTCCTAAAAAAGAGTCCGATCAAAACAAAAAGTACACCATTAGAACCGCTATGTCTGAAATCCCTGCATAGGAAACTTTCTGTCATTTGACTTGAACAGCAATCCAGGTTGCAGCGGTAGCTAGCAACCTAGTAAGAGACGATCACACCACATAGTAAAAACTAAAGTAACCCATAACTCCTGAAAAAAGATTCAGATCAAAACAAGAAGGACACTATTAGAACTGCCTTGTCCGAAACTCCTATATAGCAAACTTACCGTCCTGTGGCTTGAATACCCAAAAAATTGACTTTAACCACGATATTCTCCACAAACGGCATCTTTTTTTCTTTCCGTTTTTTTTCTCCTCGGTTAGCTTGGTACTGGAAAATCATAGAGAGCTGTATAATAGCTCATTTTAAATGAATTTATTACATCTAGTGCTTTTTGTAATTAAAAATAAAACAGTTTTAAAAGTAGAATCAATTTTGTCAAAAAACTGCATTTTGATGTATTTTCATACTGCAGTCATTTCAAAGATATTTGAATTTTGAAGCAATCATTACATAAAAGACCGATATAGTTCATCATAAATGGTATTTGTCAATTAGTTTGTTATATAATTATTCATTATTATGTAAAATGCAGTAATTTTTTTTTTGGGGGGGGGGTATAACAAAAATTTATTTTTTAACTGAAATTAGAATAATTCTTGAAAATTTTAAATATAATAATTTTATTTATCCGGGTTGCAGCGGTAGCTAGCAATCCGGTTTGCAGCGGTAGCTAGCAACCTAGTAAGAGACGATCACGCCCCATAGTAAATACTAAAGTAAACCTTAACTCCTGAAAAAAGAGTCAGATCAAAACAAAAAGTACACCATTAAAACCGCCTTGTCCGAAATCCCTACAAAGAAAACTTACCGCCCTTTGGTTTGAATAACAAAGAAAATATATTGGCTTGAAAATCAAGAAAATTGAATTTAACCACGTTATTCTCCAAAAACAGGATACTTTTTTCTTTCTTCCTCTTTTCCACAGATAGCTTGGCACTGGAACATCGTAGAGAGTTGTTCAATGGCTCAATTTAAAAGAAATCTCTAGATCTAGTGCCATTTGTACTTAATTTTTATTAAAAAGTTTATCATTCTTTTACGAAAAACTTAATTTTTTATATACAATATTGATCAATGACGTCATAGTCGTTGGATGTAGTTAGTATTACATAAAGGCTCGATCATCGAATTTTACATTAAAAGACGATCATTGGAATAGCATACCACTGCATACATTGGACTTAGTTAGCTACTTGATTGCTTGAGGTTCGTCTCTTATTATTTCAAAGAAGAAAAAGCCGTAGGCTTTTTCCTGTTTGTAATGATATAGCATAAAACGAAACCCAAGTTGTGACTGACGTCATCCTGGTTGTTTTGGTAAAGAATATCCGGGTTGCAGCGGTAGCTAGCAACCTAGTAAGAGACGATATCGTCCAATGTTATGAAATATAAAAACCCATAAATCCTAAAAAAGGAGTCAGATCAAAACAAAAGGTACACCTTTAGAACTGCCTTGTTCGAAACCACTCTATAGGAAACTTTCTGTCCCTTTGCTTGTACAGCAAGGGAAATATATTGGCTTGAAAATCAAGAAAAGTGGCAGCTACTACAACATTCCGCCTAAACGGGATATATTGTTTTTCTTTTGTTTCATTTCCACAGATAGCTTGGCACTGGAACATCGTACAAAGGTGTTAAATGGCTCATTTTAAAGGCAATTAATGAGGTTAAAAATCCTTTGTAACTAAAATAAATTATTTCTAAAAGAGAATAAATTTGTTCATTAATTATAATAAGGAGCAAACTCTTGCGTATAGTAATTAAAATATTAAATTAAATAATTACATAAAAGCTCGATTTACTTCATTAAAATTACATTAATAAAATGTACTGTAGCCCATGGTAACTGAAGTATTAAAAGGAATAATTATATAGTGGATGATGCAACACATACTTATCTTTAGATAAGATTGTATAGCATAAATTAATTATGATTTGTTTCCTTAAGAAGTTATCATAGGTAAAAATTTCCCATACCGGGAATCGAATTAAGGTGTAGTTGTAAGATGTAGGAAACTTATATAGGAAACTGTATTGGCGTAGGAAACTTAAGTAGGAAACAAAACCGGTATAGGAAACTTATATAGGAAACTATACTGGTATAGTAAACATATAAATGAATTACATTATGGAACGAACTCTAACCCATAGTAACTGAAGTACTAAATCAAACATTTCGTTTTTATAATAAAGAGCTGCGTAATGGCTCATTTTAAAGGAAATTGATGTATATAGAAATGTTTTGTAATTAACAAGAGTAATTATTATTATAAAATTAATTTTAACGATATGGAAAAGAACTAACTAATTATATGGAAAATTATATATAATTATATATAACGATATGGAAAAGGCCATAATAACTAATTTCATTTTTGAAAAGAAGGAATTACGGCAGAAACCTATATGGTAGTATTAGCAAGCTACTTTCTATAAAAAGTTTTCACCGAAATTTGAACTCAGATTTCAAGATTCAAAATCCTAAGTGCTAACCACTACACCAAGAAATGTTCATATGAGAAAGAGTTTTAACAGTATATGATAAATTAAAGACTGAACTCTAACCCTCAGTATTGTCAAAGAGTTCGTGGTAATTTACTGTATAGTAATACTAATAAACAACGATTATTCTACCGATTGTCTACTAATAATAACTATATATGACGTAAAAAAATACATGATCAAATAGTTCGCGGTAACAAACTGTATAGGAAGAGCGACACGTCTCGATAGTAACCGAAACTCTAAAAAACGAGATATCAATAGATACATCAGAAGAACTGGATTCTTATGCTGATTCTAATCAAACAGTTCGTGATAACCAACTGTATAGTAAGAGCAACTTGTCTCAATACTAGCCGAAACTCGGTATTTTAATATCTATAGATACGTCAAAAGAATTTGATTTTAAATATATAAGTTTCATCGAGTTTACTCATATCTATCAAAAGTTAAAAACCTGATTACATTAAAGAACGAACTGTAGTTTGTGGTAACTGAAATATTATAAGGGATATTTATGTAAATGACGAATTGTCCTTAAGAAATCATCATAGGTAAAAATTTTCTATCCTAGTAAGAGAAGATCGTGCCCAATAGAAAAAATTAAACAGTCCATAACTCTTAAAACTAGAATCAGATAAGAAATCAAGTACAATATTAAATCCACCTTGTCCGAAACCTCTCTATAGGAAAATTATCGTCCCTTTGCTTGAAAATTCCAATATATATAATGATATGTTCTTCGAATGATTTAAAAAAATTAAAATTATTGCTCAGACATCATATTTATTTTTGTATCCGGGTTGCAGCAGTAGCTAGCAACCTAGTAAGAGACGATCACGTCCAATGTTAAGAAATATAAAAACCCCTAACTTCTAAAAAAAGAGTCAGATCAAAACAAAAATTTCACCATTAGAACCGCCTTGTCCGAAATTACATAAAGGACCGATATAGCTCATCATAAATGGTGTTTGTCAATTAGGTTTATTTTAAATGAATATCCATTTTGATAGCTGAATATCAAACAAAAGAAATTGACCCCGGGGGGGCTTGAACCACCCACATTTCGGTTAACGACCGATCGTGCTAGCCATTTGCACCACGACGGAATTTAAAGGAATTTACATTAAGGAACGAACTGTAGCCCATAGTAACTGAAGTAATAATCAAACAGTTCGTGGTAACGAACTGTATAGTAAGAGTGATTCGTCTCAATAGTAACCGAAACTCTAAAAACGGAATTTTAATATCAATAGATGCATCAAAAGAATTGGATTTTTATATTGTTTTTAAATATATAAGTTCCACCAACTTTACTTTTACCCATCAAAAGTTACGATCCTTGGAAAATTTGCCCTATTTTTGAAAAAAAGGGGAAAGCACCCCATAAAAGTCATAGAATCTTAATAAAAGTCACACCATCTGATCCAACGTATCAGAGAACCTTATTGTAGAAGTTGAATGTGGAATTTGGTATTTTTTAGCCAGAAGAAAGATCCTGGATGCGTGTTTATTTGCCTTTTTTGTTACCAGGGGTGATCGTACCGACCCACTGGTCCTAGATTGTCGCGAGAGGGCTCTTTTAAACGGAAATTAAAATTTCTATTGCCTTTTTAATCAAAAAACAAAAAGATTTAAAAATAGAATCACTTTTTAAAAAAAACTGCATTTTTGATGTCTTTTCATACTGCAGTCTTTTCAAAGATATTTGATTATTGAAAAAATTAAAAGTCTGTGGTAACGAACTGTATAGTAAGAGTGACTCGTTTCAATACTAATTTACATAAAGGATCGACATAGTTCATCATAAAATGTGTCAGTCAAGAGGATCTTATGTTGTAGTTATTAATAGAAGTTTTCTTTAGACTTTAAAAAGACGAAAGTATAAAAATTGCCTTCGGCAGGAACTGAACCTGTGACCTTTGGAGAAATAGTTGTAAAAAATCGGACTTGCTATAATAATCAAATATCTTTGAATAGACTTAAGTATGGCAAGACATTGAATTGCGGAAAGAGCAAAAAATGGGTAATTGCAGAAGTATTTTGGGTATATTTAAACAAGGGATTACAAAAACTCGAAAACCTTGAAACCATGAAAAAAAATTCATTGTTTAAAGAGAAAAAACTGGTAATTGCAAAAATATTTGTATATATTTTGATAAGAGATTGCAACAAATCAAAAACCTTAAAAAATAAAGCCAAAAGTTTGAAGCTTATTAGAATTCGTTGTTAGAAATTGGCTTTAATAATCAAATATCTTTTAACTGACTACAGCATGAAAAGACAACAAATTGTCAGCGGTTAGAAGACACATGACAATTAGAATCCATATAAAGAATCAATATATTGCGTGCCGAGTGTACGCAGATATAAAATATTTTTGAATATACTGTATTATGAAAAGAAATTCAATTTCGTAAAGAGAATCCATATATAGAAGCCTGCCGCGTGCTGAGTGCATGCAGATATCAAATATCTTTGAATAGACTACACTATGAAAAGAAATTCAATTGCGCAAAGAGCAAAACAACTGGTAATTGCAAAAATATTGGGCAAAGTTCATAACTTGTAGCCCTTCCCCCGGGGATTGTGGGGGATTAAGTCATCTTCAAAGAAATAGTTTTATATTTTTCGACCATGCAGAACAAAATGGCTATCTCAAAATTTTGATCGGGTGACTTTGGAAAAAATGAGCGTAAGAGGGGGCCTAGTTGCCTTCCATTTTTTCGGTCACTTAAAAAGGGCACTAGAACTTTTAATTTCCATTCAAATGTGCCCTCCCGCGATATTCTAGGACCACTGGGTTGCTACGATCACTCCTGGAAAAAAAATTAAAAAAACAAAAAAAAATAGATAAACACGCATCCGTGATCTTTCTTCTGGCAAAAACACCGAAATTCCAAATTTTTGCTGATAGGAGCTTCAAACCTCTAAAGTTGGGTTTTATGATACGCTCAATCTCATAGTGTGATTTTGATTAAGGTTTTATGACTTTTAGTGGGTGTTTCCCCCTTTTTTCGAAGATAAGGCAAATTTTTTGAGGCACCTAACTTTTGATGGGTAAGACCAAACTTGATTAAACTTATATATTTGAAATTAGCATAGAATTCTGATTCTTTTGATGCATCTTTTTGTATCAAAATTTCTTTTTTTAGAGTTTCTGTTACTATTGAGCCGGGTCGCTCCTTAATTACAGTTCGTTACCACGAACTGTTTGAAACATCCGAAACTAATAGATTCATGATATAATTACATTAAAAGACGATCACTGGAATAGCAAACCCATTGAATACATTGGAATTAGTTAGCGAATTGATTGTTTCTTTAATATAATTAATTAACTAAGCCATGGTGCCTTATTCTTGTTAGTTACTTTAACATAATCCGGGTTGCAGTGGTAGCAAGCAACCTAGTAAGAGACGATCACGCCCCATAGTAAAAACTAATGTAACCCATAACTCCTGAAAAAGATTCAGATCAATACAAAAGTATACTATTAGAACCACCTTATCCTAAACTTCTTTATAGGAAACTTACCATCCCTTGGCTCGAATAACAAAGAAATATATATTAGCTTGAAAATAAAAAAAAACGTACTTTAACCACGATATTCTCCACGTAAGGCATTATTTTTTCTTTCCGCTTGATTTTACTCCTCAGCTAGCTGGGCACTGGAAAATCATAGAGAGCTGTATAATGGCTCATTTAAAGTAAATTGTTACATCTAGTCACTTTTGTAATCAAAAATAAAATAGTTTTAAAGTAGAATCAATTTTGTCATAAAAATTGCATTTTTGATGTATTTTATTACTGCAGTCTTTTCAAAGATATTTGATTTTTGAAGCAATCAAACAGTTCATGGTAATGAACTCTATAGTAATAGCTACTTGTCTCAATAGTAACCGAAACTCTAAAGAACGAAATTTTGATACGAATAGATATATAAAAGCTAACAGTTCTTGATAACGAACTGTATCCGTGTTGCATCGGTAGCTAGCAACCTACTAAGAGACGATCACGCCCCACAGTAAAAACTAATGTAACCCATAACTCCTGAAAACAGATTCAGATCAAAACAAGAAGTATACTATTTGAACCGCCTTGTCCAAAACCTCTATATAGCAAACATACCGTCCCTTGGCTTGAATAACAAGGAAAATTCGTTTACTTGAAAATCAAGAAAATTGACTTTAACCACGATATTCTCCATAAACGGCATCTTTTTTTCTTTCCGCTTTTTTTTACTCCTCAGCTAGCTTGGCACAGAAAAATCACAGAGAGCTGTATAATGGCTCATTTTAAAGGAAATTGCTACATCTAGTGTCTTCTGCAATTAAAAATAGAATATTTTTAAAAGTAGAATCAATTTTGTCAAAAAAAATTTAACATTTAGGATCGATACTTTAAATGGAAATTTTGTATCATCAGTATCATGGTTTAATTGATAGCTGAATTACAAACTAAAAGAAATCGATCCCGGAATCGATCAACCTTTCGGTTAACGGCCGATCGTGACATCCACTTGCATCCCGACGTCATTAATTAAAGTTGTAAAGTTAACAATATGATGCATAATGGATTGATGCAGTTCACTATAAATAGAAACCATGTTAATTTCATCGGATATAGGTGAATCCTAGTAAATTAAAATTGTTAAACAAGTAAATTGGAATCATGTAAAGATTGATAATGACAAATGACAAGCCAAGGTAAAAGGAGAAGTTTTTGTCCCACTACCCAAACAATTAAAAAAAACAAAAGATGGAAGTCAATGCATATATTAAAAGACGATCATCGTAATAACAAACCATTGGATACATTGGACTTAGTTAACTAACTGATTGTCTAAGGTTCGTTTCTTAATATTTCAAAGAAGAAAAAGCCGCAGGCTTTTTCCTGTTTTTAATCATATAGTATTGAATGAACCCTAGTTGCAACTAATGTCATCCGGGATGCAGCGGTAGCTAAATCACATCCAATGTTGACGATGCTGACGATCAATGTAGACGATCATATCCAATGTTAAGAAATATAAAAACCCATAACTCCTAAGAAAAAAGTCTGATCAAAACAAAAAGTATACCATTAGAACTGCCTTGTCCAAAACCCGTATATAGGAAACTTTTTGTCATTATTTACATAAAAGCTCGATTTAGTTCATTAAAGCCGGGGATATATATGAGTTTTATCGGTTGCAAGGCTGTAGAGATAACTGAAACCTAGTAAAGAACAAACCATTGCACATTAACTAGAAACTTTGCTAAGGGCTGTGGATCGTCCTTTACTAGGTAGCAGCTACCCCTGCAACCATGATGGTTTTAAAATCTGGCTATGACGTCAAACATTATTTTTTAACAAGTTTTTGTATATCAAACAGTTTGTGTTAACGAACTGTGTAGTGGGAATGAACTGTCTCATAGTAACTGAAACTCTTGAAAACGGAATTTTGATGCCAATAGATACATACAAAAATTGGATTTTTATACTGATTTTAAATATGTAAGTTTCATCAAGTTTAGTTATACCCATCAAAAGTTACGAGCCTGAGAAAATTTGCCCTATTTTCGAAAAAAGGGGAAAAAACCCCTTAGGAATCATAGAAACCTAATGAAAACCACACTATCAGATTCAGCGTTTGAGACAACCTTACTGTAGAGGTTTCAAGCTCCTTTCCGCAAAAACGTGGATTTTTGTGTTTTTTGTCACAAGAAACATCACGGATGCGTGTTTATTTGCCCTTTTTTTTGCCTTACAATAAAAGACAGTCATTAGAAAAAAAACTATTGTATATATAGGAATGAAGCAGCTGCCTGATTCTTTGAGGGTCGTTTGTTTTTATTCCAAACAAAAAAATCCATAGACAATTCCATTTTTTAATCGGGTATGTATCTAGGCAAGGTCTTAACGGTAATTCAGGGTGCAGCGGTATCCGTGTTGCAGCGTAGCTACCAACCTAGTAGGAGACAATCACGTCCAATACTAGCAAATGTAATAACCCATAACTCCTGAAAACAGAGTCATATCAAAACAAGAAGTACACTGTTAGAACCACCTTTTCCAAAACCCCTGTACAAGAAAGTTACCTTCACTTGGCTTAAACAACAAAGGAAATATATTGGCTTGAAAATCAATAAAAGCGGTTGAAACGACAATATTCTGCATATATCTGGGTTGCAGCGGTAGCTAGCAATCTGGGTTGCAGCGGTAGGTACCAACCTAGTAAGAGACGATCACGCCCCATATTAAAAACTAAAATAACCCACAAATCCTAAAAATAGAGTCAGGTCAAAACAAGAAGTACACAATTAAAACTGCCTAGTCAAAAACCCTATATATGAAAACCTACCGTCCCTTGGCTTGAACAACAAGGAAAACCGGCTAGAAAATCAAGAAAAGTGGCTGAAGCCACGATATTCTGCACATACGGCATCTTTTTTTGTTTCTGTTTTTTCCTCCTCAGCTGGCTAGGCACTTCAAAATCATAGAGAACTGTATAATGGCTTATTTCAAAGGAAATTGCTACATCTAGTGCCTTTTGTAATTAAAAATAAAATACTTTTTAAAATAGAATCAATTTTGAAAAATTACATAAAGGACCAATATAGTTCATCATAAATGGTGTTTGACAATACGGTTTCTTATATAATTGTCATTTATTATGTAAAATGCAGTAATTTCTAGGGGGTTTTAACAAAAAATTTATTTGTTAACTGAAAATAGAATAATTCCTGAAAATTTTTAATAAAATAATTTTATTTAACCGCAAACTGCAAAAATATTTATGTTGTCTGACCAATAATTTTAATTTTTATTCAAAACTGAAAAATACCTGAAAATTTTAAAATTAGTTTGGTTTTTCTTTCGCTTAAAGTGTTACATAAAGGATCGATATATTTTGATTTATATTAAGGGCCACAAACCATTATAGACTTATTAAATCTTCCATACAAAATAAAGGTAGGCTATTTATCCGGGTTGCAGCGGTAGCTAGCAAAGTAGTAAGGGACACTCATGTCCATACGAAGAAATACAGTAGCCCATAACTCCTAGGAATAGTGTGAAATCGAAACACAAAGTATACTAATAGAATCACCTTGTTCGAAACCCCTATGTAGGAAACTTACAGCTCCTTGACTTCAATAAATAACAAAATGTATTGGCTTGAAAAATAAGATAAGGTGTTTAAACTAAGATATTCTGCATCGAAGGTATCTTTATTCCTATTTTTCCTCCGCAGGTAGCGGGGCACTGGAACATCATAGAGAGCGTTTAAATGGCTCATTTGAAAGGGAATTGATGTATTTAAAAACATTTTCCAATTTACAAACATAATTTTTGAAATAGAATCAATTTTCTTAGGAAAAACTGTAATTGCATGTACGAGATTGATGAATGACGTGTTAATCTTAGGTTGTAACTATATATAGCGTAAAAGTAAATACGATATTTGAATGTTAGTTATAATTACATCATCACAGATTTGCTAAGGATATTTTGCAAACTGCAAAATATTTATGGTGTCTGAGCAATTATAATAATTTTGTTATTCAAACTAGAAAAATACCTGAAAATTTACCAATTAGTTTTGTGTTTTGTCCGATTTAATCAACGAAAGTTTTATTTCATCTCTCACTTCAAAGTTATAATTGTTTTCTGGAGCCAGACTTTTTTTTAGCTCAACTTCTAAAGTGTGGATCTCTTGTGCTATATTTCCGTGGACCAAAATGCATTTTTTATTTTATTTTAGTTTTCAGTTCAGAATCACTAAGGTTATTATGCTAACTGCAAAAATATTTATGGTCTCTGAGCAATAGCTTTAATTTTTTAATTCAAACTAGAAAAAGACCTGAAATTTTTTAAACTAGTTTAGTTTTTTGTTAGGTTCTACTATAATTGTCTCCTGGGGCCAAACTTGTTTTGGGTAAACTTCTTAAGTGCGTATCTTTTGTGCTATGTTTCCGTAGAAAAGACATTCAACTTTTTATTTTATTTTAATTTTCAGTTTAAAATTGCTAAGATTATTATGTTAACTGTAAAAATATTTATGGTGTCTGAGCAATAATTAAAATTTTTTAATCCTAACTAGAAAAATACCTGAAAATCTTAAAACTAGTTCGTTTTTGGTTAGTTTCTATTATAACTGTCTCCTGGAGCCAAACTTTTATTGGCTCAACTTCTAAAGAGCGTATCTTTTGCGCTATATTTCCGTAGAAGAGAAATTAATTTATTTTATTTTATTTTAATTCTCATTTCAGAATCGTTTAAGTTATGTTGTAAATTACATAAATATTTACATTGTCTGAGCAATAATTTTAATGTTTTATTTCAAACTAGAAAAATTCCTGAAAATTTTAAAACTAATTTTATTTTTGGTTTGATAAATACACTCGGTACGTCATTTTAAGGATAGATCTTTATATTGGTATAATAATATACTATAGGTTATTGTAAATGTTTAGATTCCAAAAATATTCAGCATTTTACATCATATGTATTTTCAGCAATATACTACCAAAATATTCAGCATTACCCATCAATAATGCGCCAAATATATCACAAATGAATGAAATAACCGAACCAACCATTCATAAAAACAATGAAATTAGACACAATGAAAGATTAAATGTGACAGAGTTACCTACTCAGACAAAGCCATTAGGTACATCGGGTCTCAATGTGTTCAGTTGTTTGTCTGCTATTCTGACCGATACAGACCGATCGGATGTTTGCCATTCGGATGAGTATTGGGGATATTACATTGCTGGTTTAGTAATAGCTGTGGTAATTGGAGTGTTATTGTTAATTTGTTTAATACGTTGTTGTTCCAAAAGACAGGTAAAAAAACATAGTAGTGGAAGAGCCAGTAAAAGGCGAAACATCTTTGTCGTTTGAATTGAAATATACCGTATTTGTTCTATGTCTAGTGATATTTGTACTAGTGGTTAGACTTCTTTTTGAGTTCTACGACAGGCAGAGGCTTAGAATAAATTCAATCGAAACCAATGAAAGATTTACAGTTTGATACTCCTTTCCAAACTATTTATGAAGGATATATACTTATATTTATGATAAACGAAAATAAAACAAAATAAGAAGTAGCTTTCTTTGAAAAGAGCAAAAAAAAATCCAAGACATCATACGATAGTTCCTAGCTTATTTAGAATCACACAATGGCTTTTGCGTATAGAAAATTAAAAGATATGTGTTGTCGATACTTTCCAAAATATGAAGACGAGTTTCGGACTGATGTGTCAATAGCTCTTTTCGTAATCATAAGAGTTGAAATATTTGCAAATGAACAGCCTTTGGTTTATGGACAGGATGAGCAGCAAACCAACATGAATCTACTCAAAGTAGAATTACTTACAAAAGCATTTAGATGTAGCAATTTCCTTTAAAATGAGCCATTAAACATTTCTTTATGATGATCTGATAGCAAAGCTCGCGTAAAAAGCTAGTAGAATGCTTCGTCTGGATTTGCTCACGCCCCTAGGAATTCCTATGCTATTTGCTCACGCCCCTAGGAATCTCCATGTTATTTGCTTGCCTTACAATCCTTGGCGCCTTTCCAGAGCATGTACTTATGGATTTGCTTGCCTTATGTTCCTTGGTGTCTTTCCAGAGCATGTACTTATGGATTTGGGTGGATTATGTTCCCTCCCAAGCTATTCTAGGAGCTTATGTTCCTTCCTATCCGGGTTGCAGCGGTAGCTAGCAACCTAGTAAGAGACAATCACCTCCAATGTTAAGAAATATAAAACCCCCCTACTCCTAAAAAAAGAGTCAGATCAAAACAAAAAGTACACCATTGGAACCGCCTTGTCCGAATCCTCTATAAAGGAAACTTACCGCCCTTTGGCTTGAATAAGAAAGAAAATATATTGGCTTGAAAATCAAGAAAATAGACTTTTACCACGTTATCCTCCACAAACGGGATATTTTTTTCCTTCCGCTTTTTTTTCCTGCTCAGCTAGCTGGGCACTGGAAAATCATAGAGAGTTGTATAATAGCTCATTTTAAAGGCAATTGCAACATCTAGTCACTTTTGTAATTAAAAATAAAATACTTTTTAAAGTAGAATCAATTTTGTCAAAAAAATTGCATTTTTGATGTATTTTCATACTGGAGTCTTTTCAAAGATATTTGAATTTTGAAGCAATAAAACAGTTCATGGTAATGAACTCTATAGTAATAATAGCTACTTGTCTCAATAGTAACCGAAACTCCTGGAACCAAAATTTTCTTTTTTGGCTTAATCGCTAAAATTATTATGTAAACTGCAAAAATATTTATGATGCCTAATCAGTAATAGTAATTTTTTAATTTAAACAACAAAAATACATTAAAATTCTAAAATTAGTTTTGCTTTTTGTCTCCTGGAAGAAAAATTTTTAAAATAAAGAACGACACCTAGCCCACGTTAACTGAAACATAAATAGGGATTATGTAATTCCCATCAGTATCATGGCTGTTTACATTAAAAGACGATCATTGGAATAACATACCACTGCATACATTGGACTTAGTTAGCTACTTGATTGCTTGAGGATCGTCTCTTACTATTTCAAAGAAGAAAAAGCCGTAGGTTTTTTCCTGTTTGTAATAATATAGCATGAAATTACATTAAAGGACGATCATTTGAATATCCGGGTTGCAGCGGTAGCTAGCAACCAAGTAAGAGACGATCACCTCCAATGTTAAGAAATATAAAACCCCCAACTCCTAAAAAAAGAGTCAGATCAAAACAAAAAGTACACCATTAGAACCGCCTTGTCCGAATCCTCTATAAAGGAAACTTACCGCCCTTTGGCTTGAATAACAAAGAAAATATATTGGCTTGAAAATCAAGAAAATAGACTTTTACCACGTTATTCTCCACAAACAGGATATTTTTTTCTTTCCGTTTTTTTTTCCTGCTCAGCTAGCTGGGCACTGGAAAATCATAGAGAGTTGTATAATAGCTCATTTTAAAGGCAATTGCAACATCTAGTCACTTTTGTAATTAAAAATAAAATACTTTTTAAAGTAGAATCAATTTTGTCAAAAAAATTGCATTTTTGATGTATTTTCATACTGCAGTCTTTTCAAAGATATTTGAATTTTGAAGCAATAAAACAGTTCAGGGTAATGAACTCTCTAGTAATAATAGCTACTTGTCTCAATAGTAACCGAAACTCCTGGAACCAAAATTTTCTTTTTTGGTTTAATCGCTAAAATTATTATGTAAACTGCAAAAATATTTATGATGCCTAATCAATAATAGTAATTTTTTAATTTAAACAACAAAAATACATGAAAATTCTAAAATTAGTTTTGCTTTTTGTCTCCTGGAAGAAAAATTTTTACAATAAAGAACGACACCTAGCCCATGTTAACTGAAACATAAATAGGGATTATGTAATTCCCATCAGTATCATGGCTGTTTACATTAAAAGACAATCATTGGAATAACATACCACTGCATACATTGGACTTAGTTAGCTACTTGATTGCTTGAGGATCGTCTCTTACTATTTCAAAGAAGAAAAAGCCGTAGGTTTTTTCCTGTTTGTAATAATATAGCATGAAATTACATTAAAGGACGATCATTTGAATATCCGGGTTGCAGCGGTAGCTAGCAACCAAGTAAGAGACGATCACCTCCAATATTAAGAAATATAGAACCCCCCAACTCCTAAAAAAAGATTCAGATCAAAACAAAAAGTACACCATTAGAACCGCCTTGTCCGAATCCTCTATAAAGGAAACTTACCGCCCTTTGACTTGAATAACAAAGCAAATATATTGGCTTGAAAATCAAGAAAATAGACTTTTACCACGTTATTCTCCACAAACGGGATATTTTTTTTCTTTTTTCGTTTTTCTTTTCCACATCCGGGTTGCAGCGGTAGCTAGCAACCTAGTAAGAGACGATCACGTCCAATGTTAAGAAATATAAAAACCCATAGTTCTTAAAAAAAGAGTTAGATCAAAAAAAAAAGGACACCATTAGAACCGCCTTGTCCGAAACCCCTGCATAGTAAAATTTCTGTCCCTTGGCTTGAACAGCAAGGGAAATATATTGGCTTGAAAATCAAGAAAAGTGGCAGCTACTACAACTTTCTGCCTAAACGGGATTTTTTTTTCTTTTTTTCTTTTTTTTTTCTTTTGTATCCAGAGATAGCTTGGCACTGGAACATCGTAGAGGGTTGTTCAATAGCTCATTTTAAAGGAAATTAAGTGGGTTAAAAATCTATAGTAACTAAAATAATTTATTTCTAAAAGAGAATAAATTTTTCCACCAAAAACTGCATTTTGATGTCTTTTCACACTGCAGTCTTTCAAACATAATCGTATACCAGCGGTGAGAATTGAACCCACGCCTCTGAAGAGACTGGTGGCTAACACCAGTGCCTTGGACCACTCGGCCAGGCTGCCTCTCATAAATAAATATATATGTGAATTTGGGTTGCAGCAGTAGCTAGCAACCTAGTAAGAGACGATCAGTCCAATGCTAAGAAATATAAAAACCCAAAACTCCTAAAAATAGAGTCAGATCAAAACAAAAGTACATCATTAGAAATACCTTGTCTGAAACCCTACTAGATAAATAATGAACGTCATCATAGTTTTATATTAGAGTTATGACGTGAATAGAGTGACGTCATAATTAGGTTATAATCCGGGTTGCAGCGGTAGCTAGCAACCTAGTAAGAGACGATCACCTCCAATGTCAAGAAATATAAAACCCCCCAACTCCTAAAAAAAGAGTCAGATCAAAACAAAAAGTACACCATTAGAACCGCCTTGTCCGAATCCTCTATAAAGGAAACTTACCGCCCTTTGGCTTGAATAACAAAGAAAATATATTGGCTTGAAAATCAAGAAAATTGACTTTTACCACGTTATTCTCCACAAACGGGATATTTTTTTCTTTCCGCTTTTTTTCTGCTCAGCTAGCTGGGCACTGGAAAATCATAGAGAGCTGTATAATAGCTCATTTTAAAGGAAATTTAAAAATAGAGTAAATTTTTTATTTAAAAATAAAATAATTTTTAAAGTAGAATAAATTTTGTACAAAATATTTAATTTTTGATGTATTTTCATACTGCATTATTTTCAAAGATATTTGAATTTTGAAGCAATAAAACAGTCCATGTAATGAACTCTATAGTAATAATAGCTACTTGTCTCAATAGTAACCGAAACTCCTGGAACCAAAATTTTCTTTTTTGGCTTAATCGCTAAAATTATTATGTAAACTGCAAAAATATTTATGATACCTAATCAGTAATAGTAATTTTTTAATTTAAACAACAAAAATACATGAAAATTCTAAAATTAGTTTTGCTTTTTGTCTCCTGGAAGAAATTTTTTTTTCATCTCAGTTCAAATTTATTATTGTATCCTGGAACCAAGCTTTTTTTGGTTTGTAACCCGTAAAGTACATATCTCCATATTATTGTCTCATAATTGCAATTATTTTAGTTTTCAGTCCAGAATCACTAAACTTATTATTTAAACTGCAAAAATATTTATGGTGTCTAACCAATAATACTAATTTTGTAATACAAACAAGATAAATAACTGAAAATTTTAAAATTAGTTTTGTTTTATTCTAGTTTTTAGATAATAGAAACGGGATTTTGTGTGCTTAATAATTTTAAATCTTTAAAAAATATGATCTCACGCGAGTGGAAAAAAAAGAAATAATAACCAAAAACAATATCAAAATAGAACAATCCAAATTTCTACTAATAGAAAACTTTAATACACAAAAAATAAAGCTAACATCCTGAAATATCAGAAAAGTTTATTTAAAAGAGATAAAAATGCCACCAAACGCAATAAAGCTCGAGCACGCGTAAGGATTGCTACTAAGATGTCTTGTGATCCAGGATTTAAGAAAATGAAATATGACAGAGCAAAACAGAGGTATCTTACGGATCAGGGGTATCGAGAAGGGAAAATTGAGACAGCGAAACAAAAGAGCAAGGAAAGGTATGATAACGATATAGATTACCGAAACAAACATAAGAAAAAAGTTGCTACCAGAATAATGGGTAGATACTGGGGTGACAAAAGCTATAATGAAAAAATTAAATTCTCTGCGAGGTTGTACCGAAGAACGCATAAGGACAAAGGGAAAAATTACATTCAGAAATACAAGAAGATGGCAAAAATGCAGGCTGATCTTTGTAAATTGAGAAACATTTTACGCATGTTTTATCGGGATCACGAAAAGTATTCGAAATTACAGATTCAAATTCTCTTTGAAAGAGCGGATGCTGTTGAAAAGTCGGCTAGAAATGCTTTGGCAAAGCTTCATAGCAATATCCAAAAGAAATGTTATCAGTTTAACGAAAAGCTTCCAAGGTATGGATTGGCAACTGCGGAACAGTTTATAGATGCAATGGAATTTACATTAAAAGACGATCACTGAAATAACAAACCATTCCATACATTGGATTTAGTTAGCTATTACTACTTAAGAACGACAAAGATGTAAATTCTCTCATTCTTGATTAGATAATGGTTATATCGAAGCAAGCTATACGCAAGTTGAAAAAACAGTACTACACAAACAACAGAGATAGTAACTTGAAAAGAAAAAAGCAAAGGTATTCAACCGACCAGGCGTATCAAGATTACGAAAAGGATCGATCCCTGGATATAGCTGAAGCCTAGTAAAGAACAAACCCCGGTACTTAGTCTGGGTTGTCCGGGTTGCAGCGGTAGCTAGCAGCCTAGTATATAATAAAGAATACAGTAAAGACCGATCTGTAGCCCGTAGTAACTGAAGATCCGGGTTGCACCGTATTATAATAGAAAAGAGAAACTCTCATTTATATCCGGGTTGCAGCGGTAGCTAGCAACCTAGTAAGAGACGATCACGTCCAATTTTAAGAAATATAAAAACCCATAGCTCCTAAAAATCCGGGTTGCAGTGGTAGCTAGCAGCCTAGTAAGAGACAATCACGTCCAATGTTAAGAAATATAAAAACCCATAGCTCCTAAAAAAGGAGTCAGATCAAAATAAAAAGTACACCTTTAGAATTTCCTTGTCTGAAACCCCTGTATAGGAAACTTTCTGTCAATCCGGGTTGCAGCGGTAGCTAGCAACCTAGTAAGAGACGATCACGTCCAATGTTAATAAATATAAAAACCCATAGTCCCTAACAGAGGAGTCAGATAAAAACAAAAAGTACACCATTAGAACCGCCTTGTCCGAAACCCCTGTATAGGAAACTATCTGTCCCTTGGCTTGAACAGCAATGGAAATATATTGGCTTGAAAATCAAGAAAAGTGGCAGCTACTACAACATTCTGCCTAAACGGGATATTTTTTCCTTTTTTTTTCTTTTTTCTTTTCCACAGATAGCTTGGCACTGGAACATCGTAGAGGGTTGTTCAATAGCTCATTTTAAAGGAAATTAATTGGGTTAAAAATCTATAGTAACTAAAATAAATTATTTCTAAAAGAGAATAAATTTTTCCACCAAAAACTGCATTTTTGATGTCTTTTCACACTGCAGTCTTTCAAACATAATCGTATACCAGCGGTAAGATTTGAACCCACGCCTCCGAAGAGACTGGTGGCAAACACCAGTGTCTTGGACCACTCGGCCAGGCTGCCTCTTATAATTTGGGTTGCTTACAGTAAAGAACGATCTCTCGTCCATAGTAATAATCCGGGTTGCAGCGGTAGTTAGCAACCTAGTAAGAGACGATCACGTCCAATGTTAAGAAATATAATTACATTAAAAGACGATCATTGGAATAACAAACAATTGCATACATTGGAATTAGTTAGCTACTTGATTGTCTGAGGTTCGTCTCTTACTATTTCAAACAAGAAAAGCCGTAGGTTTTTTCCTGTTTGTAATCAGTTTATTATCCAGGTCACAGCGGTAGCTAGCAACTTACATAAAGGACCGATATAGTTCATCATAAATGGTATTTGTCAATTAGGTTTTTTATATCCGGGTTGCAACGGTAGCTAGCAACCTAGTAAGAGACGATCAGGTCCAATGTTAAGAAATATAACAACCCATAACTCCTAAAAAAGAGTCAGATCAAAACAAAAAATACACCATTAGAACAGCCTTGCCTGAACCCCCTGTATAGGAAACTTTCTGTCATTTGGCTTGAACAGCAAGGGAAATATATTGACTTGAACATCAAGAAAAGTGGTGGCTACTACACCTCCAATCTCTTTTGACTCTCAAAAACTGAGCTAGAACTTTCGTCATCATCCCTTTCATAAGAACCATATATGCTCCCAGCGTATAACTTACAACGCCTGTCACCGGGGCCTGGGGGGTTGTGTTGACCCGGGAGTTTTCGTTATATGATCTTTGAACTTTAAAAAAAAAAATGGATATCTCAAAGATTTTATCGGATGGGTTTGAGGTAATAAGGGCGTGGGTGGGGGGGGCTAGTTGCCCTCCGATGGGGGGAGGGGGTGTCGACACCTGAGGTTTTGTTATCTGACCTTTGAACTATTTTTAACAAAATAGCTATTTAAAATTTTTATCGGATGTATTTAGGGAGAAAGGGGCGTGGGGGACCAGTTGCCCACCAATCTCTTTTGACTCTCAAAAACTGAGTTAGAATTTTCGTCAGCATCCCTTTCATAAGAACCTTATCCGGGTTGCAGCGGTAGCTAGCAACCTAGTAAGAGACGATCACGTCCAATGTTAAGAAATATAAAAACCCCTAACTCCTAACAAAGGAGTCAGATCAAAACAAAAAGTACACCATTAGAACCGCCTTGTCCGAAACCCCTGTATAGTAAAATTTCTGTCCCTTGACTTGAACAGCAAGGGCAATATATTGGCTTGAAAATCAAGAAAAGTGGCACCTATTACAACATTCTGCCTAAACGGGATATTTTTTTTTTCTCTTTTCTTTGTTTCCAGAGATAGCTTGGCACTGGAACATCATAGAGAGTTGTTCAATGGCTCATTTTAGAGGAAATTAATTGGGTTAAAAACTTTTTGTAACTAAAATAAATTATTTCTAAAAGAGAATAAATTTTTCCACCAAAAACTGCATTTTTGATGTCTTTTCACACTGCAGTCTTTCAAACATAATCGTATACCAGCGGTAAGATTTGAACCCACGCCTCCGAAGAGACTGGTGGCTAACACCAGTGCCTTGGACCACTCGGCCATGCTGCCTCTCATAAATAATTATATATGTGAATCTGGGTTGCAGCAGTAGCTAGCAATCTAGTAAGAGACGATCAGTCCAATGCTAAGAAATATAAAAACCCAAAGCTCCTAAAAATAGAGTCAAATCAAAACAAAAGTACATCATTAGAATTACCTTGTCTGAAACCCTACTAGATAAATATTGAATGTCGTCATAGTTTTATATTAGAGCTATGACGTGAATAGAAAAACACGATTGTTGTTTCTGAAGACGTCATGAAATAATATCATTGCGCTATGACGTCATCATGAAATAAAATCATTACTTCGTGACGTCATAATCCGGGTTGTAGCGGTAGCTAGCAACCTAGTAAGAGACGATCACCTCCAATGTTAAGAAATATAAAACCCCCCAACTCCTAAAAAAAGAGTCAGATCAAAACAAAAAGTACACCATTACAACCGCCTTGTCCGAATCCTCTATAAAGGAAACTTACCGCCCTTTGGCTTGAATAACAAAGAAAATATATTAGCTTGAAAATCAAGAAAATAGACTTTTACCACGTTATTCTCCACAAACGGGATATTTTTTTCTTTCCACTTTTTTTTCTGCTCAGCTAGCTGGGCACTGGAAAATCATAGAGAGTTGTATAATAGTTCATTTTAAAGGCAATTGCAACATCTAGTCACTTTTGTAATTAAAAATAAAATACTTTTTAAAGTAGAATCAATTTTGTAAAAAAAATTGCATTTTTGATGTATTTTCATACTGCAGTCTTTTCAAAGATATTTGAATTTTGAAGCAATAAAACAGTTCATGGTAATGAACTCTATAGTAATAATAGCTACTTGTCTCAATAGTAACCGAGATTCCTGGAACAAAAATTTTCTTTTTTGGCTTAATCGCTAAAATTATTATGTAAACTGCAAAAATATTTATGATGCCTAATCAGTAATAGTAATTTTTTAATTTAAACAACAAAAATACATGAACATTCTAAAATTAGTTTTGCTTTTTGTCTCCTGGAAGAAAAATGTATTTCATCTCAGTTCAAATTTATTATTGTATCCTGGAACCAAACTTTTTTTGGTTTGTAACCCGTAAAGTACATCCGGGTTGCAGCGGTAGCTAGCAACCTAGTAAGAGACGATCATTACATTAAAGAACGATCATTGAAATAACAAACCCTTGCATACATTGGACTTAATTAGCTACTTGATTGTTTGAGGTTCGTCTCTTACTATTTCAAAGAAGAAAAAGCCGTAGGCTTTTTCCTGTTTGTAATTTCAAAGAAGAAAAAGCCGTAGGCTTTTTCCTGTTTGTAATGATGCAGCATAAAATTGATTTTGATTAATAAATTTGATGATAATGATTTTGTAATAAGGTTCGATAATAATATATATGATTATCCGGGTTGCAGCGGTAGCTAGCAACCTAATAAGAGACGATCACGTCCAATGTTAAGAAATATAAAAACCCATAGTTCCTAACAGAGGAGTCAGATCAAAACAAAAAGTACATCAATAGAACCGCCTTGTCCGAAACCCCTGTATAGGAAACTTTCTGTCTCTTGGCTTGAACAGCAAGAGAAATATATTGGCTTGAAAATCAAGAAAAGTGGCAGCTACTACAACATTCTGCCTAAACGGGATATTTTTTCTTTTTTTTTCTTTTTTTCTTTTCCATAGATAGCTTGGCACTGGAACATCGTAGAGGGTTGTTCAATAGCTCATTTTAAAGGAAATTAATTGGGTTAAAAATCTATAGTAACTAAAATAAATTATTTCTAAAAGAGAATAAATTTTTCCACCAAAAACTGCATTTTTGATGTCTTTTTACACTGCAGTCTTTCAAACATAATCGTATACCAGCGGTAAGATTTGAACCCACGCCTCCGAAGAGACTGGTGGCTAACACCAGTGTCTTGGACCACTCGGCCAGGCTGCCTCTTATAATTTGGGTTGAAGCAGTAGCTAGCAACCTAGTAAGAGACGATCAGTCCCATGCTAAGAAATATAAAAACCCAAAATTCCTAAAAATAGAGTAAGATCAAAATCCGGGTTGCAGCGGTAGCTAGCAACCTAGTAAGAGACGATCACCTCCAATGTCAAGAAATATAAAACCCCCCAACTCCTAAAAAAAGAGTCAGATCAAAACAAAAAGTACACCATTAGAACCGCCTTGTCCGAATCCTCTATAAAGGAAACTTACCTCCCTTTGGCTTGAATAACAAAGAAAATATATTGGCTTGAAAATCAAGAAAATTGACTTTTACCACGTTATTCTCCACAAACGGGATATTTTTTTCTTTCCGCTTTTTCTTTCTGCTCAGCTAGCTGGGCACTGGAAAATCATAGAGAGCTGTATAATAGCTCATTTTAAAGGAAATTGCAACATCTAGTCACTTTTGTATTTAAAAATAAAATACTTTTTAAAGTAGAATCAATTTTGTCAAAAAAATTGCATTTTTGATGTATTTTCATACTGCAGTCTTTTCAAAGATATTTGAATTTTGAAGCAATAAAACAGTCCATGTAATGAACTCTATAGTAATAATAGCTACTTGTCTCAATAGTAACCGAAACTCCTGGAACCAAAATTTTCTTTTTTGGCTTAATCGCTAAAATTATTATGTAAACTGCAAAAATATTTATGATGCCTAATCAGTAATAGTAATTTTTTAATTTAAACAACAAAAATACATGAAAATTCTAAAATTAGTTTTGCTTTTTGTCTCCTGGAAGAAATTTTTTTTTCATCTCAGTTCAAATTTATTATTGTATCCTGTAACCCGTAAAGTACATATCTCCATATTATTGTCTCATAATTGCAATTATTTTAGTTTTCAGTCCAGAATCACTAAACTTATTATTTAAACTGCAAAAATATTTATGGTGTCTAACCAATAATACTAATTTTGTAATTCAAACAAGATAAATACCTGAAAATTTTAAAATTAGTTTTGTTTTATGCTAGGTTTTAGATACTCGACACGGGATTTTGTGTGCTTAATAATTTTAAATCTTGAAAAAATATGGTCTCACGCGAGTGGAAAAAAAGAAAGAATAACCAAAAACAATATCAAAATAGATTATAGTAAAGAACGAAGATATTATCACTTAATCCGGGTTGCAGCGGTAGCTAGCAATCCGGGTTGCAGCGGTAGCTAGCAACCTAGTAAGAGACGATCACGTTATAATAAAGAACGACCTCTTGCCTATACTAAATTTTATAAGCCACTTAATTATAGTATAGGTTAGTAATTCAACAGATAGTATAGCACTGAAACATTGTAGAGTTGTTCAATGGCTCATTTTAAAGGAAATTAATGGGGTTAAAAACCTTTTGTAATTAAAACAAATTATTTTTATTTCGTTAAGAAATTTTATACAATTATAGTAAAGAACGAAGATATTATCACTTAATCCGGGTTGCAGCGGTAGCTAGCAATCCGGGTTGCAGCGGTAGCTAGCAACCTAGCAAGAGACGATCCCGTCCAATGTTAAGAAATATAAAAACCCATAGTTCCTAAAAAAGGAGTCAGATCAAAACAAAAAGTATACCATTAGAACCGCCTTGTCCGAAACCCCTGTATAGTAAACTTTCTGTCCCTTGGCTTGAACAGAAAGGGAAATATATTGGCTTGAAAATCAAGAAAAGTGGCAGTTACTACAACATTCTTCCTAAACGGGATATTTTTTTCTTTTTTTTTTCTTTGTTTCCAGAGATAGCTTGGCACTGGAACATCGTAGAGAGTTGTTCAATGGCTCATTTTAAAGGAAATCTCTAGATCTAGCGCCTTTTGCACTTAATTTTTTTATTATTTATTTTTCACGAAAAACTTAATTTTTTATATACAATATTGATCAATGACGTCATAGTCGTTGGATGTAGTACATAAAGGCTCGATCATCGAATTTAAGCTGAAACTAAGTAAAGGACAATTATGCCTCCATATATTCACAGTGATGTATAAGATTTCCCATTACATCTGTAAACTGTTCCACAGTTGCCGGTCCATACCTTGTAAGCTTTTCACTAAACATGCAGCATTTCTTTTGGATATTACTATGAAGTTTTGCGAAAGCATCTCTAGCTGACTTTTCAACAAATTATAATAAAGAACGAATATTTTACCGATTATCTACTAATAACCATATATGACGTAATAAGTGACATGACGTAATATCTAAAACCTATTGTGTACTAATAATAGTACACAATAGGTTTATGACTTAATGAGTGACGTGACGTAAAAATTGAAAAAATTAATTTTTATTTTATTTTCGTTTTTAGTTCAGAATCACAAAAGTTATAAACTGCAAAAATATTTATGGTGTCTGAACAATAGTTTTAATCTTTTAATTTAGACTAGAAAAATACCTGAAAATTTAAAAATTAGTTTAATTTTTTTTTAGGTTCTTGATACTTGATACGGGATATAAAAATTCAACTAATGGTTACATAATGGTTTCAATCAAGCAAGCTACGCGCAAGTTAAAAAAAGAGTACTACCAAAAAAACAGAGATAGCATCTTGAAAAGAGAAAAGCAAAGGTATTCAACCGACCAGGCGTATCGAGATGCGAAAATTGATAGTGACAAACAGCGTTATTATAATTTTGTAGTTTATAGACATGCGAAAATTGAGACAGCCAAACAAAAGAGCAAGGAACGGTATGATAACGATATAGATTACCGAAACAAACATAAGAAAAGAGTTGCTACCAGAAAAATGGGTAGATACTGGGGTGACAAAAGCTATAATGAAAAAATTAAATTCTCTGCGAGGTTGTACCGAATAACGCATAAGGACAAAGGGAAAAATTACATTCAGAAATACAAGAAGATGGCAAAAATGCAGGCTGATCTTTGTAAATTGAGAAACATTTTACGCATGTTTTATCGGGATCACGAAAAGTATTCAAAATTACAGATTAAAATTCTCTTTGAAAGAGCGGATGCTGTTTAAAAGTCGGCTAGAAATGCTTTGGCAAAGCTTCATAGTAATATCCAAAAGAAATGTTGTCAGTTTAACGAAAAGCTTCCAAGGTATGGATTGGCAACTGCGGAACAGTTTATAGATGCAATGGAAAATGTTCGACAACACAGTGAATATACGGAGGCGTACCTCTTAGAAAATTCGTATATTAATTTTGGAAGGAGCAATTGCAGTTTATGTAGTAGCAATAAAAATATATATACAAGAATACCTATCAACAGCGAAGGAAAAGCAATGTTTTTCAATTATGGCGAAAACGAGCCTGTTAGGGTTATTACTAAATGTGTTTGTAAGACTAATGATTTAGAACAAATTCCTGGAACACCGACTCAAGAAAAAAGCATTTCCAACTGTGTTTTAAACATTATAATAAAGATCGAACTCTTCCCTATACTAACTTGCATACGCAACTTCACTATAGTTAAGATTACAGTAATTATATTATGCATCATTATAAAGTATAAAAGGTTCAAATGTTCGAAGATTATAGAGTTAAAAATTTTCCCACCCCGGGAATCGAACCCGAGCCTGTTAAGTGAAAGTTAACTATCCTAGCCACTAGACCATATTGAACCATAAAGAAGTATGATTTAAGAGCCATATGCTTATTATTAATTCACCATACCAATTATAATAAGGCCAAAACAAAATCGTCGACTTGCAACCTTACTTTTGACACATTAGTTAAATCTTCATCAGGCTTAAAAATGTTTTGCTAGTTTTACATGAAAGAACGAACCTTAGTCCATAACCGGGTTGCAGCGGTAGCTAGCAACCTAGTAAGAGACGATCACGTCCAATGTTAAGAAATATAAAAACCCATAGTTCTTAAAAAAAGAGTCAGATCAAAACAAAAAGTACACCATTAGAACCGCCTTGTCCGAAACCCCTGCATAGTAAAATTTCTGTCCTTTGGCTTGAACAGTAAGGGAAATATATTGGCTTGAAAATCAAGAAAAGTGGCAGCTACTACAACATTCTGCCTAAACGGGATATTTTTTTCTTTTTTTCTTTTTTTTTTTTGTATCCAGAGATAGCTTGGCACTGGAACATCGTAGAGGGTTGTTCAATAGCTCATTTTAAAGGAAATTAATTGGGTTAAAAATCTATAGTAACTAAAATTACAGTAAAGAACGATCTCTCGCCAATAGTAACTGATATACGGTGGCTCCAGGGGTAGCTACATCCGGGCTGCAGCGGTATCTAGGATCCGGGTTTAAGCGGTAGCTAGCAACCTAGAAAGAGACGATCACGTCCAATGTTAAGAAATGTAAAAACCCATAGTTCCTAATCCGGGTTGCAGCGGTAGCTAGCAACCTAGTAAGAGACGATCACGTCCAATGTTAAGAAATATAAAAACCCATAGTTCCTAAAAAGGAGTCAGATCAAAACAAAAAGTACACCATTAGAACCGCCTTGTCCAAAACCCCTGTATAGGAAACTTTCTGTCCCTTGGCTTGAACAGCAGGGGAAATATATTGGCTTGAAAATCAACAAAAGTTGCAGCTACTACAACATTCTGCCTAAACGGCATATTTTTTTTTCTTCTTTTCCACAGATAGATTGGCACTGAAACATCATAGAAAGTTGTTCAGTGGCTCATTTTAAAGAAAATCTCTAGATGTAGCAACTTTTGCACTTAATTTTTTTTTTCAATTAATTATTTTTTACGAAAAACTTAATTTTTTATATACAATATTGACCAATTACGTCATAGTCGTTGGATGTAGTTAGTATTACATATCCGGGTTGCAGCGGTAGCTAGCAACCTAGTAAGAGACGATCACGTCCAATGTTAAGAAATATAAAAACCGCTAACTCCTAGAAAAATAGTCAGATCAAAACAAAAAGTACACCATTAGAACCGCCTTGTCCGAAACCCCTATAAAGGAAACTTACCACCCTTTGGCTTGAATAACAAAGGTTATTCAAAGGTTTGGCTTGATTGGTTGAGGTTCTTCTCTTACTATTTCAAAGAAGGAAAAGCCGTAGGCTTTTTCCTGTTTGTAATCAGGTTCGATAATAATATATATGATTATCCGGGTTGCAGCGGTAGCTAGCAACCTAGTAAGAGACGATCACGTCCAATGTTAAGAAATAAAAAAACTCATAGCTCCTAAAAAGCAGTCAGATCAAATTACATTAAAGAACGATCATTGAAATAACAAACCATTGTATACATTGGACTTAATTAGCTACTTGATTGTTTGAGGTTCGTCTCTTACTATTTCAAAGAAGAAAAAGCCGTAGGCTTTTTCCTGTTTGTAATGATGCAGCATAAAATTGATTTTGGTTAATAAATTTGATGATAATGATTTTGTAATCAGGTTCGATAATAATATATATGATTATCCGGGTTGCAGCGGTAGCTAGCAACCTAGTAAGAGACGATCACCTCCAATGTTAAGAAATATAAAACCCCCCAACTCCTAAAAAAAGAGTCAGATCAAAACAAAAAGTACACCATTAGAACCGCCTTGTCCGAATCCTCTATAAAGGTAACTTACCGCCCTTTGGCTTGAATAACAAAGAAAATATATTGGCTTGAAAATCAAGAAAATTGACTTTAACCACATTATTCTGCACAAACGGGATATTTTTTTCTTTTTTTTTGTTTCCAGAGATAGCTTGGCACTGGAACATCGTAGAGAGTTGTTCAATGGCTCATTTTAAAGGAAATCTCTAGATCTAGCGCCTTTTGCACTTAATTTTTTTTATTAATTATTTTTCACGAAAAACTTAATTTTGTATATACAATATTGATCAATGACGTCATAGTCGTTGGATGTAGTACATAAAGGCTCGATCATCGAATTTAAGCTGAAACTAAGTAAAGGACAATTATGCCTCCATATATTCACAGTGATGTATCCGGGTTGCAGCGGTAGCTAGCAACCTAGTAAGAGACGATCACGTCCAATGTTAAGAAATATAAAAACTCATAGCTCCTAAAAAAGGAGTCAGATCTAAACAAAAAGTACACCATTAGAAATATTTTGTCTGAAACCCCTGTATAGGAAACTTTCTGCAATTGGGCTTGAAAAGCAAGGGAAATATATTGGCTTGAAAATCAAGAAATTACATTAAAACACGATCATTGGAATAAAAAGTTATTGCATGCATTGGACTTAGTTAGCTACTTGATCGTTTGAGGTTCGTCTCTTACTATTTCAAAGAAGAAAAAGCCGTAGGCTTTTTCCTGTTTGTAATATTTTACAGCCCATAATTAGTAAAAATAGAGTCAGATCGATTTATCCGGGTTGCAGCGGTAGCTAGCAACCTAGTAAGAGACGATCACGTCCAATGTTAAGAAATATAAAAACCCCTAACTCCTAAAAACAGAGTCAGATCAAAACAAAAAGTACACCATTAGAACCGCCTTGTCCGAAACCCCTATAAAGGAAACTTACCGCCCTGTGGCTTGAATAACAAAGAAAATATATTGGCTTGATAATCAAGAAAATTGACTTTAACCACGTACAATAAAGAACGACACCTTGCCCATGTTAACTAAAACATAAATAGGGATTATGTAATTTCCAATAGTATCATGGCTGTAGAGATGGCTGAAACCTAGTTACAATAAAAAACGATAATTGGAATAACAAAAATTGCATACCTTTGGACTTAGCTAGCTACTTGATTATTTGAGACTCGTCTCTTACTATTTAAAAGAAGAAAAAGCCGTAGGCTTTTTCCTGTGTGTAATCAGTTTATTATCATAGGCAGCGCGCTAGCACTGCCTGAGTAAAGAACGATGTGGGCACAATGTGTTTTTTTGCGGGTTGCAGCGATAGCTAGCAACCTAGTAAGAGACGATCACGTCCAATGTTAAGAAATATACAAACCCATAGCTCCTAAAAAAGGAGTCAGATCAAAACAAAAAGTACACCATTAGAACCGTCTTGTCCGAAACCCCTGTATAGTAAACTTTCTGTCCCTTGGCTTGAACAGCAAGGGAAATATATTGGTTTGAAAATCAAGAAAATTGACTTTAACCACGTTATTCTCCCCAAACGGGATATTTTTTTCTCTTTTCTTTTTTTTTCTTTTCCACAGATAGCTTGGCACTGGAACATCGTAGAGGGTTGTTCAATAGCTCATTTTAAAGGAAATTAATTGGGTTAAAAATCTATAGTAACTAAAATAAATTATTTCTAAAAGAGAATAAATTTTTCCACCTAAAACTGCATTTTTGATGTCTTTTCACACTGCAGTCTTTCAAACATAATCGTATACCAGCGGTAAGATTTGAACCCACGCCTCCGAAGAGACTGGTGGCTAACACCAGTGTCTTGGACCACTCGGCCAGGCTGCCTCTCATAAATAAATATATATGTGAATTTGGGTTGCAGCAGTAGCTAGCAACCTAGTAAGAGACGATCAGTCCCATGCTAAGAAATATAACAAAACTCCTAAAAATAGAGTAAGATCAAAATTACTATATAAGAAGCGTCAGAACTGTAAATCATTCATAATTACATAATGGTTTCAATCAAGCAAGCTGCGCGCAAGTTGAAAAAACAGTACTACACAAACAACAGAGATACTATCTTGAAAAGAAAAAAGCAAAGGTATTCAACCGACCAGGCATATCGAGAAGTAATCAAACAAAACAGCAAGATGTGTTATCACAATGATGAATATTATAGACATGCAAAAATTGAGACAGCCAAACAAAAGTTCAAGGAGAGTTATCACAATGATGAAGATTACCGCATCAAATATAAGAAAAACCACAAGCAAAGGTATTCAACCATCCAGGTGTATCGAGAAGTAAAAATTGAGACAGCCAAACAAAAGATCAAGGAGCGTTATCAAAATGATAAACTTTATAGAGAAGCAACAATTGAGCTGGCTAAACAAAACATCAAGGAGCGTTATCAAAATGATGAAGATTACCGAAAAATATATAAGAAAAAAGTTGCTACCAGAATAATGGGTAGATACTGGGGTGACAAAAGCTATAATGAAAAAATTAAATTCTCTGCGAGGTTGTACCGAAGATTATAATAAAGAACGACCTCTTGCCTATGCTATATTTTATTGGCCACTTAACTATAGTATAGGTTAATCAAGTTTGCATAAAGTTTACAGTAAAGAACGAACTTCAGCCCATAGTAAATAAAATAAGGTTTAATTTATGACTCAAACAAGTAATTGTTTGCTTTTGGTCTAAAATACTGCCAGCGGTGGGATTCGAACTTATGCCTTCGAAGCAACGGATGGCTAACACCAGCACCTTAAACCACTCGACCACGCTGCCTCACATAACTATGTGAATATTTAGAATAAAGAACAAACTCTAGCCAATAGTAACTTAAGAGTAACTTCACCGGGGCAACTATTTCTGTTGATCCGGGTTGCAGCGGTAGCTAGCAACCTAGTAAGAGACGATCACGTCCAATGTTAAGAAATATAAAAACTCATAGCTCCTATAAAAAGAGTCAGAACAAAACAAAAAGTACACCATTAGAACCGCCTTGTCCGAAACCCCTTTATAGGAAACTTTCTGTCCCTTGGCTTGAACAGCAAGGGAAATATATTGGCTTTAAAATCAAGAAAATTAACTTTAATCACGTTATTCTCCCCAAACGGGATATTTTTTCTCTTTTCTTTGTATCCAGAGATAGCTTGGCACTGGAACATCGTAGAGAGTTGTTCAATGGCTCATTTTAAAGGAAATTAATTGGGTTAAAAACCTTTAGTAACTAAAATAAATTATTCCTAAAAGAGAATAAATTTTTACACTAAAAACTGCATTTTTGATGTATTTTCATGCTGCAGTCTTTTCAAAGATATTTGATTTTTGTACATCCGGGTTGCAGCGGTAGCTAGCAACCTAGTAAGAGACGATCACGTCCAATGTTAAGAAATATAAAAACCCATAGCTCCTAAGAAAGGAGTCAGATCAAAACAAAAAGTACACCATTAGAACCGCCTTGTCCGAAACCTCTATAACTTACCGCCCTTTGGCTTGAATAACAAAGAAAATATATTGGCTTGAAAATCAAGCAAATTGACTTTTACCACGTTATTCTCCACAAACGGGATATTTTTTTCTCTTTTCTTTTGTATCCAGAGATAGCTTGGCACTGGAACATCGTAGAGGGTTGTTCAATAGCTCATTTTAAAGGGAATTAATTGGGTTAAAAACCTTTTGTAACTAAAATAAATTATTTCTAAAAGAGAATAAATTTTTTACACCAAAAACTGCATTTTCGATGTCTTTTCACACTGCAGTCTTTCAAAGATAATCGTATACCAGCGGTAAGATTTGAACCCACGCCTCCGAAGAGACTGGTGGCTAACACCAGTGCCTTGGACCACTCGGTCAGGTTGTATAATAAAGATCAAACTCTTCCCTATACTAACTTGCATACGCAACTTCACTATAGTTAAGATTACAGTATTTATATTTTTACATTATCCGGGTTGCAGTGGTAGCTAGCAACCTAGTAAGAGTCACGTCCAATGTTAAGAAATATAAAAACCCTTAACTCCTGAGAAAGGAATCAGATCAAAAAAAAATTACACCATTAGAACCACCTTGTCCAAAACCCCTATTAAGGAAACTTATCACTCTTTGGCTTGAATAACAAAGAAAATATATTGGCTTGAAAATCAAGAAAATTGACTTTAACCAAGTTATTCTCCACAAACGGGATATTTTTTTCTTTCCGCTTGATTTTCCTCCTCAACTAGCTGGGAACTAGAAAATCATAGAGAGCTGTATAATAGCTCATTTTAAAGGAAATTGCAACATCTAGTCACTTTTTTAATTAAAAATAAAATACTTTTTAAAGTAGAATCAATTTTTTTAAAAAATTGTATTTTTGATGTATTTTCATACTGCAGTCTTTTCAAAGATATTTGAATTTTGAAGCAATCAAATCCGGGTTGCAGCGGTAGCTAGCAACCTAGAAAGAGACGATCACGTCCAATGTTAAGAAATATAAAAACCCCTAACTCCTGAGAAAAGAGTCAGATCAAAACAAAAATTGCACCATTAGAACCACCTTGTCCAAAACCCCTATTAAGGAAACTTATCACTCTTTGGCTTGAATAACAAAGAAAATATATTGACTTGATAATCAAGAAAAAAGGTTGCAGCGGTAGCTAGCAACCTAGTAAGAGACGATCACGTCCAATGTTAAGAAATATAAAAACCCATGGCTCCTAAAAAAGGAGTCAGATCAAAACAAAAAGTACACCATTAGAACCGCCTTGTCCGAAACCCCTGTATAGGAAACTTTCTGTCCCTTGGCTTGAACAGCAAGGGAAATATATCGGCTTGAAAATCAAGAAAATTGACTTTAACCACGTTAGTCTCCCCAAACGGGATATTTTTTTTTCTTTTTTTTTTGTATCCAGAGATAGCTTGGCACTGGAACATCGTAGAGGGTTGTTCAATAGCTCATTTTAAAGGAAATTAATTGGGTTAAAAATCTATAGTAACTAAAATAAATTATTTCTAAAAGAGAATAAATTTTTCCAATAAAAACTGTATTTTTGATGCAGTGACGTCATAATTACTATATAAGAAACGTCAAAACTGTAAATGGTCTCATTCATGAATACATAACGTCATACGCCGTGACGTCATAATTAGTATATAAGGAAAGTCAAAACTGAAAATTCTCTCATTCTTGATTAGAATGATGGTTAGATCAAAGCAGGCTATACGCAAGTTGAAAAAAGAGTACTACACAAACAACAGAGATAGTAACTTGAAAAGAAAAAAGCAAAGGTATTCAACCGACCAGGTGTATCGAGAAGTAATAATTGAGAGAGCAAAACAAAGGTATTCAACCGACCAGGCGTATCGAGAAGTAATAATTGAGAGAGCAAAAGAAAACAGCAAGATGTGTTATCACAATGATGAAGATTATAGACATGCAAAAATTCAGACAGCCAAACAAAAGATCAAGGAACGGTATGGTAATGATGAAGATTACCGAAACAAACATAAGAAAAAAGTTGCTACCAGAATAATGGGTAGATACTGGGGTGACAAAAGCTATAATGAAAAAATTAAATTCTCTGCGAGGTTGTACCGAAGAACGCATAAGGACAAAGGGAAAAATTACATTCAGAAATACAAGAAGATGGCAAAAATGCAGGCTGATCTTCGTAAATTGAGAAACATTTTACGCATGTTTTACCAGGATCACGAAAAGTATTCAAAATTACAGATTAAAATTCTCTTTGAAAGAGCGGATGCTGTTGAAAAGTCGGCTAGAAATGCTTTGGGAAAGCTTCATAGTAATATACAAAAGAAATGTTGTCAGTTTAATGAAAAGCTTCCAAGGTATGGATTGGCAACTGCGGAACAGTTTATAGATGCAATGGAAAATGTTCGACAACACAGTGAATATACGGAGGCGTACTTCTTTGAAAATTCGTATATTAATTTTGGAAGGAGGAATTGCAGTTTATGTAGCAGCAATAAAAAAATATATACAAGTATACCTATCAACAGCGAAGGAAAAGCAATATTTTTCAATTATGGTGAAAACGAGCCTGTTATTACAATAAGGAACGAAATGAACCCATAGTAACTTTTGTATTAAATCAAACAGTTCGTGGTCATAATTAAGAGCTGTGTAATGGCTCATTTTAAAGAAAACTGCTGTATATAGAAACCTTTTGCAATTAACAAACTTAATTATTATTATAAAACAAATTGTTACGACATGGTAAAGAACTAACTCATAGCGATAGTAACTAATTTAATTTTGAATAGAAAGAATTACGGCGGAAACCTAAATGGTAACATAAGTAAGCTACATTTCTTAAGAACTGCCCACCGGAATTTGAACTCAGATCGCCGGATTAAAAGTCTTTTGTTTTAACCACTACACCAAGAAACGTTCATTTAATATATTTTAAGAAGGGATTAAAACTATTCAAAAACCTTAAATAAGAAAATCAAAAGTTTAAAGCTTTGTAGATATCGTTGTTACAAATCGGACTTGCTTTAATAATAAAATATTTTTGAAAAGACTGCAGTATGAAAAGATTTTAATAAAGATCGAACTCTTCCCTATACTAACTTGCATAGGCAACTTCACTATAGTTAAGATTAAAGTATTTATATTACACATCATTATAAAATATAAAAAGTTCAAATGTTCGAAGATTATAGAGTTAAAAATTTTCCCACACCGGGAATCGAACCCGGGCCTTTTAAGTGAAAGATAACTATCCTAGCCACTAGACCATATGGGACCACAAATAGTATGATTTAAGAACCATATGCATATTATTATTTCACCATACCAATTATAATAAGGCCAAAACAAAATTGTCGACTTGCAACCTTACTTTTGACATATTAGTTAAATCTTCATCAGACTTAAAAATGTTTGGCTAGTTTTACATGAAAGAACAAACCTTAGCCCATAGTAGCAGAAATAAGAATATCTAGGTTGCAGCAGTAGCTAGCAACCTATTAATTACATAATCCGGGTTTAAGTGGTATCCGGGTTGCAGCAGTAGCTAGCAACCTAGTAAGAGACGATAACGTCCAATGTTAAGAAATATAAAAACCCATGGCTCCTAAAAAAGGAGTCAGATCAAAACAAAAAGTACACCATTAGAACCGCCTTGTCCGAAACCCCTGTATAGGAAACTTTCTGTCCCTTGGCTTGAACAGCAAGGGAAATATATTGGCTTGAAAATCAAGAAAATTGACTTTAACCACGTTAGTCTCCCCAAACGGGATATTTTTTTCTTTTTTTTTTGTATCCAGAGATAGCTTGGCACTGGAACATCGTAGAGGGTTGTTCAATAGCTCATTTTAAAGAAAATTAATTGGGTTAAAAATCTATAGTAACTAAAATAAATTATTTCTAAAAGAGAATAAATTTTTCCAATAAAAACTGTATTTTTGATGCAGTGACGTCATAATTACTATATAAGAAACGTCAAAACTGTAAATGGTCTCATTCATGAATACATAACGTCATACGCCGTGACGTCATAATTAGTATATAAGGAAAGTCAAAACTGAAAATTCTCTCATTCTTGATTAGAATGATGGTTAGATCAAAGCAGGCTATACGCAAGTTGAAAAAAGAGTACTACACAAACAACAGAGATAGTAACTTGAAAAGAAAAAAGCAAAGGTATTCAACCGACCAGGTGTATCGAGAAGTAATAATTGAGAGAGCAAAACAAAGGTATTCAACCGACCAGGCGTATCGAGAAGTAATAATTGAGAGAGCAAAAGAAAACAGCAAGATGTGTTATCACAATGATGAAGATTATAGACATGCAAAAATTCAGACAGCCAAACAAAAGATCAAGGAACGGTATGGTAATGATGAAGATTACCGAAACAAACATAAGAAAAAAGTTGCTACCAGAATAATGGGTAGATACTGGGGTGACAAAAGCTATAATGAAAAAATTAAATTCTCTGCGAGGTTGTACCGAAGAACGCATAAGGACAAAGGGAAAAATTACATTCAGAAATACAAGAAGATGGCAAAAATGCAGGCTGATCTTCGTAAATTGAGAAACATTTTACGCATGTTTTACCAGGATCACGAAAAGTATTCAAAATTACAGATTAAAATTCTCTTTGAAAGAGCGGATGCTGTTGAAAAGTCGGCTAGAAATGCTTTGGGAAAGCTTCATAGTAATATACAAAAGAAATGTTGTCAGTTTAATGAAAAGCTTCCAAGGTATGGATTGGCAACTGCGGAACAGTTTATAGATGCAATGGAAAATGTTCGACAACACAGTGAATATACGGAGGCGTACTTCTTTGAAAATTCGTATATTAATTTTGGAAGGAGGAATTGCAGTTTATGTAGCAGCAATAAAAAAATATATACAAGTATACCTATCAACAGCGAAGGAAAAGCAATATTTTTCAATTATGGTGAAAACGAGCCTGTTATTACAATAAGGAACGAAATGAACCCATAGTAACTTTTGTATTAAATCAAACAGTTCGTGGTCATAATTAAGAGCTTTGTAATGGCTCATTTTAAAGAAAACTGCTGTATATAGAAACCTTTTGCAATTAACAAACTTAATTATTATTATAAAACAAATTGTTACGACATGGTAAAGAACTAACTCATGGCGATAGTAACTAATTTAATTTTGAAAAGAAAGAATTACGGCGGAAACCTAAATGGTAGCATAAGTAAGCTACATTTCTTAAGAACTGCCCACCGGAATTTGAACTCAGATCACCGGATTAAAAGTCTTTTGTTTTAACCACTACACCAAGAAACGTTCATTTAATATATTTTAAGAAGGGATTAAAACTATTCAAAAGCCTTAAATAAGAAAATCAAAAGTTTAAAGCTTTGTAGATATCGTTGTTACAAATCGGACTTGCTTTAATAACAAAATATTTTTGAAAAGACTGTAGTATGAAAAGATTTTAATAAAGATCGAACTCTTCCCTATACTAACTTGCATAGGCAACTTCACTATAGTTAAGATTAAAGTATTTATATTACACATCATTATAAAATATAAAAAGTTCAAATGTTCGAAGATTATAGAGTTAAAAATTTTCCCACACCGGGAATCGAACCCGGGCCTTTTAAGTGAAAGATAACTATCCTAGCCACTAGACCATATGGGACCACAAATAGTATGATTTAAGAACCATATGCATATTATTATTTCACCATACCAATTATAATAAGGCCAAAACAAAATTGTCGACTTGCAACCTTACTTTTGACATATTAGTTAAATCTTCATCAGACTTAAAAATGTTTGGCTAGTTTTACATGAAAGAACAAACCTTAGCCCATAGTAGCAGAAATAAGAATATCTAGGTTGCAGCAGTAGCTAGCAACCTATTAATTACATAATCCGGGTTTAAGTGGTATCCGGGTTGCAGCAGTAGCTAGCAACCTAGTAAGAGACGATAACGTCCAATGTTAAGAAATATAAAAACCCATGGCTCCTAAAAAAGGAGTCAGATCAAAACAAAAAGTACACCATTAGAACCGCCTTGTCCGAAACCCGTGTATAGTAAACTTTCTGTCCCTTGGCTTGAACAGCAAGGGAAATATATTGGCTTGAAAATCAAGAAAAGTGGCAGCTACTACAACATTCTGCCTAAACGGAATATTATAATAAAGATCGAACTCTTCCCTATACTAACTTGCATACGCAACTTCACTATAGTTAAGATTACAATAACTGAAACATAAATAAGGACTAGCAAGAGACGATCAAGCCCCATAGTATAAAATGAAATAGTTACATTAAAAGACAATCATTGGAATAAAAACCATTGCATACATTGGAATTAGTTAGCTACTTGATATTTTGAGGTTCGTCTCTTACTGTTTCAAAGAAGAAAAAGCCGTAGGCTTTTTCCTGTTTGTTTCCGGGTTTATAATAAAGATCGAACTCTTCCCTATACTAGCTTGCATAGGCAACTTCACTATAGTGAAGATTACAGTATTTATATTATACTACTACTACTACTACTACTACTACTAACAACTCATCGCAGCACCAAGCCGCCTGAGGCCAACACAGCTACGCACGCTCCTCCTCCACCCCAATCTATTCAGAACCTCCCTTTTTACATCCACCCACGAAGTTCCCATTTCCTTTAAATTTTTCTTTATTACGTCCTCCCAACCCAGACGGGGACGACCTGCTTTCCGTTTAGCCCTAGATGGTTGGCCGAAAAGAACAATCTTCGGCAATCTGTCATCCTTCATCCGCACAACATGCCCTAACCACCTCAACCTTTCTTTCATTATAGCCCGAGAGAGCGGTATTGAACCACATTTTTCGTATAGCCTATTGTTTGAAATACGGTCAGTCAGCCGGGTACCCAGAACAATCCTTGAGCAATTTCTCTGGAAAACATCTAGCAACTCTTCAACCGCTTTTCGGAGCGTCCATGCTTCAGAGCCATATTTGACCACTGTCCTCACTGTAGCTTCTAATATTCTAATCATGGTTTGCAGACTTATCTTCCTATTCTTCCAGACTTTTTTTAACTGTGAAAAAACACCCTGAGCCATTATAAATTATAAAAGGTTCGAATGTTCGAAGATTATAGAGTTAAAAATTTTGCCACACCGGGAATCGAACCCAGTCCTCCTAAGTGAAACTTAACTATCCTAACCACTAGACCAAATGGGACCATAAAGTAGTATGATTTAAGAACCATATGCATATTATTATTTCACCATACCAATTATAATAATGCCAAAACAAAATCGTCGACTTGCAACCTTACTTTTGATTATAACAAAGAACGAACATTTTACCGATTATCTACTAATAACCATATATGACGTAATAAGTGACATGACGTAATCCGGGTTGCAGCGGTAGCTAGCAACCTAGTAAGAGACGATCACGTCCAATGTTAAGAAATATAAAAACCCATAGTTCTTAAAAAAAGAGTCAGATCAAAACAAAAAGTACACCATTAGAACCGCCTTGTCCGAAACCCCTGCATAGTAAAATTTCTGTCCCTTGGCTTGAACAGCAAGGGAAATATATTGGCTTGAAAATCAAGAAAAGTGGCAGCTACTACAACATTCTGCCTAAACGGGATATTTTTTTCTTTTTTTTTTCTTTTTTTTTCTTTTTTCTTTTCCACAGGTAGCTTGGCACTGGAACATCGTAAAGGGTTGTTCAATAGCGCATTTTAAAGGAAATTAATTGGGTTAAAAATCTATAGTAACTAAAATAAATTATTTCTAAAAGAGAATAAATTTTTCTACCAAAAACTGCATTTTTGATGTCTTTTCACACTGCAGTCTTTGAAACATAATCGTATACCAGCGGTAAGAATTGAACCCACGCCTCTGAAGAGACTGGTGGCTAGCACCAGTGCCTTGGACCACTCGGCCAGGCTGCCTCTCATAAATAAATATATATGTGAATTTGGGTTGCAGCAGTAGCTAGCAACCTAGTAATAGACGATCAGTCCAATGCTAAGAAATATAAAAACCCAAAACTCCTAAAAATAGAGTCAGATCAAAACAAAAGTACATCATTAGAAATACCTTGTCTGAAACCCTACTAGATAAATAATGAACGTCATCAATGTTTTATATTATAGCTATGACGTGAATAGAGTGACGTCATAATTAGTATATAAGGAAAGTCAAAACTGAAAATTCTCTCATTCTTGATTAGAATAATGGTTAGATCGAAGCAAGCTATACGCAATTTGAAGAAAGAGTACTACACAAACAACAGAGCTAGTATCTTGAAAAGAGAAAAGCAAAGGTATTCAACCGACCAGGCGTATCGAGAAGTAAAAATTGAGAGAGCAAAACAAAGGTATTCAACCGACCAGGCGTATCGAGAAGTAATAATTGAGAGAGCAAAAGAAAACAGCAAGATGTGTTATCACAATGATGAAGATTATAGACATGCAAAAATTGAGACAGCCAAACAAAAGATCAAGGAACGGTATGGTAATGATGAACATTACAGAGAAGCAAGAATTGAGCAGGCTAAACAAAAGATCAAGGAGCGTTATCACAATGATAAACTTTATAGAGAAGCAACAATTGAGCAGGCTAGACAAAAGAGCAGGGAACGTTATCACAATGATGAAGATTATAGACATGCAAAAATTGAGACAGCCAAACAAAAGATCAAGGAACGGTATGGTAATGATGAACATTACAGAGAAGCAAGAATTGAGCAGGCTAGACAAAAGATCAAGGAGCGTTATCACAATGATAAACTTTATAGAGAAGCAACAATTGAGCAGGCTAGACAAAAGAGCAGGGAACGGTATGAAAATGATGAAGATTAACGAAAAGAACATAAGAAAAAATTTGATACAAGAATAATTTGTATATACTTGTGTGACAAAATAAATAATGAAAAAATGAAATTCGCTGCGAGGTTGTAACGAAGAACGCATAAGGACAAAGGGAAAAATGACATTCAGAAATACAAGAAGATGGCAAAAATGCAGGCTGATCTTTGTAAATTGAGAAACATTTTACGCATGTTTTACCAGGATCACGAAAAGTATTCAAAATTACAGATTAAAATTCTCTTTGAAAGAGCGGATGCTGATGAAACGTCGGCTAGAAATGCCTTGACAAAGCTTCATAGTAATATCCAAAAGAAATGTTGTCATTTTAATGAAAAGCTTCCAAGGTATGGATTGGCAACTGCGGAACAGTTTACAGATGCAATGGAAAATGTTCGACAACACAGTAAATATACGGAGGCGTACTTCTTTGAAAATTCGTATATTAATTTTGGAAGGAGCAATTGCAGTTTATGTAGCAGCAATAAAAACATATATACAAGCATACCTATCAACAGCGAAGGAAAAGCAATGTTTTTCAATTATGGCGAAAACGAGCCTGTTAGGGTTATTAGTAAATGTGTTTGTAAGACTAATGATTTAGAACAAATTCCTGGAACACCGACTCAAGAAAAAAGCATTTCTAACTGTGTTTTAAACAGTTCTTTTAGTTCTACTGAATATTTGGCAAAAAATTCTCTGTGTAGTAGAACAAACTGTCCTGAAAAGTACGAGACAACTATTGAAGAATGCTCTGAATCTAGATCTGACAAGGAAATTATGATGGCTGAAGTCACCTATAACAATCTGAGTAAACATTCAAAACCAAAAATTGGGCAGCAGGTTACTTGGCAATGTCACCCTGATATCTGCAAGCTCTATCCGACGGATATTGAATTATGTCAAATTCTTTTTGATATCCTTGAAAATAATATAGCATTAAAATTTTCAACTGACAAAGTGGTTAATTTCTACCTTGGCGGCTTGGATTATTGTGAAATCAATTACAGGGACACAAGAAAGCATGGGCATTCGTTATACTGTAGCCCAAATGAGGGATGTCAGAGCTATTTGCGTTCTCTAAGGGCACTAGCTCCACATTTTCCTGTCTTGAACTGTTTCATTAATAGTGTATATAAGGCAGTATCAAAATGTAAGATTATACAACATATTAATCTACTAAAAGTCGAGGGCTCGTACAAGGAACTAAGTCATTACATAGAAGAAGTGTCAAGTAGACTCTGTCGTAATAATAGTCAAGACTTCATTTACGGTGATAGCAATATTAGAGTTTCTGTGGATGAAAATACAATAATAAAATTATTTGGTGAGAGCCTTGATAAGGTAACTAACATTAGGGATGTATACCCCACAATGCATTGTGACAGTTGTGAGCAGATAAAGACAAAATACCAATTGAAGAGTCTAAGATCCCTTTCAAATAAGAAAGGTTTTGATGTAATGATGGCCACGATTTTAGAACACCTATATTACATTAAAAGACGATCATTGGAATAAAAAGTTATTGCATGCATTGGACTTAGTTAGCTACTTGATCGTTTGAAGTTCGTCTCTTACTATTTCAAAGAAGAAAAAGCCGTAGGCTTTTTCCTGTTTGTAATATTTTCCTGTTTGTTATCATCCGGGTTGCAGCGGTAGCTAGCAACCTAGTAAGAGACGATCACGTCCAATGTTAAGAAATATAAAAACCCCTAACTCCTAGAAAAAGAGTCAGATCAAAACAAAAAGTACACCATTAGAACCGCCTTGTCCGAAACCCCTATAAAGGAAACTTACCACCCTTTGGCTTGAATAACAAAGAAAATATATTGGCTTGAAAATCAAGAAAATTGACTTTAACCACGTTGTTCTGCACAAACGGGATATTTTTTTCTTTCTTTTGTTTCCAGAGATAGCTTGGCACTGGAACATCGTAGAGAGTTGTTCAATGGCTCATTTTAAAGGAAATCTCTAGACCTAGCGCCTTTTGCACTTAATTTTTTTTATTAATTATATTTCACGAAAAACTTAATTTTGTATATACAATATTGATCAATGACGTCATAGTCGTTGGATGTAGTACATAAAGGCTCGATCATCGAATTTAAGCTGAAACTAAGTAAAGGACAATTATGCCTCCATATATTCACAGTGATGTATAAGATTATCCGGGTTGCAGCGGTAGCTAGCAACCTAGTAAGAGACGATCACGTCCAATGTTAAGAAATATAAAAACCCATAGTTCTTAAAAAAAGAGTCAGATCAAAACAAAAAGTACACCATTAGAACCGCCTTGTCCGAAACCCCTGCATAGTAAAATTTCTGTCCCTTGGCTTGAACAGCAAGGGAAATATATTGGCTTGAAAATTAAGAAAAGTGGCAGCTACTACAACATTCTGCCTAAACGGGATATTTTTTTATTTTTTTCTTTTTTTTTTCTTTTTTTGTATCCAGAGATAGCTTGGCACTGTAACATAGTAGAGGGTTGTTCAATAGCTCATTTTAAAGGAAATTAATTGTTTTAAAAATATATAGTAAATAAAATAAATTATTTCTAAAAGAGAATAAATTTTTCCACCATACAATAAAGAACGACCTCTAATTACATTTTGTAATCATGAAATATAAAATATAGTAATATAAAATATTACTAACTAACCATATATGACGTAATGAGCGACTTGACGTAAAAATTTAAAAAATAAATTTTTATTTTATTTTCGTTTTCAGTTCAGAATCTGTAAAGTTATAAACTGCAAAAATACTTATGGTATCTGAGCAAAATTTTTAATCTTTTAATTTAGACTAGAAAAAAACCTAAAAATTTTTCAATTAGTTGAATTTTTTGTTAGGTTCTTGGTACTTAATGCGTGACTTAAACATTCAGCTAACATTCAAACATTCAACCAATGCGTTTTGAAAACTTGGAACAAAGAATAAACACTTTTCGTTGTTGGCCCTCGTCTGCGCCACTGTCTGCAGAAAGAATAGCACGTGCCGGTTTTTATTACACAGGCACAGGTACTGAAGTGGAGTGTTTTGCCTGCAAAAAAAGAATTAGTGACTGGAATTGTAACGATCAAGCTATTGCTAGGCACTTAAACTTAAGCCCGGATTGTCCATTTTTGTCTATGAGTTCCTCCCGCCCTTTATTGTCACAAGAAGAACGTCGAGCTCTTAAACGAGAGGATGTTAGACTAATGACATTTAATTCAAGAGGATGGTGGACGAAGGATTTTATTGACACCAGAGAATTAGCTAAAGCTGGATTCTTTTTTGTCGGCCATGGTGACCAGGCTCAGTGCGCTTTTTGTTTTGGGGTGGTTGGACATTGGGAGGAGGGAGATGTGCCTATGGAAGAACATAGAAGACACTTTGAAATATGCCCCTTTGTCCAGGGATGTGATGTTGGAAACATTCTAGCTGAAGCTAAAAACGGCTCCGAAGCCCCACTTATAAGTTTACCTCCTGCTGTACCCGGAGGCTATGATTTTTGTGAGCGATATATTAGATCGAGAAACCGGCAAATAGCTGTGGATAATCTTTCTCTCCGAAGTGGTGGTACAGCCCTTCTTAGCATCAATTCGCAGCCACTGGTCACATCAGTTCACAGTCATCTCAATTCACTGGCCAACCTCAGAATTAATGCCCATAGAGGCCCTGAGCACCCTGATAAAACAACTTTTGAATCTAGGTTACAAACTTTTGCTAATTGGCATTACCATGAGCGGATGGATCCTCGCAAACTTACCGAAGCTGGATTTTTCTATCTGGGAGATTCAGATAAGGTGAAATGTTTTCATTGTGATATAGGTTTGTGTAACTGGGAGGAAACAGATGACCCCTGGGTTGAACATGCAAGGTGGTTTAGTGACTGTGTATTTTTAATTCTGTCAAAGGGAGATGAATTTATTAAGAAAGTCAAAGAGTTACTTAAAAGGAAAGCAGAGGCCAAAAACACTGAAAGTGAAAGAAGGCTGGAAGAAAAACTGAAGAAAGAAATTGAAGGATCCGTGGCCAAGATGGCAATGGAAGTTGTAGAAGCTATCAAAGTGAGACAAGCTATTTTGAATCAGTTGAAGAGAACAGGCCAAGGATTTACGGTGGTTGCTGCGTTGATTATTGCTGCCCTTGAAATACCCGATCAGCAAGTCGAGACTTCATCCTCTGTCCCCTCCTCAAGTGGAACAGAAACGAATTTGCCAGGAATAAGAATTCGCGATGTAGTTTTAAGAGATATTATTCCATTTGTCACATATTGGCATCCTAATTTACACTGAATATTTCTATTTTAGTGAGGGGGAAAGCGAGTTAACGGATCCAGCCTGGAACATCACGCGAGAATTAGAAATATTTCAAATTTTGAAGGGCATTATGTATAGGGGGGCTGGGAAGTTACAGTAAAGATCGATCTCTCGCCCATAGTAACTGATATATGTTGGTTCCAGGGGTAGCTGCAAGCTATCTAGATTGTAGTTACATTATCCGGGTTGCAGCGGTAGCTAGCAACCTAGTAAGAGACGATCACGTCTAATGTTAAGAAATATAAAAACCCATAACTCCTAAAAAGACAAGTCGGATCAAAACAAAAAGTACACCATTAGAATCCGGGTTGCAGCGGTAGATAACAACCTAGTAAGAGACGATCACCTCCAATGTTAAGAAATATAAAACCCCCCAACTCCTAAAAAGAAGAGTCAGATCAAAACAAAATGTACACCATTAGAACCGCCTTGTCCGAAAACCCTATAGAGGAAACTTACCGCCCTTTGGCTTGAATAACAAAGAAAATATATTGGCTTGAAAATCAAGAAAATTGACTTTAACCACGTTATTCTCCACAAAACGTGGGATATTTTTTTCTTTCCGCTTTATCTTTCTCCTCAGCTAGCTAGGCAATCATAGAGAAAATCATAGAGAGCTGTATAATAGCTCATTTTAAAGGCAATTGCAACATCTAGTGCCTTTTGTAATTAAAAATAAAATACTTTTTAAAGTAGAATCAATTTTGGCTTAATTGGCTTAATTGGCTTTTTTGGCTTAATCGCTAAAATTATTAAGTAAACTGCAAAAATATTTTCAGTGATAGTAATTTTTTAATTTAAACAACAAAAATACATGAAAATTCTAAAATTAGTTTTGCTTTTTGTCTCCTGGAAGAAAATCCGGGTTGCAGCGGTAGCTAGCAACCTAGTAAGAGACGATCACGTCCAATGTTAAGAAATATAAAAACCCATAGTTCCTAACAAAGGAGTCACATCAAAACAAAAAGTACACCATTAGAACCACCTTGTCCGAAACCCCTGTATAGTAAACTTTCTGTCCCTTGGCTTGTACAGCAAGGGAAATATATGGGCTTGAAAATCAAGAAAATTGACTTTAACCACGTTATTCTCCCCAAACGGGATATTTTTTTCTTTTTTTCTTTTCCACAGATAGCTTGGCACTGGAACATCGTAGAGGGTTGTTCAATAGCTCATTTTAAAGAAAATTAATTGGGTTAAAAATCTATAGTAACTAAAATAAATTATTTCTAAAAGAGAATAATTTTTTCCACCAAGAACTGCATTTTTGATGTCTTTTCACACTGCAGTCTTTCAAACATAATCGTATACCAGCGGTAAGATTTGAACCCACGCCTCCGAAGAGACTGGTGGCTAACACCAGTGTCTTGGACCACTCGGCCAGGCTGCCTCTCATAAATAAATATATATCTGAATTTGGGTTGCATTATAATAAAGATCAAACTCTTCCCTATACTAACTTGCATAGGCAACTTCAATATAGTTAAGATTACAGTATTTATATTATACATCATTATAAATTATAAAAGGTTCAAATATTCGTAGATTATAGAGTTAAAAATTTTCCCACACCGGGAATCGAACCCGTGCCTGTTATCCGGGTTGCAGTGGTAGCTAGCAACCTAGTAAGAGACGATCACGTCCAATGTTAAGAAATATAAAAACCCATAGTTCCTAAAAAAGGAGTCAGATCAAAACAAAAAGTACACCATTAGAACCGCCTTGTCCGAAACCCCTGTATAGGAAACTTTCTGTCCCTTGGCTTGAACAGCAAGGGAAATATATGGGCTTGAAAATCAAGAAAATTGACTTTAACCACGTTATTCTCCCCAAACGGGATATTTTTTTCTTTTTTCTTTTTTTTTTCTTTTCCACAGATAGCTTGGCACTGGAACATCGTAGAGGGTTGTTCAATAGCTCATTTTAAAGGAAATTAATTGGGTTAAAAATCTATAGTATATAATAAAGATCGAACTCTTCCCTATACTAACTTGCATAGGCAACTTCACTATAGTAAAGATTACAGTATTTATATTATACATCATTATAAATTATAAAAGGTTCGAATGTTCGAAGATTATAGAGTTAAAAATTTTCCCACACCGGGAATCGAACCCTGTCCTCCTAAGTGAAAGTTAACTATCCTAGCCACTAGACCAAATGGATCCATAAAGAAGAATGATTTAAGAACAATATGCATATTATTATTTCACCATACCAATTATAATAAGGCCAAAACAAAATCGTCGAATTGCAACCTTACTTTTGACACATCAGTTAAATCTTCATCAGACTTAAAAACTGTTTTGCTAGTTTTGCAGTAAAGAACGAATCTTTGCCCATAGTAGCAGAAATAAGAATATCTAGGTTGCAGCGGTAGTTAGCAACCTATTAATTACATAATCCGGTTTGCAGTGGTAGCTAGCAACCTAGTAAGAAACGCACAATTAAAAGATGATCATTAGAATAACAAACCATTGCTTATATTGGACTTAGTTAGCTGCCTGATTCTTTGAGGTTCGTCTCTTACTATTCCAATGAAGAAAAAGCCGTAGGCTTTTTCCTGTTTGTAATAATACATTAAAAGATTACATTAATGATGAATTTATTATCCGGGTTGCAGCGGTAGCTAGCAACCTAGTAAGAGACGATCACGTCCAATGTTAAGAAATATAAAAACCCTTAACTCCTAAAAACAGAGTCAGATCAAAACAAAAAGTACACCATTAGAACCGCCTTGTCCGAAACCTCTATAAAGGAAACTTACCGCCCTGCGGCTTGAATAACAAAGAAAATATATTGGCTTGATAATCAAGAAAATTGACTTTAACCACGTTATTCTCCACAAACGGGATATTTTTTTCTTTCTTTTCCACAGATAGCTTGGCACTGGAACATCGTAGAGAGTTGTTCAATGACTCATTTTAAAGGAAATCTCTAGATCTAGCGCTATTTGTACTTAATTTTTTTTTAAATTCATTTTTTTTACGAAAAACTTAATTTTTTATATACACTATTAATCAATGACGTCATAGTCTTTGGATGTAGTTAGCACATAAAGTCTGGATCATCGAATTAAAGCTGAAACTAAGTAAAGAACAATTATGCCTCCATATATTCACAGTGATGTATAAAATTTCCCATTACATCTGTAAACTGTTCCACAGTTGCCGGTTCATACCTTGGAAGCTTTTCACTAAACATGCAACATTTCTTTTGGATATTACTATGAGGTTTTGCGAAAGCATCTCTAGCTGACTTTTCAACAAAATCCATTCTTTCAGAGATAATTTTAATCTTTAATTTTGAATATTTTTCGTTAGCCCGGTAAAACATTCGTAAAATTTTTCTAAATTTACTAAGATCAGCCAGCATTGTTGCCATGTTTTTGGACTTCTGAATATAATTTTTAATTTTCATACAGTTCGTGGTAACGAACTGTAAGTAAGGAGCGACCCGGCTCAACGGTAACCGAAACTCTAGAAAACGGGTTTTTGATACCAATAGATACATCAAAAGAATCAGATTTCAATGCTGATTTCAAATATATAACTTTCATCAAGTTTAATGCAACCTATCAAAATGTACGTACTTAGGGAAATGTGGCTGATTGTCGAAAAAAGGGGATAAAACCCCTTAAAAGCAACTGCGAATTGCTTAAAATCTCATCATAATATTTAGCTTATCAGAGAACCCTATAATAATAGTTTCACGCATCTACCTACACCAATGGGAAATTTTCCTATCTATGTACGACTAAACATCATAGATGGGGGTTTATTTGTTTGTTTGTTTTTTTTTTTTCCCAGGGGTTATCGTATAGATCCATTGAACCTAGACAATCGTAGTAGGGTTCATTCTAACGAAAATAATAAGTTCTAATGCCATTTTAAATTTAACAAAAAAAAACGGAGGGCAACTAGGCCCCCTCCCACGCTCATTTTTTTCCCAAAGTCACCCAATCAAAATTTTGAGATAGCCATTTTGTTCAGCATGGTCAAAAATATGATAAAAATGTCGTTTTAGGATGACTTGATCCCCTACAGTCCCCAAGGGGAGGGCTGAAAGTTATGAACTTGACTCAATGTTAACATATAGTATTGGTTATTGGGACGTATACAGACTTTTTCAGAGGATATTTTTTCTGGTAGGTGGGGGAAGGCGAGGGTCGGGGGCTATATGGAAGGATCTTTCCATGAAGGAAGTTCTCATGGGGGAAGGGTAATTGCCATGAAGGGGGCACCGGACTTGCCAGCATTATTTATTGGTTATTGGGAAGTATACAACCATTTTCAGGAAGGATTTTTTCTGGAGGGGGGGCTATAGGAGGGGATTACTCTGGGGAATATTTCCGTGGAGGATGTTTCTTTGGGGTAAGGGACATTTCTATGAAGGGGGCGCCGGATTTCCAAGCATTATTTAAGAAACGATCAGAACTTAAATAAAAAAAAAGAAAAAGTTTTTTCAACTGAAATGTAAGAAGGAATATTAGAACTTAAAACGAACAGAAATTATAACGTATGTGAGGGGGTTCTCCCCCAAGTCAATAACTCGCTCTTTACGCGACAGTTTTTTTTAGTGCTTTCAAAAGAGCTATCTATTCTAATTAAATGGCCTTTTTGATTCAGGGGTTTGTAAATCAAAAATTTTTTAATTTTTAACGTAAAGAGCGAGGTATTGACCAAGGGGAGAACCCCCTCATATAAGTAAAAACATATACGTAATAAAAAAAAACAATAAAAAAACAAGCGATACGGCTCAATAGTAATCGAAACTTTTAAAAACGAAATTTTGATGTCAATAAATGTATCAAAAGAATGTGTTTATAATGCTGATTCTAAATATTTAAATTTTATTAAGTTTAGTATTACTCATCAAAGGCTACGAGCCTGAGAAAATTTACTCGATCTTTTAAAGAGGGGGGTAACATCCCCTACAAGTGAAAGAATTTTAATGAAAATCAAACCGTCAGATTCAGCGTATCAGAAAACCCTATTACATAGGTTTCAAGCTCATATCTGCAAAAATCTGCAACTTTGTATTTTTTGCCAGAAGAAAAATATACGAATATAGAAGTTAGTTACGTCAGTTAATTTGTAAAGACATCCATTTAGTAAAAGAAAAGTAAAATTTTTATGCAAATAAAAGCTGCATTAACTAAAAAACGTTCATAAATTAAATTAAAAAAAAACAATTCTTTTTAACTGAAAATAAGGAGCAACATTAAAACTTAAAACGAACAGAAATTATTCCCTATATGAAAGGGGCTGTCTCCTCCTCAACGCCTGGCTCTTTACGCTAAAGTTTTTTATTGTTTTAAAAAATAGATTTGTGAGAAAGTCAAACTTTTTATTGTTTTAAAAAATAAAGTTGTGAGACAGAGTCAAACTTTAGCGTAAAGAGCGTGGCGTTGAGGAGGGGACAGCCCCTTTCATATACGGAATAAATTTCTGTTCGTTTTAAGTTTTAATGTCGCTCCTTACTTTCAGTTTAAAAAACTTGTTTTTTTTATTTAATTTTTATAAAGAACTACATTTTGCCTATAATAAATTTTATACGCCACTTAAGTATAGTATAGGTTAGTAATCCGGGTTGCAGCGGTAGCTAGCAACCTAGTAAGAGACGATCACGTCCAATGTTAAGAAATGTAAAACCTTCATAGTTCCTAAGAAAGGAGTCAGATCAAAACAAAAAGTACACCATTAGAACTGCCTTGTCCGAAAACCCTTGAAAGGAAACTTACCGCCCTTTGGTTTGAACAGCAAGGGAAATATATTGGCTTGAAAATCAAGAAAATTGACTTTAACCACGTTATTCTCCACAAACGGGATATTTTTTTCTTTTTTCTTCTTTTCCAGAGATAGCTTTGCACTGGAACATCGTAGAGAGTTGTTCAATGGCTCATTTTAAAGGAAATTAATTGGATTAAAATCCTTTTGTAACTAAAACGTGGCAGCTACTACAACATTCTGCCTAAACGGGATATTTTTTTTTCTTGTTATCCAGAGATAGCTTTGCACTGGAACATCGCAGAAAGTTGTTCAATGGCTCATTTTAAAGGAAATTAATTGGTTTAAAAACCTTTTGTAACTAAAACAAATTAAAACAGGATAAATTTTTCCACTAAAAACTGTATTTTTGATGTCTTTCCATACTGCTAGCAACCTAGCAACCCGGATTAAAAAAATCCGGGTTGCAGCGGTAGCTAGCAACTTAGTAAGAGGCGATCACGTCCAATGTTAAGAAATATAAAAACCCTCCGGGTTGCAGCGGTAGCTCGCAACCTAGTAAGAGACGATCACGTCCAATGTTAAGAAATATAAAAACCCATAGTTCCTAACAGAGGAGTCGGATCAAAACAAAAAGTACACCATTAGAACCGCCTTGTCCGAAACCCCTGTATAGGCAACTTTCTATCCCTTGGCTTGAACAGCAAGGGAAATATATTGGCTTGAAAATCAAGAAAATTGACTTTAACCACGTTATTCTCCCCAAACGGGATATTCTTTTCTCTTTTCTTTTTTCTTTTCCACAGATAGCTTGGCACTGGAACATCGTAGAGGGTTGTTCAATAGCTCATTTTAAAGGAAATTAATTGGGTTAAAAATCTATAGTAACTAAAATAAATTATTTCTAAAAGAGAATAAATTTTTCCACCAAAAACGGCATTTTTGATGTCTTTTCACATTATAATAAAGAACGAATATTTTACCGATTATCTACTAATAACCATATATGACGTAATAAGTGACATGACGTAATATCTAAAACCTATTGTGTACTAATAACCATATATGACTTAATGAGGGACGTGACGTAAAAATTGAAAAAACTAATTTTTATTATATTTTCGTTTTTAGTTCAGAATAGCTAAAGTTATAAATTGCAAAAACATTTATGGTGTCTGAACAATAGTTTTAATCTTTTAATTTAGACTAGAAAAATTCCTGAAAATTTAAAAATTAGTTTAATTTTTTGTTAGGTTCTTGATACTTGATACGGGACATAAAAATTCAACTAATGGTTACATAATGGTTTCAATCAAGCAAGCTGCACGCAAGTTAAAAAAAGAGTACTACCAAAAAACCAGAGATAGCATCTTGAAAAGAGAAAAGCAAAGGTATTCAACCGACCAGGCGTATCGAGATGCGAAAATTGATAGTTACAAACAGCGTTATTATAATGATGTAGTTTATAGACATGCGAAAATTGAGACAGCCAAACAAAAGAGCAAGGAACGGTATGATAACGATATAGATTACCGAAACAAACATAAGAAAAAAGTTGCTACCAGAATAATGGGTAGATACTGGGGTGACAAAAGCTATAATGAAAAAATTAAATTCTCTGCGATCCGGGTTGCAGCGGTAGCTAGCAACCTAGTAAGAGACGATCACGTCCAATGTTTACAGTAAAGAATGATCTCTCGCCCATAGTAACTTGTATACAGTGGTTTCGTGGGTGGCTTAAAAGCTAAACAGATTGTAACGATATTTCGGTTGTAGTGGCAGCTGTAGCCCAGAGTCTCTTTGTTTACCTGGGTTGCAGCGGTGGCTAGCAACCTAGTAAGAGACGATCACATCCAATGTTAAGAAATATAAAAATCCATAGCTCCTAAAAAAGGAGTCAGATCAAAACAAAAAGTACACCATTAGAACCGCCTTATCCAAAACCCCTGTATAGTAAACTTTCTGTCCCTTGGCTTGAACAGCAAGGGAAATATATTGGCTTGAAAATCAAGAAAAGTGGCAGCTACTACAACATTCTGCCTAAACGGGATATTTTTTTTTCTTTTGTTTCCAGAGATAGCTTAGCACTGGAACATCGTAGAGAGTTGTTCAATAGCTCATTTTAAAGGAAATTAATTGAGTTACAAATCTATAGTAACTAAAATAAATTATTTCTAAGAGAGAATAAATTTTTCTAACAAAAACTGCATTTTTGATGTCTTTTCACACTGCAGTCTTTCAAACATAATCGTATACCAGCGGTAAGATTTGAACCCACGCCTCCGAAGAGACTGGTGGCTAACACCAGTGCCTTGGACCACTCGGCCAGACTGCCTCTCATAACCATATATATGTGAATTTGGGTTGCAGCACTTATCCGGGTTGCAGCGGTAGCTAGCAACCTAGTAAGAGACGATCAGTCCAATGCTAAAAAATATAAAAACCCAAAACTTCAAAAATAGAGTCAGATCAAAACAAAAGTACATCATTAGAACCACCTTCTCTGAAAACCTACTAGATAAATAATGAATGTCATTATGGTTTTATATTAGAGCTATGACGTGAATAGAAAAACACGAAATTATATTGTTGTTTCTGAAGACGTCTGAAGATGAAATAATACCATTGCGCCGTGACGGCATGAAATAAAATCTTTACGCAGTGACGTCATAATTACTATATAAGAAACGTCAAAACTGTAAATGGTCTCATTCATGAATACATAATGGTTAGATCAAAGCAAGCTATACGCAAGTTAAAAAAATCAGTACTACAAAAAAAACAGAGATAGTATCCGGGTTGCAGCGGTAGCTAGCAACCTAGTAAGAGACGATCACATCCAATGTTAAGAAATATAAAAACCCATTGTTCCTAACAAAGGAGTCAGATCAAAACAAAAAGTAAACCATTAGAACCGTCTTGTCCGAAACCCCTGTATAGGAAACTTTCTGTCCCTTGGCTTGAACAGCAAGGGAAATATATTGGCTTGAAAATCAAGAAAATTGACTTTAACCACGTTATTCTCCCCAAACGGGATATTTTTTTCTTTTTCTTTTTTTTCTTTTCCACAGATTTACATTAAAGGACGAGCTATCGCCCATAGTAACTGGAATCCGGGTTGCAATAGTAGCTCGTAACCTATCCGGTTTGTAACCTATTACATTAAAAGACGATCATTGGAATAACAAACAATTGCATACATCAGAATTAAATAGCTACTTGATTGTCTGAGGTTTGTCTCTTACTATTTCAAAGAAATTATATCAAAGAACGGTCTGTTGCCCATACTAAATTTTATACGCCCCTTAATTATAGTATAGGTTAGTAATTCAACAGATAGAATGGCAATGGAACATCGTAGAGAGTTGTTCAATGGTTCATTTTAAAGGAAATTGATGAGGTTAAAAGCCTTTTGAAATTAAAACAAATTATTTTTATTATATTAGGAAATTTTAATTATGTTCCTTAAGAAATCATTACAGTAAAGAACGATCTCTCGCCAATAGTAACTGATATATGGTGTATCCAGGGGTAGCTAAATCTGGGTTGCAGCGGTAGCTAGCAACCTAGTAAGAGTTACAGTAAATAACAATCTCTCGCCAATAGTAACTGATATACGGTGGCTCCAGGGGTAGCTACAAGTACATAAAAGGATTGATATGGTTCATCGTAAATTTCCGGGTTGCAGCGGTTTACATAAAGGATCGATTTAGTCCGTGTTGCAGTGGTACCTAGCAACTTAGTAAGAGACTTAGTAAGAGATACAGTAAAGAACGATCTCTCGCCCATAGTAACTGATCAAGTAATTAAGTAATCAAATAATCAAGTAGCTAGCTACTTGATTATTTGAGAATCGTCTCTTACTATTTAAAAGAAGAAAAAGCCGTAGGCTTTTTCCTGTGTGTAATAAGTTTATTATCATACGCAGCGCGCTAGCACTGCCTGAGTAAAGAACGATGTGGGCACAATGTTACATAAAGGATCGACGTGCTTCATTATAAATTATATCCGGGTTGCAGCGGTAGCTAGCAACCTAGTAAGAGACGATCACGCCCCATAGTAAATACTAAAGTAACCCATAACTCCTGAAAAATTACATAAAGGACCGATATAGTTCATCATAAATGGTATTTGTCAATTAGGTTTTTTTTATACAATTATCCATTATTATTTAAAATGCAGTAATTTTTGGGGGTTTTAACAAAAAATTTATCTGTTAACTGTAACTAGAATAGTTCCTGAAAATTTTAAATATAATAATTTTATTTAACTGCAAACTACAAAAATATTTATGATGTCTGAGCAATAATTTTAATTATTTAATTCAAACCAGAAAAACACCTAAAAATTAAAAAATTAGTTTGGTTTTCCTTTAGTTTAAAGTGACTCGTTACGCCATTTTGTTGATTTCAAATCATAATATTTCCCATACCGGGAATCGAACTCGAGCCAACTTGGTGAGAGTCAGCTATCCCAACCACTAGACTATTAATGATATATTAAAATATCTTATTAACGATGTTTATGATATAGAACAAATTAAAGACTTAGTTAGTTGCCTGATTATTTGAGGATCATCTCTTACTATTCCAAAGAAGAAAAAGCCGTAGGTTTTTTCCTGTTTGTAATCTGGGTTTAAATTAAAGAATGGTCTGTAGCCTTATAATAATCCGGGTTGCAGCGGTAGCTAGCAACCTAGTAAGAGACGATCACGTCCAATGTTAAGAAATATAAAAACCCATAGTTCCTAACAGAGGAGTCAGATCAAAACAAAAAGTAAACCATTAGAACCGCCTTGTCCGAAACCCCTGCATTGGAAACTTTTTGTCCCTTGGCTTGAACAGCAAGGGAAATATATTGGCTTGAAAATCAAGAAAAGTGGCAGCTACTACAACATTCTGCCTAAACGGGATATTTTTTTTCTTTTTTTTTCTTTTTTCTTTTGTATCCAGAGATAGCTTGGCACTGGAACATCGTAAAGAGTTGTTCAATGGCTCATTTAAAAGGAAAATAATTGGGTTAAAAATCTATAGTAACTAAAATAAATTATTTCTAAAAGAGAATAAATTTTTCCACCAAAAACTGCATTTTTGATGTCTTTTCACACTGCAGTCTTTCAAACATAATCCTATATCAGAGGTAAGATTTGAACCCACGCCTCCGAAGAGACTGGTGGCTAAAACCAGTGCCTTAGACCACTCGGCCAGGCTGCCTCTCATAATTTGGGTTGCAGCAGTAGCTAGCAACCTAGCAAGAGACGATCAGTCCAATGCTAAGAAACATAAAAACCCAAAACTCCTAAAAATACAGTCAGATCAAAACAAAAATACATCATTAGAACTACCTTGTCTGAAACCCTACTAGATAAATTAGAGCTATGACGTGAATAGAAATACACGAAATTATATTGTTGTTTCTGAAGACGTCATGAAATAATACCATTGCGCCATGACGTCATGAAAAAAAATCATTACGCCGTGACGTCATAATTACTATGTAAGAAGCGTCAGAACTGTAAATGTTCTCATTCATAATTAGATAATGGTTAGATCAAAGCAAGGTATACGCAAGTTAAAAAAACAGTACTGCACAAACAACAGAGATAGTATCTCGAAAAGAATATAATAAAGAACGACCTCTTGTCTATACTAAATTTTATACGCCACTTAATTATAGTATAGTTATAATAAAGATTGATTCCGGGTTGGAACGGTAGCTAGCAACCTAGTAAGAGACGATCACGTCCAATACTAAGAAATAAAATGACCCAAAACTCCTTAAAATAATTTCGGATCGAAACACATTACAATAAAAAACGGTCATTGGAATAACAAACAATTGCATACATTGGAATTAGCTAGCTACTTGATTGTTTGAGACTCGTCTCTTACTATTTCAAAGAAGAAAAAGCCGTAGGCTTTTTCCTGTGTGTAATCCGGGTTGCAGCGGTAGCTAACAACCTAGTATGAGACGATCACGTCCAATGTTAAGAAATAAAAAAAAACCATAGCTCCTAAAAAAGGAGTCAGATCAAAACAAAAAGTACACCATGAGAACCGCCTTGTCCAAAAACCCTGTATAGGAAACTTTCTGCCATTTGGCTTGAACAGCAAGGGAAATATATTGGCTTGAAAATCAAGAAAATTTACTTTAACCACGTTATTCTCCATAAACGGCATATTTTTTTTTTCGTTCTTTTCCAGAGATAGCTTGGCACTGGAACATCGTAGAGAGTTGTTCGATAGCTCATTTTAAAGGACATTAATTGGGTTAAAAATTACAATAAGGAACGAACTATTGCCTATACTATCTTGCATAGACAGCTTAACTACAACCCAATTATTAAATACTTCAGTTACTACTGGTTACTGTTAGTTCCTTATTGTAATGCTAGCTACCGCTGCCACCCGGATAATAAACTGATTACAAACAGGAAAAAGTCTACGTCTTTTTCTTCTTTTAAATAGTAAGAGACGAACCTCAAACAATCAAGTAGCTAACTAATTTCAATGTATGCAATTGTTTGTTATTTCAATGATCGTCTTTTAATGTAAAATTACATAATCCATATTTATGTTTCAGTTAACATGGGCTAGGTGTCCTTCTTTATTGTAATTCGTTCTTTATTATATTTAATGTAACATATCAGTTACTATGGGAAAGAGATCGTTCTTTACTGTAAACTATTATACAGCTCTCTATGATTTTCCAGTGCCCAGCTAGCTGAGCAGGAAAAAAAAGCGGAAAGAAAAAAATATCCCGTTTGTGGAGAATAACGTGGTAAAAGTCAATTTTCTTGATTTTCAAGCCAATATATTTTCTTTGTTATTCAATCCAAAGGGCGTTAAGTTTCCTTTATAGAGGTTTCTGACAAGGCGGTTCTAATGGTGTACTTTTTGTTTTGATCTGACTCTTTTTTTAGGAGTTGGGGGGTTTTATATTTCTTAATATTGGAGGTGATCGTCTCTTACTAGGTTTTGCTACCGCTGCAACCCGGATAAAGCTTGGCCGAGAGGTCTAAGGCGTTGGTTTTAGCCACCCGTATCTTTCGAAGTGTGGGTTCAAATCCCAACGCTGCCAGTATTTCATACCGAAGCAAACAAAGTACTTGTTTTAGTCTTAAATTTATAATCTTACTTTAGTTACTACGGGCTGAAGTTCGTTCTTTACTGTAACAATTTACATAAAAGCTTTAGAGGTTCTAAACTAAAAACTAAATGATCTTAGAGTTTTTGATTTTTCTATAGCATCATATCCAGTGACAGTTTCATACAAAGGTGGCCTGATAGCAAAACACATCGAAGAGTTTAAGTTTTAGTTTAGAGTTTTAATTTAGAGTATTATGGCGTTTATAATGGCATTATAACGGCATAGTTATGTGAGGCAGCGTGGTCGAGCGGTTTAAGGTGCTGGTGTTAACCACTCTTCAATTCGGAGGCATGGGTTCGAATCCCACCGCTGACAGTAGCAACTGTCAACAGTAGCAACTGTCAACTGTCAGTAGCAATTATTCTGGTAGCAACTTTTTTCTAATATATTTTTCGGTAATCTTCATCATTGTGATAACGCTCCTTGATCTTTTGTTTGGCTTTCTCTATATTTACTTCTCGATACACCTGGTCAGTTGAATACCTTTCCTTTTCTTTTTTCTTATATTTGAATCGGTAATCTTCATCATTGCGATAACGCTCCTTGAAATTTTGTCTAGCCTGCTCAATTGTTGATTCTCTGTAATCTTCATCATTGTGATAACGCTCCTTGATCTTTTGTTTGGCTCTCTCAATTTTCGCATGTATATAATCTTCATCATTGTGATAACACATCTTGCTGTTTTGTTTGATTACTTCTCGATACGCCTGGTCGGTTGAATACCTTTGCTTTTTTCTTTTCGAGATACCATCTCTGTTTTTTTGTAGTACTGTTTTTTTTAACTTGCGTGTAGCTTGCTTTGATCTAACCATTGTTTTCATAAATGAGACCATTTACAGTTTTGACGTTTCTTATATAGTAATTATGACGTCACTGCGTAATGATTTTATTTCATGACGTCATGACGTTATGATATTATTTCATGACGTCTTCAGAAACAACAACTTCATGTCGTGTATTTCTATTCAAGTCATAGCTCTAATATAAAACTATGACGACATTCATTATTTATCTAGTAGGGTTTCAGACAGGGTAGTTCTAATGATGTACTTTTGTTTTGATCTGACTCTATTTTTAGGAGTTTTGGGTTTTTATATTTCTTAGCATTGGACTGATCGTCTCCTACTAGGCTGCTAGCTACTGCTGCAACCCAGATTCACATATATATTTATGAGAGGCAGCCTGGCCGAGTGGTCCAAGGCACTGGTGTTAGCCACCAGTCTCTTTGGAAGCGTGGGTTCAAATATTACCGCTGGTATTATGTTTGAAAGACTGCAGTGTAAAAAGACATCAAAAATGCAGTTTTTGGTGGAAAAATTTATTCTCTTTTACAAATAATTTATTGAGGTTACTATAGATTTTTAACCCAATTAATTTACTTTAAAATGAGCCATTGAACAACTATCTACGGTGTTCCAGTGCCAAGCTATCTCTGGAAACAAAGAAAAAAAAAGAGAGAAAAAAATATGCCATTTGTGGAGAATCCTGTAGTAGCTGCCACTTTTCTTGATTTTTAAGCCAATATATTTCCATTGCTGTTGAAGCCAAGGGACAGACATTTTACTATACAGGGGTTTCGGACAAGGCGGATCTAAGGGTGTACTTTTTGTTTTGATCTGACTCCCTTTTAGGAGCTATGGGTTTTTATATTTCTTAACATTGGACGTGATCGTCTCTTACTAGGTTGCTAGCTACCGCTGCAACCCGGATTCAATCCAAAATATTTCCCTTGCCGTTCAAGCCAAGGAAAAGAAAGTTCCCTGTATAGGGGTTTCAGGTGATCATGACGTCATGGCGTAATAATTTTATTTCATGACGTCATGGCGTAATGATATTATTTCATGACGTCTTCAGAAATAACAACCTAATGTGGTGTTTTTCTATACACGTCATAGCTCTAATAAAAGTACGACGACATTCATTATTTATCTAGTAGGGTTTCAGACAAGGTAGCTCTAATGATGTATTTTTGTTTTGATCTGACTCTATTTTTAGGAGTTCTGGGTTTTTAAATTTCTTAGCATTGGACTGATCGTCTCTTACTAGGTTGATAGCTACTGCTGCAACCCGGATTCACATATATAGTTATGAGAGGCAGCGTGGCCGAGTGGTCCAATGTGCTGGTGTTAGCCACTAGTCTCTTCTGAGGTGTGGTTTCAAATCTTACCGCTGGTATCCGATTACAATTTATGTACAAAAATCCAATATCTTTGAAAAAACTGCAGTATGAAAATACATCAAAAATGAAGTTTTTAGTGGAAAAATTTATTCTCTTTTAGAAATAATGTATTTTAGTTATAAAAGATTTTTAACCCAATTAATTTCCTTTAAAATGAGCCATTGAACAACTCTCTACGATGTTCCAGTGCCAAGCAATCTGTGGAAAAGAAGAAAGAAAAAAAAATATACCGTTTAGGCAGAATGTTGTAATATCCGTCACTTTTCTTAATTTTCAAGCCAATATATTTCCCTTGTTGTTCAAGCTAAGGGACAGAAAGTTTCCTATACAGAGCTTTCTGACAAGGCGGTTCTAATGGTGTACTTTTTGTTTTGATCTGACATTTTTATTAGGAATTATGGGTTTTTATATTTCTTAACATTGGACGTGATCGTCTCTTACTAGGTTGCTAGCTACCGTTGCAACCCGGATTGTTTTTCAAGACAGGGAATGATAAGTTTCTTATATAGGGGTTTCGGAAAAGGCAGCTCTAACAGTATACTTCTTGTTTTGACATGACTCTATTTTTAGGAGTTATTGGGTTATTATATTTCTCAGTATATGACATGATTGTCTCTTACATGGTTGCTAGCTACCGCTTCATAACTATAGTTAAGTTGCCTATACAAGTTAGTATAGGCAGGAGTTCGTTCTTGATTAAAAGAAATGAAATATCTTTGAAAAGACTGCAGTATGAAAAGACATTAAGAATGTAGTTTTTAGTGGAAAAGGAGATTCTGTTTTAAAATTAATTTGTTTTAGTTATAAAATGTTTTTAACCCAATTAATTTCCTTTAAAATGAGCCATTGAACAACTCTCTACGATGCACCAGTGCCAAGCTATCAGTGGAAAAGAAGAGAGAAAAATGATGCCGTTTAGACAGACTGCTGTAGTAGCTGCCACTTTTCTTGATTTTTAACCCAATATATTTCCCTTGCTGTTTAAGCCAAGGGACAGAAAGTTTCCTATACTGGGGTTTCCCACATTGCGGTTCTAATGGTGTACTTATTGTTTTGATTTGACTCTTTTTCAGGAGTTATGGGTTATTATATTTCTTAACATTGGACGTTATCGTCTCTTACTAGGTCGCTAGCTACTGCTGCAACCCGGATTTACTATTGGGCGTGACCGCCTCTTACTTACTAAGAAATCAAATATCTTTGAAAAGACTGCAGTATGAAAAGACATTAAGAATGTAGTTTTTAGTGGAAAAAGAGATTCTGTTTTAAAAATAATTTGTTTTAGTTATAAAAGGTTTTTAACCCAATTAATTTCCTTTAAAATGATACATTGAACAACTCTCTTCGATGCACCAGTGCCAAGCTATCTGTGGAAAAGAAGAGAGAAAAAAAAGATGTCGTTTAGGCAGAATGCTGTAGTAGCTGCCACTTTTCTTAATTTTCAACCCAATATATTTCCCTTGCTTTTCAAACCAAGTTTTAAGTTCAAACCCCTGAAATTTTCCTATACAGGGGTTTCACACATGGCAGTTCTAATGGTATACTTATTGTTTTGATCTTACTCTTTTTATAGGAGTTATGGGATATTATGTTTCTTAACATTGGACGTTATCGTCTCTTACTAGGTTGCTAGCTACCGCTGCAACCCGGATACCGCTGTAACTCGGATTGTACCATTTTTGATGAAATACATCGGTCTTTTATGTACTTTACTGTAACACCCATACACACCTTTAAGTTACTATAGATTGGAGTTTGTTCTTTATTTTACTATACTGCATTACAAACAGGAAAAAGCCTAAGGCTTTTTCTTAATTGGAATAGCAAGAGACGACCTGGCTACAACCTATGACTATGACATCAGTGATCAGTCTTTAATATTGATTATAATCTTATTTTAGTTACTAGGGGCTGGAAGTTTGTTCTTAACTGTAATTTTTATTTTAATGATCGTCTTTTAATGCTACCATTTATGATGAACTATTTCGGTCCTTTATGTAAACAAAAATCAAATATCTTTGAAAAGACTGTAGAATGAAAATATATCAAAAATGCAGTCTTTTGACAAAATTGATTCTACTTTAAAAAATATTATATTTTTAATTACAAAAGACACTAAATGTAGCAATTACCTTTAAAATGAGCCATTATACAGCTCTCTATGATTTTTCAGTGCCCAGCTAGCCGAGGAGTCAAAAACAGCGGAAAGAAAAAAAGATGCCGTTTGTGGAGAATATCGTGGTTAAAGTCAATTTTCTTGATTTTCAAGCCAACATATTTTCCTTGTTATTCAAGCCAAGGGACGGTAAGTTTGTTATATAGAGGTTTTTGGCACGGCGGTCCTAATACTGTACTTCTTGTTTTGATCTGAATCTTTTTACGGGAGTTATGGGTTACTTTAGTTTTTACTATGGGGCGTGACCGTCTCTTAGTAGGTTGCTAGCTACTGATGAGACGCAGATACAGTTTGTTATCAAGAACTGTTTGCTTTGATATATCTATTCGTATCAAAATTTTGTTTTTTAGAGTTTTGTTTACTATTGAGACAAGTAGCTATTACTATAGAGTTTATTCGCATGTACTGTTTTATTGCTTCAAAATTCAAGTATCTTTGAAAAGACAGCAGTAATAAAATACATCAAAAATGCAGTTTCTTTGACAAAATTGATTCTACTTTAAAAGCTATTTTATTTTTAAGTACAAAAGTGATTATGTGAAGCAATTTCCTTTAAAATGAGCCATTATATAGCTCTCCATGATTTTCCAGTGCCCAGCTAGCTGAGGAGTAAAATCAAGAAGAAGGAAAATAAGATGCCGTATGTGGGGAATATCGTGGTTAAAGTAAGTTTTCTTGATTCTCAAGCCAATATATATTTCTTTGTTATTCAAGCCAAGGGTCGGTAAGTTTCCTATATAGAAGTTTAGGACAAGTCGGTTCTAATAGTGTACTTTTTGTATTGATCTGAATCTTTTTTCAGGAGTTATAGGTTACATTAGTTTTTACTATGGGGCATGATCGTCTCTTACTAGGTTGCTAGCTACTGCTGCAACCCGTATTATTTAAAAGTAACTAACAAGAATAAGGCACCATGGCTTAGTTGGATAATTATATTAAGGAAACAATCAATTAGCTAACTAATTCAAATGTACTCAGTATGAAAGGACATCAAAAATGCATTTTTTAGAAGAAAAATTTACTCTCTTTTAGAAATAATTTAATTTAGCTACAAAAGATTTTCAACCCAATTAATTTCCTTTAAAATGAGTCATTGAACAACTCTCTACGATGTTCCAGTGCCTAGCTCTCTGTGGAAAAGAGAAAAAAAAAATATCTCGTTTAGGAAGAATGTTGTAGTAGCTGCCACGTTTCTTGATTTTCAAGCCAATATATTTCCCTTGTTGTTCAAGCCAAGGGATAGAAAGTTTCCTATATAGGGTTTTCGGACAAGGCGGTTCTAATAATGTACTTTTTGTTTTGATCTGAATCTCTTTTTTAGGAGCTATGGGTTTTTATATTTCTTAAGATTGGACGTGATCGTCTCTTACTAGGTTGCTAGCTACCGCTGCAACCCGGATTGCTAGCTATAGCTGCAACTCGGAAAGATATATCAGTTACTATGGGCAAAAGATTGTTCTTTACTGTAATAACATTGGACTTGATCGTCTCTTACTAAGTTGCTAGCTACCGCTGCAACCTGGATTTTTAACCCAATTAATTTCCTTTAAAATGAGCCATTGAACAACTCTCTACGATGTTCCAGTGCCAAGCTATCTGTGGAAAAGAAAGAAAGAAAAAAAAGTATGCCGTTTAGGCAGAATGTTGTAGTAGCCAACACTTTTCTTTATTTTCAAGCCAATATATTTAACTTGCTGTTCAAGCCAAAGGGACAGATAGTGTTCTATACATGGGTTTCGGACAAGACGGTTCCAATGTTGTACTTTTTGTTTTGATCTGACTCTTTTTTTTAGGAGTTCTTGGTTTTTATATTTCTTAACATTGGCCGTGATCGTCTCTTACTAGGTTGCTAACTACCGCTGCAACCCGGATTACAAACAGGAAAAAGCTTACGGCTTTTTCTTCTTTGAAATAGTAAGAAACGAACTTCAAACAATCAAGTAGCTAACTAAGTCCAATGTATACAATGGTTTGTTATTGTAATGATCTTCTTTTAATGTAATTTCGTAAGAAAAATGATTCTATTTTAAAAACAATTTGTTTTATAATTACAAAATGTTTCTAACTCCATTAATTTCTCTTAAAATGAGCCATTAAACAACTCTCTACGATGTTCAAGTGCCAAGCTATCTGTGGAATTACTAACCTATACTATAATTAAGTGGCGTATAAAAATTAGTATAGGCAAGAGGTCATTCTTTATTATAATATAGGCAAGAGGTCGTTCTTTATTATAATCAAAAATTAAATAAAAAAACAATTGTTTTTAACTGAAAGTAAGAAACGACATTAAAACTTAAAACGAATAGAAATTATTCTGTATATGAAAGGGGATGTCCCCTCATCAACGCCTCACTCTTTACGCTAAAGTTTCACTTTCTCACAACTCTTACCTTTTTTATACCATAAGAAACTTTAGCGTAAAGAGCCAGGCGTTGAGGAGTGGACAGTCCCTTTCATATACGGAATAATTTCTGTTCGTTTTAAGTTTTAACGTCGTTCCTTACTTTCAATTAAAAAAAACTTGTTTTTTATTTAATTTTTTAAACATAAATCGGAAGAAATTGATTAGCTAATGTGACAATATATATGTTACTTAGGGTAAGAAATCATTCCTTACTATAATCAAGCTCAATATATATCCCTTGCTGTTAAAGTCAAATGACAGAAATATTCCTATATAGGGTTTTCGGACAAGGCGGTTCTAATGGTGTACTTTTTGTTTTGATCTGACTTTTTTTAGGAGCTATGGGTTTTTATATTTCTTAACATTGGACGTGATCGTCTCTTACTACGTTGCTAGCTACCGCTGCAACCCTGATCAGGTAAAAAAATCAGTCAGAAATGCCACAACACCACATAGGGGTAACTTAAAAATTATTTTAAACTTATCAGTTAGTATAGGCTAGAGTTCGTTCTATATTATAACATTTATATAAATTGTATAATTATAATTCCTTATTGTGAGAGGTATCTACAGAAAATCAAATTTTGGTTTTCCATTCATAAACAAATGATGTTTGTGATCGCTCAATTTCGTCCGATTCAACATGCCCGATGCCAAGAATTGGCCCTTCTTTACTGAAAATTAAGTTGTTCATTGTCGCTTGTATCCATACCTATTTCAATCATCTTATAAGATGTTAAGCCACAGGGAAGCTCTAAAAGCAACTTTACAGACAAAAAAACAGCAGAAGTATGTTAAACTTACGGTTTGTTTTCTCAAGGACCTGAAACTTGAAAAAAAAATTCAGCGTGACCTAGAACAGCACTATATAGGGTGCCATCTTTATCCTCGTAGACATGAGCTTCGTAGACCAATTTCGATGCAGGATCAAATACTCGTCCTCCTTGCAGCTGACGAAAAAGAAATCTCATGTTCTTTGCTGAAAACAAAAGGTAGAGTTATCTTAATTAGAATTATTGTTGAAATTTTCTAGCCTCTGTTTTTTATTTGTTTTTTTTTTACTTTATCTACAAAACCTGTTAGACAAACTAGTATAATCATATTACATAATTTATTTATTACTAAGTCTACCAAATTCCTCTAAAAACAACACATTCATGTTTATCCCCTTTTCTAATTGAAGATTTTTTTAAGCTTTCCTAAAATCCATAGCAACTTTGATTTACTGAGATCATATCCAATATTTTCAACATTTTATCTCCAGCTACATACACATAAAATAAATATAAGCATACAATAATGACCAGTGGTCTCACTAATTTTGCCTCTTTTAGCTCATTTTCTAACTTCTCCTTAGAAAATTAATGCAACTGTTTAATCCTAAAAATTTTTATCCTTAATCTCATTTCACCTCTCCTTGTTTCAGACTTTGATTATGATATTTCTTTAATTTCCTGTCGTTCCAACACAAGATAATTACTGAGATTTTTTTTTCAAACCGTTCTCTCTTCTTTCAGCCTTGAACCTTTTTCGCTAATATTCCTAGTTGCTTTTTTAACCTTCCTTCCTAAGACATCGTTTACTGCTTTACATACTAAATTTACTTTCCTGTATCAATCCTGTCAGTCTTTTATTTACGATTCAATAAAAAAAACATCTTTTTTTCTATGGCCCAAATAGGCTTTTGTATACAGTATATATCATACAGTTTTTTATTTGAATACAGTACACTATCTATCGAAGTATTCTAACATAAGCAATAACACCTTATCACCATGCGACAATCGTGTCAATTTAAGACTATAAAATGTATTAGTTAATTTAATATTATAAACAAAAAATAATTCTATATATGTATATTTATTTATTTATTTGTGACTTTTTTTTTATCAAAACAACAATAAATTTTTTTCTTCGGAAAATTTGGATACTACAATTTTTCGATGTGAAAAAAAAACGATCTAGATAGGTCACGACTTTGGAGAACTTTTGGGCATTTATTGCGGAGAAATATTTTTAAATGAATGACGTCACCAATACCCAGACGTCCAATACCCTAACGGTTATAGATAGATAGATCTCTTTTCATGTAATACTTTCCTTTAAAATGAGCCATTGAACAACTCTCTACGAAGTTCCATTGTCAAGCTATCTGTAGAAGAAAAAAAAAAGAAAAAAAAGATGCCTTTTAGGCAGAATGCTGTAGTAGCTGCCACTTTTCTTAATTTTCAAGCCAATATATTTCCCTTGCTGTTCAAGCCAAGGGACAGAAAGTCTTCTATATAGGGGTCTCTGAACAAGGTGGTTCTAATGGTGTACTTTTTGTTTTGATCTGACTTTTTTTAGGAGTTATGGGTTTTTATATTTCTTTATATTTATATCTATATATTTATATCGTCTCTTACTAGGCTGCTTACTACCACTGCAGCCCAGAACCATTGAACAACTCTATACGATATTCCAGTGCCAAGCTATTTGTGGAATTATTAACCTATACTATAATTAAGTGGCGTATAAAATTTAGTATAGGCAAGAGGTCATTCTTTATTACATTCTCGATACACCTGGTCGGTTGAATATCTTTGCTTTTCTTTTTTCTTATACTTGATTCGGTAATCTTAATCATTATCATACCGATCGTTGAACTTTTGTTTGGCTCCCTCAGTTTTTGCATGTCTATAAACTTCATCATTATAATAACGCTGTTCGTCTCTATCAATTTTTGCATGTCCATAATCTTCATCATTGTGATAACACTCCTTCCTGTTTGGTTTGGCTCTCTCAATTTTTACTTCTCGATACGCCTTGTCGGTTGAATGCCTTTGCTTTTCTCTTTTCAAGATGCTATCTCTGTTCTTTGTGTAGTATTGTATTTTTAAATTGCGTGTAGCATGCTTTGATGAAACCATTATGTAACCATTAGTTGAATGAAACCATTGTTTTTTTGTGAACTTTTATATAGTTATCATGACATCATGGCGTAATCAAATTATTTCATGACGTCTTCAGAAATAACAACATAATGTCGTGTTTTTCTATTCACATCATAGTTCTAATAAAACTATGACGACATTCATTATTTATCTAGTAGGGTTTCAGACAAGGGGGTTCTAGTGATATACTTTTGTTTTGACCTGTCTCTATTTTTAGGAGTTCTGGGTTTTTATATTATTAGTATTGGACTGATCGTCTCTTACTAGGTTGCTAGCTACTGCTGAAACCCGAAGTCACATATATAGTTATGAGAAGCAGCGTGGTCGAGTGGTCCAAGCCACTGGTGGTAGCCACCAGTCTCTTTGGAGGCGTGGGTTCAAATCTTACCGTTGGTATATGATTATGACGCCATTGATCGATCTTTAACATGAAATGTGTAGTTTTTCGTAAAAAAAATGATTTGATTTTAAAAATAATTTGTTTTAATTGCAAAAGATTTTTAACCCCGTTAATTTCCTTTAAAATTAGTTATTGAAAAACTCTCTACGATGTTGCAGTGCCAAGCTATCTATGGAATATAAAGTTTTAATATAACTTTACCACGAACTCTTTGATTGCGTCAAAAATCAAATATTTTTGAAAAGACAGCAGTATGAAAAGACATCTAAAATGCAGTTTTTAGTAGAAACATTTTTTCTGTTTTAAAAATAATTTGTTTTAGTTACAAAAGGTTTTTAACCCAATGAATTTTCTTTAGATGAGCCATTGAACAACTCTCTACGATGTTCCAGTGCCAAGCAATTTGTGGAAAAGAAAGAAGAAAGAAAAAAAGATGCCGTTTAGGCAGAATGCTGTAGTAGCCGCCACTTTTCTTGATTTTCAAGCCAATACATTTCCCTCGCTGTTCAAGCCAAATGACAGAAAGTTTCCTATACAGGGGTTTCAGACATGGCGGCTCTAATGGTGTACTTTTTCTTATCTGAATTTTTTTAAAGGAGTTATGGCTTTTTATATTTCTTAACATTGGACTTGATCGTCTCTTACTAGGTTGCTAGCTACCGCTGCAACCCGGATATAGGCAAGAGTTCGTTCCTTATTCTATATCTATTGATATTAAAATTCCGGTTTTTAGAGTTTCGGTTACTATTGAGACGAGTCGCTCTTACTATAAAGTTCATTACCACGAAATGTTTTATATCTGGAAAGAAAAAAAAAAAGGAAAGAAAAAAAGATGCTGTTTGTGGAGAATATCGTGGTTAAAGTCAATTTTCTTTGTTTTTCAAGCCAATATATTTTCTTTATTATTCAAACCAAAGGACGGTAAGTTTGCTATATAGAATTTTTGGACAAGGCGGTTCTAAAAGTGTACTTAATTTGTTGATCAGAATCTTTTTTAAGGAGTTATGGGTTACTTTATTTTTTATTATGGGGCTTGATCGTCTCTTACTACGTATATATTGACCGCTGCAACCCGGATATTTAAAATCAGCATAAAAATCCGATTCTGATCTGATCCAATTCTGATCCAATTGATATTAAAATGCCGTGTTATAGAGTTTCGGTTACTATTGAGACGTATTGCTCTTACTATACAGTTCGTTTCCACGAGCTGTTTGAATTATAACTTTAATTAATGACGTCATAGTGCAAGTGGGTAGCACGGTCGGCCGTTAGTCGAAAGGTTGGTGGTTCATGGTCACTTTGGGTTGATTTCCTTTAGTATATAATTTAGCTATCAATAAAACTATGATACCGATGATATTTCAAAAATTCTAATTTACAGTCTCGATCCTTTATATAAAATTTTAAAATTTTAATGTATTTTTGTAGTTTAAATTAACAAATTAATATTATTGGTTAGACATCATAAATATTTTTGCAGTTTACATAATAACTTTAGCGATCCTGAACTAAGAACTAAAATAAAAAAAAAAAAATTTTCTACAGAAATAAAGCACAACGTTATAGAGATAGGTACTTTAGAAGTTCAGCCAAAAAAAATTTTGGATCCAGGAGGCAAGCATAACATTTTCTACTAAAGAGCTATATAAAAATGCAGTTTTTCGTAAAAAAATTATTTTTTTTTAAATTATTTTTTTAATTATGAAAGGTTTTTAAATCATCAGTTTCCTTTAAAATGAGCCATTATACAGCTTTCTATTGTTTTACAGTGCCCAGCTAGCGGGGGGGGGGGGTGGGAAACGGAAAAAAACTGTTGTCGATGCAGAACAACGTGGTCTTAGCCATTTTTCTTGATTTTCAGTCGATATATTTTCCTTGTTTTTCAAGCCAATGGACGGTTCCTATATAGGGGTTCTGGTTTCCTATATAGGGGTAATGGACAATGCGATTCTTAAGTGAACTTTGTTTTTTCATCTGATTGTAATTTTAGATGTTAGGGAATATTTTATTTTTTTACTATTGGGCGTGATTGTCTCTTACTAGGTTACTAGCTACTGCTGCAACCCAGATAAAAAAATTGATTGGTTAATTGAAACTAGAGTAATTGCTGAAAATTTTAATCAAAATAATTTTATATCATGGAAAGAAAAAAAACGGAAAGAAAAAAAGATGCCGTTTGTGGAGAATATCGTGGTTAAAGTCAATTTGCTTGATTTTCAAGCCAATATATTATCTTTGATATTCAAGCCAAAGGACGGTAACTTTGCTATATAGAAATTTTGGCCAAGGCGGTTCTAAAAGTGTACTTCATTTTTTGATCAGAATCTTTTTTAAGGAGTTATGGGTTACTTTATTTTTTATTATGGGGCTTGATCGTCTCTTACTACGTATATATTGACCGCTGCAACCCGGGTATTTAAAATCAGCATAAAAATCCGATTCTGATCTGATTCAATTCTGATCCAATTGATATTAAAATGTCGTGTCTTAGAGTTTCGGTTACTATTGAGACGAATTGCTCTTACTATACAGTTCGTTTCCACGAGCAGAACAACGTGGTCTTAGCCATTTTTCTTGATTTTCAGTCCATATAATTTCCTTGTTTTTCAAGCCAATGGACGGTTCCTATATAGGGGTTCTGGTTTCTTATATAGGGGTACTGGACAATGCGGTTCTTAAGTGAACTTTGTTTTTTGATCTGATTCTAGTTTTAGAAGTTATGGAATATTTTATTTTTTACTATTGGGCGTGATCGTATCTTACTAGGTTGCTAGCTACCGCTGCAACCCAGATAAAAAAATTGATTGGTTAATTGAAACTAGAGTAATTGCTGAAAAATTTAATTAAAATAATTTTATATCATGGATCGCTAAAGTCATTATGTAAACTGCAAAAATATTTATGGTGTCTGAGCAATAATTTTAATTTTTTAGTTAAAACTCGAAAAATACCTGAACATTTTTATGCTAGTTTTGATTTTTGATAGGGTCTTGATACTTGACACGCCGTTTTATTGGAATTAATAATTTTTACAGAATGAAATTTATATTTGATGTAACTCCAGTGTTTTACACTGTTACAACTTTAGGAATATTATATTACTTAGAAAAGAAAAAGAATGTGCCAGTTTTGGATGATGTTGGTGTTGTTGCTGAAAATTGCATTGATAGTCTAAGAAGATTGTTTTCGGTAGTAAATAATGGAAAAAAAGAACTTATAGACCATAATATCCCAGAACATGTAATCCCAGAAAATGTAGACAATATGTAGACCAAGACAAATCGCAGTATTGAAATACAAAAATTGGACATCCAAGTGTGCCTGTGTTTAATTTCTTATACATGTTTACCAGTCTAAAATGCAGTTTTTGTTTGTAAAAAGTGATTCTACAATATGCTATTTTGTCGAAAGAGTAACGTGAATAAATATTGCTATCACTTATTATATACATAACCATATATATAACCATATACAAATATGGTTATCTTTTAATGATAACCATATGTACACATTAATGTGTGTGTTTCCCTTTTTTCGAAAATAGGCAAATTTTCTCAGGCTCTCTTAACATTTGATTGGTATAACTAAACTTGATGAAATTTACATATTTAAAATCAGCATAAAACTCTGATTCTTTTGATGTATCTATTGGTATCAAAATTCCGTTTTTTGGAGTTTCAGTTACTATTGAAACGAGTCGCTCTTACAACACAAACTGTTAGATTTATGATGAACTATATCGGTCTTATATGTAAAAGCTAACAATAAATAAAACTAATTTTTAAATTTTCAGGTATTTTTCCAGTTTAAATTACAAGATTAAAATTGTTGCTCAGATACCATAAATGATTTTGCTGTTTATAACTTTATTGATTCGGAAATAAAACTTTAATGGAATAAAAATTGGTTATATTTTTCAATTTCTAAGTAATCACTCATTACGTCATATATGGTCATTACATATTTAAAATCATCATAAAAATCCGATTCTGTTTGATGGTATCTATTGGTATCAAAATTCTGTTTTTTAGAGTTTCGGTTACTATTGAGACGAGTCACTCTTACTATACAGTACGTTACCACGAACTGTTTGATTGCTTCAAAAATCAAATACCTTTGAAAAGACTTCAGTATGAAAAAACATCAAAAATGTAGTTTTTTCTAAAAAGTGTTATTTAAAAAAAATTGTTTTGATTAAAAAAGGCACTAAAACTTTTAATTTCTGTTTGAATGAGCCCTGTTGCAAAATTCTATGACCACTGGGTCGATACAATCACCCCTGCTAAAAAGAAAAAAAGGCAAATAAACACGCATCCGTGATAATTCTTCTGACAAAAAATAAAAAATTCCACGTTTTTGCAGATAAGAGCTTGAAACCTCTATAGTAAGGTTTTCTGATACGCTGAATCTAATGGTGTAATTTTCATTAAAATTCTATGACTTTTAAGGGTTTTTTTTCTCTTTTTTCAAAAATAAGGCAAAGTTTCTAAGGCTCGTAACTTTTGATGGATATGAGTAAACTTGATGAAACTTGTATATTTAATATCAGCATAAGAATCCAATTCTTTTGATGTATCTATTGATATTAAAATTCCAATTTTTAGTTTCGGCTACTATTGAGACGAGTCACTCTTTCTATATTTCGTTACCACGGACTGTTTGAAATGGAAAAAAAATACCGTCTATGCAGAATATTTTACTTCAAGCCACCTTTCTTGTTTTTCAAGTAGACATTGTCTTTGTTGTTCAAGCCAAGAGACTGTAAGTTTTCTATACAGGAGTTTCAGACGAGGCAGTTCTAATAGTGAATTTTGTTTCTTTATCTGACTGTATTTTAAGGAAAATCTCAAGTAGGGCACTACAAATTCCGATTAGTAATCCAATGAGCCCCCATTGAAGTTGATACCATCACCCTTTCTATATGGTTTTGTAAAATTACATTTTTTTTTATTGGACCTTTAATTTTTGCCTTGGCTTGTCTTTTTTCATTATGAAAGACATATCGTAAAACCTTTGTTTAGTTTAATTATTCAGGTGGCGGGATAAAAACTTCTCTTTCTTCCAACGATTTATCTTGTCCAGGCTTTTGATTTTACAAGGTATGGAAGGCATTGACGACCACCTTTGTTTCTGTTAATTGTTCAGGTGGTGGGACAAAAAACTTCTTCTTTTGCCTTGGCTTGTCTTTTGTCATTATGAAAGTCATATCGCCAAACCTTTATTTCTTTTAATTGTTCAGGTGGTGGGACAAAAACTTCTTTTTCTTTCAGCGATTTATCGAGTCCATACTTTTTGATTTTTAAAGGTATGGTAGGTATTGATTACCTTGTTCATGTCAAATTGCAAAACCCAATCATCATCGCTATCATTTTCAATTTGTTTGGTTCGTTACACCTCGGCTTATCTTCCGTCATTATGAAATGCAAATCGTCGAACCTTTGTTTTTTTACCAAAGTATGGTAGGTATTGATGACCTTATCCGTGTCAAAATCCCAAACCCAATCATCATCGCTATCATTTTCAATTTTGACACGTTTTGATTCTCGGTGTCTAAGCTGATTTCCATTGACTCACTGCTCTTCATTTTCATTTTTGACTCACTCACTTGTTCTGTCTCGCATGTCTTCTGACCCCGTGTGTCTTAGCTCTTCATTTTGATTTTTAAAACACACTAATTATCATTTTCGTATATCTTCTAACCGCCTGTGTCTTTGCTCTTCATTTTCATTTTTGACACGTTTTTGGATTTTGATTACTTCAGACAATTAGGGCAATGGTCTTTGCTTTAGCTGTCCGTATTGGTGTTGTCGCAATTGATAGTCCATGTTGTCAAAATTCACATCTTATCACGTTTTATAGGTGTTGGTTCCAAAGAATCATCATTTATAGTAACTGCAACTGCAAATTTTCGTTTTTTGGGCCTTCCAACTGACCTTATATCATGTAAAAACTTTTGTGTTTGAAACTCAACAATCTTATTTATGCTATGCATGAGGCCACGGCTCTTGACATGCGGCCGGCATCTATTTATAGATAGTACTTTTAAAAGAGCTATTTATTCTAATTAAACGGCCTTTGTTATTCAGGACTCATTCCTAGAGAATTGGAACAAAATCAGAACTTTCGCGTAATGAGTGAGGTATTGACGAGGGGACAACCCCACCAATGTACGTAATAATTTCTGTTCGTTTTAAGTTTTAATGTTGCTCCTTAATTTAAGTTGAAAAAACCTTTTTTTATTTAATTACGCGTAAGAGTTTACAATCAATCCTTACTTTGAAAAGCCTTTTACATAAAGGATCGATACTGTAAATGGAATTTTGTAAGCGTCAGGGGTATTAGGGTTTTATTCGTAACCTACATTAAAGAACGAACTTTAGTCCATAGTAACTGAAGTTATTTTAAAAAACGATCATTAGGATATCATACATAAGGGATCGATACTGTAAATTGGAATTTTGCAAGTATCGTCCGTATCATGGTTTTATTGATAGCTGAATTACAGAGTATAATAAATCGACCCCGGCTGGCTTTGAATACTATCAGAGATCATAAAACAATTAATTATTTTTCAAGACATATCCTATGTGGTCTAGTGGTTTAGGATAGTTGGCATTCAATCAACCGGATCGGGTTTGAGTCCCGATGTGGGAGTTATTTTTAAAACATAATCAGAAGAATTTCATTAACATCTTTGATTTGGCCAAAAATACTAAATTCCACACTTTTGCAGGTAGGAGCTTGAAACCTCTACATTAAGGTTCTCTGATACGCTGAATCTAATGGTTTGATTTTCATTAAGGTTTAATGACTTTCAAAGGGTGTTTTCTCCTTTTTTTGAAAATAGGGCAAATTTCCCCAGGTTCGTAACTTTTGATAAGTAGGACTAAACTTGATGAAAGATATATATTTAAAATCAGCATTAAACTCCTATTCTTTTGATGTACCTATTGATATTAAAATTCAGTTTTTTAGAGTTTTGGTAACTATTGAGACGAGTCGCTCTTACTATACAGATTGTTACCACGAACTGTTTTATAATTTAATAGGTTGTAGCTACAGCTGTATCCATGATTCCATTACTCTTGGTTCGAGTTCGATCTTTACTGTAAACGGATTATTATATAGTATAACATAAATTATTTCAATAATGAGTTGTTTCAAGCCTGCGTGGCGCAGCGGACAGTGTGTTGGAATTTTATTCTGAATGTCGCAGGTTCAATTCTTATCGCGGGCAATTTCTAAACATTTGTCAATCTTAAGTCTAAACAAAACTTCTATTAATGACTACTACACGATATTCTCTTGACTAACACCATTTATGATAACTTTATCGATCCTTTATGTAAAAACTGGAAAAATACCTGAAAATTTAAAAATTAGTTTTATTTTTTGTTAGGTTTTTGTTTAATAACAAGCCAACAAATTTTCTTTATTGTTTAAGCAAAGAGATTCCGGGTTACAGCTGGCGCTGCAACCCGGATACCGCTGCAATAATCACTTATTACTTCATATATGGTTATGGTTATTTTTTTTATGATTTCTTAAAAAATCAAATACCTTTGAAAATATGAAAAGACATGTAAAATGTAGTTTTTTTTGTAAAAAGTGACTATTTTTATTTATTTTTTTTTGTTTTTGATTATAAAAGGTACTAGAACTTTTACATTCTGTTCAAATAAGCGCTCTCGCAAAATTCTAGGACTTCTGGGTCGATACGATCACCCCTGGGGTAAAAAAAAGCAAATAAACACGCACCCCTGATCTTTCTTCTGACAAAAAATATAAAATTTCACATTTTTGCAGATAGGAGCTTGAAACCTCTACAGTAAGGTTCTCTAATACGCTGAATCTGATGGTATGATTTTCATTAAGATTCCATTTTTTTAGAGTTTTTTTCCCTTTTTTCGAAAATTTAAAATCAAATAATCTACCAAGCGTGAAACTACCATAAATCAGCATCGATAAATAAATGAAACCCAAAACGAACAGAAATTACAATAATTAACCGAGTCAAACTCAAAACGAGCAGAAATTAACAAAAGTTGCACGCAAAACCCCTATGCCTTCCCAAGGCCAGAACATAATTTGCACATTTTTCACTACTGAAAAAATATCAATGTTTTTACTTTTATAACTTTAATAAATCAAATAATATTAACATTTTGATTACTAAATATCATTATATGTATTTTAAACTGACAATACACATTCATTTGTATTTTTTCAGTAAAGTGCAAATTTTGTTCTGGCCTTGGATGTTAGTTACCCTCCAATCACTTTCGACTATTACAAAGGGCACTAGCCCCTCAATTTCAAATTGAATGAGCACCTTTTGAAGTTTTACGACAACTCTATCTATAAGAACCTTATATGCCCCCATGGCAGAACTTACAACCATTGCCCTTGGGGCTCGGGGGGTTTGTCATCCTTAAATATATAATTTCCAGAACTTTCAACTACGTTGAACAATATGGTTATCTCTAAACTTTGATTGAATGATTTTGGGGAAATGGTGGGCGTAAGAGGGGGGTTAATAACTCTACACTCACTTTCGACTATTAAAAAGGGCAATTTCAATTTCCGATCAAATGAGCCCTTTTTGAAATTTCTATAACAGCTTTCTATATAAACTTTATATGCTCCCAGGGCATAAGTAACAACCCTTGCACTGAGGGCTCTGAGGGGGTTATCATACTAAAAGACCTAATTTCAAGAACTTTCAACTACGTTGAACAAAATGAATATCTCAAAATTTTGATTGGATGTGTTTGGGAAAATGGTAGGCGTGAGAGGGGCGTTACTCGCTCTCCAGTCACTTTCAACTATTAAAAAAGGCACTAGCCCTTTCAATTTCCAGTTGAATGGGTCCTTTTGAAGTTTCTACGCTTTCAATAAAAACCTCAAACGCCCCCAGGGCATAACTCACAACCCTTGCCCAGAGGGCTGTGAGGGGGGGGGGGTTGTCATCCTTAAAGACCTAATTTCCAAAACTTTCAACTACGCTGAACAAAATGCCTATCGAAAATATTGATTGGATGTGTTTGGAGAAAAGATGGGCGTGAGAGGGGGGTTAGTTGCCCTCAAATCACTTTTGACTATTATAAAGGGCACTAGCCCTTTGAATTTCCAATCGAATGAGCCCTTTTTCAAGTTTCTACGACAAAGATTTCAATTAAAACCTTATGTGCCCCCAAGGCATAACTTATAACCCTGGCTCTGAAGACTGTGGGGGAAGTGTTCTGCTCAAAGGTATGATTCCCTGAACTTTGAACTGCGTGGAACAAATGGCTATCTCAAAATCTTTATTGGACGTGTTTGGGGAAATGTTTGGCGTGGAATGGGTGTTAGTCGCTTTCCAATCACTTTCGACTAATAAAAAGGGCACTAGCCATTTTAATTTCCAATCGAATGAGCCCTTTTTGAAGTTTCTACGACAATGCACTATATAAAAACATTATGTGCCCCTGGGCATAATTTACAACCCTTACCCTGAGGGCGGGGGGGGGGGGGGTTGTCATCCTCAAAGGCCTAATTACCAGAACTTAAAACTACGTCGAATAAAATGGCTATCTCAAAGTCTTGATTAGATGTGTTTGGGGAAAAGGTGGGAATGAGAGGCCGGATAGTTGCCCTCTAATCACTTTTGACTATTAAAAAGGGCAAAAGAGTAGGGAGTCAGGGATTACTCCGAACTATACATAATTTATACATGTTTTTATGGTTTTTCTCACTGAAGATATTTATTCATGGTTTTTCTCACTTTGATGTTTGTTCATGGTTTTTCTCACTTTGATGGATGTAGACATAAGTCCAATAACAATTAGTGGATGTTTTTTCGATGGTTATGAGTGTTGGTCAATTTATTTGCTGTTTTTTTGGATGTCAACATAAGGCTAAAAACAACTTGGATGTAGACATCTGGTTATTGGATGTTTGTTTGATGGTTATGTGTGTTGGTCAATTTATTTGTTGTTTTCTTGGATGTAAAAATAAGTTCACGACAACAATTGCTGAATTATTGATCGAATCTAACGGGACAAGATCTGGTGTCTCTTTCAAGATCAATTTGCTTGTTGTTTCTTGGATGTCAACAACAATTGCTGGATGTTTCTTTGGATGTCAACATCTGTTCAACAACAATTGCTGGATGTAGACATGAGTCCAACGAAATTGATTTGCATAATCTGACGGGGAATTCGAATGTAATACAATGGGATTTCATTTTTAAATATGGCTTCTTTGGTCTTTAGGTCTGAGAGATAAATGGTTTTTAGTGACAGAGATAAGTTAATATTCTAGTTTTAAATATGGCTTCTCTGGTCTTTAGGCTTAGTGATAAATTCGCGAATTAATATTCTTTCGAAGTCTTAATAATGCAACTTGATTCTTGAATTCATCTCTTGGATAACATAGATTTAAGATGTTTCTAAGGGCAACAGATACAGAGGGGAATGCATAAGGCTTCACTTAGGGCAAGAGATGAAGCATTTAGTTTGCAGTGTATATGCGATATGTAATTTGAAATTCTTTAGGCATAGAGATAAATTCTGGAATTAACATTCTTTCAAAACCTTAATAGTGTAGCTAGGTACACTTTAGAGATGAAGACAAATTGAATATATTTTACGCGGGAAATGGTTTCCAGGGAATTTCAAATGTGACAGCGCAGGGATCCCGAAACAAAGGAACACGCAGAAATTACTTTTAGGGGATTATTTGGGCGAAACAGTTTGAGACATTTTAGAAGATCATTTAGGCGAAATAGTTTGAGACATTTAAGAAGATGTTTTGGGTGAAACTCTGTGGTCGTTATAATACACAAATTCCATTTGAACAGTGTTGTGAGGTCCCCTACCCCAACCCCAAAGGCCCCCGGGCCCTAAAGGGCCCCCCTGGCACCAAAGAGCACCCTCCTTCCCCTTCCCCCTCCCCTCCCCTCCACTCCTCCCTCTCCCCTTTTTTGAATTTTGTTTTACATAGTATTTTTTCAATTTTTTTTATATCTCGTTATGGTCTACCTTGTCACTGTTACATTCTCTTGATGTTTCAAAGTTCATTTTGGATTTCTTTTGTTGAAATTTAATTTTTGGAAGAATTCAATATTATCCTCTCGTGTTTTACGTTCTCACTACCAAAAACTTATATTGCCTAGAAGTTAATTTTATATTTTTTTTGTAGAAATGTAAAAGTTGGAATATTTAAGTTATATTTCTTAATAATTTACAATATCACTGGAGCATTCTCTTGTTGTTTCAAAGTTCATTTTAGATTTTTTTTTTACCTTGAAATGTAAGAGTGTTTTGACATGGTTTACCACGTCACTGTTACATTCTCTTGATGTTTCAAAGTTCATTTTGGATTTTTGTTGAAATGCAAGAGTTGGATTATTTCAGTTGTGTTTTGTCGTGGTTTAGCATGTCACCGTTACATTGTCTTGATGTTTCAAAGTTGATTTTGGATCCTTTGCGATGAAAGGCAAGAGTGGAATATTTCAGTAGTGTTTTCTCATGGTTTACCTTGTCACTGTTATATTCTATTGATGTTTCAAAGTTCATTTTGGATCGTTTTCGTTGAAATGCAAAAGTTGGATTATTTCAGTAGTGTTTTGTCGTGGTTTACCATGTCACTGTTACATTCTCATGATGTTTCAAAGTTCATTTTGAATCTTTTTCATTGAAATACAAGAGTTGGATTATTTCAGTAGTGTTTTGTCATGGTTTACGTGTCACTGTTACATTCTCTTGATGTTTCAAAGTTCATTTTGGATTTATTCTTTTGAAATGCAAGAGTTGAAATATTTCAGTAGTGTTTTGTATTGGTTTACCATGTCACTGTTACATTCTCTTGACGTTTCAAAGTTCATTTTGGGTCTTTTTCGTTGGAATGCAAGAGTTGGATTATTTCAGTAGTGTTTTGTCATGGTTTACCATGTCAATGTTACATTTTCTTAATGTTTCAAAGTTCATTTTGTATTTTTTTCCTTGAAATGCAAGAGTCTTTTTCGTTGGAATGCAAGAGTTGGATTATTTCAGCAGTGTTTTGTTGTGGTTTATCATATCACTGTTACATTCTAATGATGTTTCAAAGTTCATTTCGGATATTTTTCCTTGAAATGCAAGAGTTGGAATATTTCAGTAGTGTTAACTCATGGTTTACATTGTCACTGTTACATTCTCTTGATGTTTCAAAGTTAATTTTGAATCTTTTTCGTTGAAATGCAAGAGTTGGATTATTTCAGTAGTGTTTTCTCATGGTTTACCTTGTCACTGTTACATTCTCTTGACGTTTCAAAGTTCATTTTGGATCTTTTTCGTTGAAATGCAAGAGTTGGATTATTACAGTAGTGTTTTGTCGTGGTTTATCATGTCACTGTTACATTCTCTTGATGTTTCAAAGTTCATTTTGTATCTTTTTCGTTGAAATGCAAGAGTTGGATTATTTCAGTAGTGTTTTGTCGTGGTTTACATGTCACTGTTACATTCTATTAATGTTTCAAAGTACATTTTGGATTTTTTTTTGTAAGAGTTGGAATATTTCAGTAGTGTTTTCTCATGGTGTACATTGTCACTGTTACATTCTCTTGACGTTTCAAGGTTCATTTTGGATCTTTTTCGTTGAAATGCAAGAGTTGGATTATTTCAGTAGTGTTTTCTCATGGTGCAGATTGTCACTGTTACATTCTCGTGACGTTTCAAAGTTCATTTTGGATCTTTTTCGTTGAAATGCAAGAGTTGGATTATTTCAGTAGTGGTTTGTCGTGGTTTAAATGTCACTGTTACATTCTATTAATGTTTCAAAGTTAATTTTGGATCTTTTTCGTTAAATGCAAGAGTTGGAATATTTCAGTAGTGTTTTCTCATGGTTTACCTTGTCACTGTTACATTCTCTTGACGTTTCAAAGTTCATTTTGGATCTTTCTCGTTGAAATGCAAGAGTTGGATTATTTCAGTAGTGTTTTATCGTGGTTTACCATGTCACTGTTACATTCTCGTGATGTTTCAAAGTTCATTTTGAATCTTTTTAGTTGAAATGCATGAGTTGGATTATTTCAGTAGTGTTTTCTCATGGTTTCCCTTTGTCACTGTTACATTCTCTTGATGTTTCAAAGTTCATTTTTAATATTTTTCGTTGAAATGCAAGAGTTGGATTATTTCAGTAGTGTTTTGTCGTGGTTTACCTTGTCACTGTTACATTCTCTTGACGTTTCAAAGTTCACTTTGGATCTTTTTCGTTGAAATGCAAGAGTTGAAATATTTCAGTAGTGTTTTGTCGTGGTGTACCTTTCACTGTTACATTCTCATGATGTTTCAAAGTTCATTCTAGAACTTTTTCGTTGAAATGCAAGAGTTTAAATATTTCAGTAGTGTTTTCTCGTGGTTTACCATTTCACTGTTACATTCTCTTGATGTTTCAAAGTTCATTTGGATTTTTTTTTCGTTGAAATGCAAAAGTTGGATTATTTCAGTAGTGTTTTCTCATGGTTTACCTTGTCACTGTAACATGCTCTTGATGTTTAAAAGTTAATTTTGGATCCTTTTCGTTGAAATACAAGAGTTGGAATATTTCAGTAGTGTTTTGTCATGGTTTACCATGTCACTGTTACATTCTCTTGATGTTTCAAAGCTCATTTTGGATCTTTTTGGTTGAAATGCAAAAGTTGGAATATTTCAGTAGTGTTTTGTCGTGGTTTATCATGTCACTGTTACATTCTCTTGATGTTTCGAAGTTCATTTTGGATTTTTTTCGTTGAAATGCAAGAGTTGGATTATTTCAGTAGTGTTTTGTCGTGGTTTATCATGTCACTGTTACATTCTCTTGATGTTTCAAAGTTCATTTTGGATTTTTTGGTTGAAATGCACGAGTTGGATTATTTGAGTAGTGTTTTATCGTGGTTTACCTTGTCACTGTTACATTCTATTAATGTTTCAAAGTACATTTTGGATTTTTTTTTGTAAGAGTTGGAATATTTCAGTAGTGTTTTCTCATGGTGTACATTGTCACTGTTACATTCTCTTGACGTTTCAAGGTTCATTTTGGATCTTTTTCGTTGAAATGCAAGAGTTGGATTATTTCAGTAGTGTTTTCTCATGGTGCAGATTGTCACTGTTACATTCTCGTGACGTTTCAAAGTTCATTTTGGATCTTTTTCGTTGAAATGCAAGAGTTGGATTATTTCAGTAGTGGTTTGCCGTGGTTTAAATGTCACTGTTACATTCTATTAATGTTTCAAAGTTCATTTTGGATCTTTTTCGTTAAATGCAAGAGTTGGAATATTTCAGTAGTGTTTTCTCATGGTTTACCTTGTCGCTGTTACATTCTCTTGACGTTTCAAAGTTCATTTTGAATCTTTCTCGTTGAAATACAAGAGTTGGATTATTTCAGTAGTGTTTTATCGTGGTTTACCATGTCACTGTTACATTCTCTTGATGTTTCAAAGTTCATTTTTAATCTTTTTAGTTGAAATGCATGAGTTGGATTATTTCAGTAGTGTTTTCTCATGGTTTCCCTTTGTCACTGTTACATTCTCTTGATGTTTCAAAGTTCATTTTTAATATTTTTCGTTGAAATGCAAGAGTTGGATTATTTCAGTAGTATTTTGTCGTGGTTTACCATGTCACTGTTACATTCTCTTAACGTTTCAAAGTTCATTTTGGATCTTTTTCGTTGAAATGCAAGAGTTGAAATATTTCAGTAGTGTTTTGTCGTGGTGTACCTTTCACTGTTACATTCTCATGATGTTTCAAAGTTCATTCTAGAAATTTTTCGTTGAAATGCAAGAGTTGGAATATTTCAGTAGTGTTTTCTCGTGGTTTACCATTTCACTGTTACATTCTCTTGATGTTTCAAAGTTCATTTGGATTTTTTTTTCGTTGAAATGCAAGAGTTGGATTATTTCAGTAGTGTTTTCTCATGGTTTACCTTGTCACTGTAACATGGTCTTGATGTTTAAATGTTAATTTTGGATCCTTTTCGTTGAAATACAAGAGTTGGAATATTTCAGTAGTGTTTTGTCATGGTTTACCATGTCACTGTTACATTCTCTTGATGTTTCAAAGCTCATTTTGGATCTTTTTCGTTGAAATGCAAAAGTTGGAATATTTTAGTAGTGTTTTCTCGGGGTTTACCATGTCACTGTTACATTCTCTTGATGTTTCAAAGTTCATTTTGGATCTTTTTCGTTGAAATGCAAGAGTTGGAATATTTCAGTAGTGTTTTCTCATGGTTTCCCTTGTCACTGTAATATTTTCTTGATGTTTCAAAGTTCATTTTGGATCCTTTTCATTTAAATGCAAGAGTTGGATTATTTCAGTAGTGTTTTGTCGTGGTTTACCATGTCACTGGTACATTCTCTTGATGTTTCAAAGTTCATTTTGGATTTCATTCGTTGAAATGTATGAGTTGGAATATTTCAGTAGTGTTTTGTCGTGGTTTACCTTGTCACTCTCACATTCTCTTAATGTTTCTAAGTTCATTTTGTACTTTTTCTTCATTGAAATGTAAGATTTGGATTATTTCAGTAGTGTTTTCTAATGGTTTACCTTGTCACTGTAATATTCTCTTGATGTTTCAAAGTTCATTTTGGATCTTTTTCGTTGAAATGCAAAAGTTGGATTATTTCAGTAGTGTTTTCTCATGGTTTACCTTGTCACTGTAACATGCTCTTGATGTTTAAAAGTTAATTTTGGATCCTTTTCGTTGAAATACAAGAGTTGGAATATTTCAGTAGTGTTTCGTCATGGTTTACCATGTCACTGTTACATTCTCTTGACGTTTCAAAGTTCATTTTGGATCTTTTTCCTGGAAATGTAAGAGTTGGAATATTTCAGTAGTGTTTTGTCGTGGTTTACCTTATAACTGTTACATTCTCTTGACGTTTCAAAGTTCATTTTGGATCTTTTTCGTTTAAATGCGTTGGAATATTTCATTAGTGTTTTGTAGTGGTTTACCTAATCACTCTTACATTCTCTTAAGGTTTCTAAAATAATTTTGGATTATTTTTTGTTGAAATGTGAGAGTTGGAATATTTCAGTAGTGTTTTGTCGTGGTTTACCTTGTCACTGTTACATTCTCATGATGTTTCAAAGTTCATTTTGGATTTTTTCGTTGAAAAGTAAGACTTGGAATATTTCAGTAGTGTTTTGTCGTGATATACCATGTCGCTGTAACATTCTATTGATGTTTCAAAGTTCATTGTGGATTTTTTTCGTTGAAATGTAGAGTTGGAATATTTCAGTAGTGTTTTGCCGTGGTTTAAAATGTCACTGTTACATTCACTTGAAGTTTCAAAGTTCATTTTGGATTTTTTTCGTTGAAATGTAATAGTTGGAATGTTTCAGTAGTGTTTTGTCGTGGTTTACCTTGTCACTGTTACATTCTATTGATGTTTCAAAGTTCATTTTGGATCTTTTTCGTTGAAATGCAAGAGTTGGATTATTTCAGTAGCGTTTTCTAATGGTTTACCTTCTCACTGTAACATTCTTTTGATATTTCAAAGTTCATTTTGGATCTTTTCGTTGAAATGCAAGAGTTGGATTATTTCAGTAGTGGTTTGTCGTGGTTTAAATGTCACTGTTACATTCTATTGATGTTTCAAAGTTAATTTTGGATCTTTTTAGTTGAAATGCAAGAGTTGGATTATTTCAGTAGTGTTTTATCGTGGTTTACCATGTCACTGTTACATTCTCTTGATGTTTCAAAGTTCATTTTGGATCTTTTTAGTTGAAATGCAAGAGTTGGATTATTTCAGTAGTGTTTTCTCGTGGTGTACCTTTCACTGTTACATTCTCTTGTATTTCACAATGTATTCTCTTGATGTTTCAAAGTTCATTTTGGATATTTTTCGTTGAAATGCAAGAGTTGGATTATTTCAGCAGTGTTTTGTCGTGGTTTACCATGTCACTGTTACATTCTCTTGACGTTTCAAAGTTCATTTTGGATCTTTTTCGTTGAAATGCAAGAGTTGGAATATTTCAGTAGTGTTTTGTCGTGGTGTACCTTTCACTGTTACATTCTCATGATGTTTCAAAGTTCATTTTAGATCTTTTTCGTTCAAATGTAAGAGTGGGCTTTTTTCAGTAGTGTTTCGTCATGATTTTACTTATCACTGTTCCATTTTCGTGACGTTTCAAAGTTAATTTTTGATTTTTTTTTCGTTGAAATGTAAAATATTGATTATTCAGGTAGTGTTTTGTCATGGTTCGACATTTCATATTGATATTATCTTGAAGTTTATAAATTAATTTTGGATCTTTTTTTCGTTGAAATGCAAAAGTTGGATTATTTCAGTAGTGTTTTCTCATGGTTTACCTTGTCACTGTAACATGCTCTTGATGTTTAAAAGTTAATTTTGGATCCTTTTCGTTGAAATACAAGAGTTGGAATATTTCAGTAGTGTTTCGTCATGGTTTACCATGTCACTGTTACATTCTCTTGATGTTTCAAAGCTCATTTTGGATATTTTTCGTTGAAATGCAAGAGTTGGATTATTTCAGTAGTGTTTTGTCGTGGTTTACCATATCACTGTTACATTCTCTTGATGTTTAAAAGTTCATTTTGGTTTTCATTCGTTGAAATGTACGAATTGGAATATTTCAGTAGTGTTTCGTCGTGGTTTACCTTGTCACTCTTACATTCTCTTAAGGTTTCTAAGTTCATTTTGGACTTTTTCTTCGTTGAAATGTAAGATTTGGATTATTTCAGTAGTGTTTTCTAATGGTTTGCCTTGTCACTGTAATATTCTCTTGATGTTTCAAAGTTCATTTTGGATCTTTTTCGTTGAAATGCAAGAGTTGGATTATTTCAGTAGTGTTTTGTCGTGGTTTACCATATCACTGTTACATTCTCTTGATGTTTAAATGTTCATTTTGGATTTCATTCGTTGAAATGTATGAGTTGGAATATTTCAGTAGTGTTTTGTCGTGGTTTACCTTGTCACTCTTACATTCTCTTAAGGTTCTTAAGTTCATTTTGGACTTTTTTTTTCATTGAAATGTAAGAGGTTGAATATTTCAGTAGTGTTTTGTCGTGGTATACCTTGTCACTGTTACAATCTCTTGATGTTTCAAAGTTCATTTTGGATTTTTTTCGTTGAAATGCAAGAGTTGGATTATTTCAGTAGTGTTTTGTCGTGATTTACCATGTCACTGTTACATTCTATTGATGTTTCAAAGTTCATTTTGGATCTTTTTCGTTGAAATGCAAGAGTTGGATTATTTCAGTAGCGTTTTCTTATGGTTTACCTTGTCTCTGTTACATTCTTTTGATATTTCAAAGTTCATTCTGGATCTTTTTCGTTGAAATACAAGAGTTGGAATATTTCAGTAGTGTTTCGTCGTGGTTTACCATGTCATTATTACATTCTCTTGATGTTTCAAAATTCACTTTGGATCTTTTTCGTTGAAATGCCAGAGTTGGAATATTTTTGTAGTGTTTTCTCGTGGTTTACCATGTCACTGTTACATTCTCTTGGCGTTTCAAAGTTCATTTTGGATCTTTTTCATTGAAATGCAAGAATTGGAATATTTCAGTAGTGTTTTGTCATGGTTTACCATGTCACTGTTACATTCTTTTGTTTTTCAAAGTTCATATTAGATTTCTTTCGTTGAAACGTAAAAGTTGGAATATTTAAGTAGTGTTTAGTAGTGGTTTACATTGTAAATGTTACATTCTTTTTACGTTTCAAAGTTCATTTTGGATTTTTTTTTTTCGTTGAAATGCAAGAGTTGGAATTTTTAAGTAGTGTTTTCTCGTGCTTTACAATGTCACCGTTACATTCTCTTGATGTTTCAAAGTTAATTTAGATTTTTTTTCATTGAAATGCAAGAGTTGGATTATTTCAGTAGTGTTTTCTCATGGTTTACCTTGTCACTGTTACATTCTTTTGATTTTTCAAAGTTCATTTTCGATTTCATTCGTTGAAAAGCAAGAGTTGGAATACTTCAGTAGTGTTTTGTCATGGTTTACCATTTCACTGTTACATTCTATTGATGTTTCAAAGTTCATTTTAGATCTTTTTGGTTGAAATGCAAGAGTTGGAATACTTTAGTAGTGTTTTCTCATTGTTTACCATGTCACTGTTACATTCTCTTGATGTTTAAAAGTTCATTTTGGATCTGTTTCTTTGAAATGTAAGAGTTCGAATATTTCAGTAGTGCTTTGTTATGGTTTACCTTGTCACTGTTACATTCTTCTGAGTTTTCAAAGTTCATTTTAGGTTTCATTCGTTGAAATGCAAGAGTTGGAATATTTCAGTAGTGTTTTCTCATGGTTTACCTTGTCACTGTAATAATTTCTTGATGCTTCAAAGTTCATTTTGGATCCTTTTCGTTGAAATGCAAGAGTTGGATTATTTCAGTAGTGTTTTGTCGTGGTTTACCATTTCACTGTTACATTCTCTTGATGTTTCAAAGTTCATTTTGGATTTAATTCGTTGATATGTATGAGTTTTAATATTTCAGTAGTGTTTTGTCGTGGTTTACCATTTCACTGTTACATTCTCTTAATGTTTCTAAGTTCATTTTGGACTTTTTCTTCGTTGAAATGTAAGAGTTGGATCATTTCAGTAGTGTTTTCTCATGGTTTATCTTGTCACTGTAATATTCTCTTGATGTTTCAAAGTTCATTTTGAATCGTTTTCTTTGAAATGCAAGAGTTGGATTATTTCAGTATTGTTTTGTCGTGGTTTACCATGTCCCTGTTACATTCTCTTGATGTTTAAAAGTTAATTTGGATTTAATTCGTTGAAATGTATGAGTTGAAATATTTCAGTAGTGTTTTGTCGTGGTTTACCTTGTCACTCTTACATTCTCTTAAGGTTTCTAATTTCATTTTGGACTTTTTTTTCGTTGAAATGTAAGAGGTGGAATATTTCAGTAGTGTTTTGTCGTGGTTTACCTTGTCACTGTTACATTCTCATGATGTTTCAAAGTTCATTTTCAATTTTTTTCGTTGAAATGTAAGAGTTGGAATATTTCAGTAGTGTTTTGTCGTGATTTACCATGTCGCTGTAACACTCTATTGATGTTTCAAAGTTCATTGTGGATTTATTTCTTTGAAATGTAAGAGCTGGAATGTTTCAGTAGTGTTTTCTCGTGGTTTACCATGTCACTGTTACATTCTCTTAATGTTTCAAAGTTCATTTTGGATCTTTTTCGTTGAAATGCAAGAGTTGGATTATTTCAATAGCGTTTTCTAATGATTTACCTTGCCACTTTTACATTTTCTTGATATTTCATAGTTCATTTTCGATCTTTTTCATTGAAATGCAAGAGTTGGAATATTTCAGTAGTGTTTTTTCGTGTTTTACCATGTCACTGTTATATTTTTTTGATGTTTCAAAGTTCATTTTGGATTTTTTTAGTTGAAATGCAAGAGTTGGATTATTTCAGTAGTGTTTTGTCGTGGTTTAACTTGTCACTGTTACATTCTCTTGACGTTTCAAAGTTCATTTTGGATTTTTTTTTCGTTGAAATGCAAGAGTTGGAATATTTCAGTAGTGTTTTCTCGTGGTTTACCATTTCACTGTTACATTCTCTTGATGTTTCAAAAGTTCATTTCGATTTTTTTTTTCGTTGAAATGCAAGAGTTGGAATTTTTCAGTATTGTTTTCTCATGGTTTACCTTGTCACTGTTACATTCTTTTGATTTTTCAAAGTTCATTTTAGATTTCATTCGTTGAAATGCAAGAGTTGGAATATTTCAGTAGTGTTTTGTCATGGTTTACCATGTCACTGTTACATTCTCTTGATGTTTCAAAGCTCATTTTGGATCTTTTTCGTTGAAATGCAAAAGTTTGAACATTTCAGTAGTGTTTTCTCGTGGTTTATCATGTCACTGTTACATTCTCTTGACGTTTAAAAGTTCATTTTGGATCCTTTTCGTTGAAATACAAGAGTTGGAATATTTCAGTAGTGTTTTTTATTGGTTTACCATGTCACTGTTACATTCTCTTGATGTTTAAAAGCTCATTTTGGATTTAATTCGTTGAAATGTATGAGTTGGAATATTTCAGTAGTGTTTTGTCGTGGTTGACCTTGTCACTCTTACATTCTCTTAAGGTTTCTAAGTTCATTTTGGACTTTTTTTTCCTTGAAATGTAAGAGTTGGAATATTTCAGTAGTGTTTTGTCGTGTTTTACCTTGTCACTCTTACATTCTCATGATGTTTTAAAGTTCATTTTGAATTTTTTTCGTTGAAATATAAGAGTTTGAATATTTCAGTAGTGTTTTGTCGTGATTTACCATGTCGCTGTAACGTTCTATTGATGTTTCAAAGTTCATTGTGGATTTTTTTCGTTGAAATGTAAGAGTTGGAATATTTCAGTAGTGTTTTGTCGTGGTTTAAACTGTCTCTGTTACATTCTGTTGATGTTTCAAAGTTCATTTTGGATTTTTTTTTCGTTGAAATGTAAGACTTGGAATGTTTCAGTAGTGTTTCGTCGTGGTTTACCTTGTCACTGTTACATTCTCTTGACGTTTAAAAGTTCATTTTGGATTTTTTTTTTCCTTGAAATGCAAGAGTTGGAATATTCCAGTAGTGGTTTCTCGTGGTTTACCATGTTACTGTTAAATTATCTTGTTGTTTCAAAGTTCATTTAGATCTTTTTATTTGAAATGCAAGAGTTGGAGTATTTCAGTAGCGTTTTCTAATGGTTTACCTTGTCACTGTAACATTCTCTTGATATTTCAAAGTTCATTTTGGATCATTTTAGTTAAAATTCAAGAGTTTGATTATTTCAGTACTGTTTTTACGCGGTATACCATGTCCCTGTTATATTTTTTTGATGTTTCGAAGTTCATTTTAGATCTTTTTTGTTGAAATGCAAGAGTTGGAATATTTCAGTAGCGTTTTGTCGCGGTTTACCTTTTCACTTTTACATTCTCTTGATGTTTCAAAGTTCATTTTGGATCTTTTTTCATTTTTGATGTAAGAGCTGGCATTTTTCAGTAGTTTTTTGTCGTGGTTTACCTTGTCACTGTTACATTCTCTTGACGTTTCAAGGTTCATTTTGGATTTTTTTTTCGTTGAAATGCAAGAGTTGGAATATTTCAGTAGTGTATTCTCGTGGTTTACCATTTCACTGTTACATTCTCTTGATGTTTCAAAAGTTCATTTCGATTTTTTTTTCGTTGAAATGCAAGAGTTGGATTTTTTCAGTAGTGTTTTCTCATGGTTTACCTTGTCACTGTTACATTCTTTTGATTTTTCAAAGTTCATTTTAGATTTCATTCGTTGAAATGCAAGAGTTGAAATATTTCAGTAGTGTTTTATCATGGTTTACCTTGTCACTGTTACATTCTCTTGATGTTTCAAAGATCATTTTGGATCTTTTTCGTTGAAATGCAATAGTTGGAATATTTCAGTAGTGTTTTGTCATGGTTTACCTTGTCACTGTTACATTCTTTTGATTTTTCAAAGTTCATTTTAAATTTCGTTCGTTGAAATGCAAGAGTTGGAATATTTCAGTAGTGTTTTGTCGTGGTTTACCATTTCACTGTTACATTCTCTTGATGTTTCAAAGTTCAGTTTGGATTTAATTCGTTGAAATGTATGAGTTGGAATATTTCAGTAGTGTTTTGTCGTGGTTGACCTTGTCACTCTTAAATTCTCTTAAGGTTTCTAAGTTCATTTTGGACTTTTTTTTTCGTTGAAATGTAAGAGGTGGAATATTTCAGTAGTGTTTTTTCGTGGTTTACCTTGTCACTGTTACATTCTCATGATGTTTCAAAGTTCATTTTGAATTTTTTTCGTTGAAATGTAAGAGTTGGAATATTTCAGTAGTGTTTTGTCGTGATTTACCATGACGCTGTAACGTTCTATTGATGTTTCAAAGTTCATTGTGGATTTTTTTCGTTGAAATGTAAGAGTTGGAATATTTCAGTAGTGTTTTTTCGTGGTTTAAACTGAATCTGTTACATTCAGTTGATGTTTCAAAGTTCATTTTGGATTTTTTTTCGTTGAAATGTAAGAGTTGGAATGTTTCAGTAGTGTTTTGTCGTGGTTTATCTTGTCACTGTTGCATTCTCTTGACGTTTCAAAGTTCATTTTTGATTTTTTTTTTCTTTGAAATGCAAGAGTTTGAATATTTCAGTAGTGTTTTCTCGTGGTTTACCATGTCACTGTTACATTCTTTTGACGTTTCAAAGTTCATTTTGGATCTTTTTCGTTGAAATGCAAGAGTTGGATTATTTCAGTAGCGTTTTCTTATGGTTTACCTTGTCACTGTTACATTCTCTTGATATTTCAAAGTTCATTTTGCATCCTTTTCGTTGAAATGCAAGAGTTGGATTATTTCAGTAGTGTTTTGTCGTGGTTTACCATGTCACTGTTACATTCTCTTGATGTTTCAAAGTTCATTTTGGATCTTTTTCGTTGAAATGCAAGAGTTGGAATATTTCAGTAGTGTTTTCTCATGGTTTCCCTTATCACTGTAATATTTTCTTGATGTTTCAAAGTTCATTTTGGATCCTTTTCATTTAAATGCAAGAGTTGGATTATTTCAGTAGTGTTTTGTCGTGGTTTACCATTTCACTGTTACATTCTCTTGATGTTTCAAAGTTCATTTTGGATTTCATTAGTTGAAATGTATGAGTTGGAATATTTCAGTAGTGTTTTGTCGTGGTTTACCTTGTCACTCTTACATTCTCTTTAGGTTTCAAAGTTCATTTTGGACTTTTTCTTCGTTGAAATGTAAGATTTGGATTATTTCAGTAGTGTTTTCTAATGGTTTACCTTGTCACTGTTACATTCTCTTGATGTTTCAAAGTTCATTTTGGATCATTTTAGTTGAAATGCAAGAGTTGGACTATTTCAGTAGTGTTTTGTCGTGGTTTACCATATCACTGTTACATTCTCTTGATGTCTAAAAGTTCATTTTGGATTTAATTTGTTGAAATGTATGAGTTGGAATATTTCAGTAGTGTTTTGTCGTGGTTTACCTTGTCACTCTTACATTCTCTTAAGGTTTCTAAGTTCATTTTGGACTTTTTTTCGTTGAAATGTAAGAGGGGGAATATTTCAGTAGTGTTTTGTTGTGGTTTATCTTGTCACTGTTACATTCTCATGATGTTTCAAAGTTCATTTTGGATTTTTTTCGTTGAAATATAAGAGTTGGAATATTTCAGTAGTGTTTTGTCGTGGTTTAAACTGTCACTGTTACATTCACTTGATGTTTCAAAGTTCATTTTGGATTTTTTTTTCGTTGAAATGTAATAGTTGGAATTTTTCAGTAGTGTTTTGTCGTGGTTTACCTTGTCACTGTTACATTCTATTGATGTTTCAAAGTTCATTTTGGATCTTTTTCGTTGAAATGCAAGAGTTGGATTATTTCAATAGCGTTTTCTAATGGTTTACCTTGCCACTGTAACATTTTCTTGATATTTCAAAGTTCATTTTGGATCCTTTTCGTTGAAATGCAAGAGTTGGATTATTTCAGTAGTGTTTTATCGCGGTTTGTCATGTCACTCTTACATTCTCTTGACGGTTCAAAGTTCATTTTGGATCTTTTTCGTTAAGATGCAAGAGTAAGATTATTTCATTAGTGTTTTGTCGTGGTTTATCTTGTCACTTTTACATTCCTTTGATTTTTCAAAGTTCATTTTAGATTTCATTCGTTGAAACGTAAGAGCTGGCATTTTTCAGTAGTTTTTTGTCGTGGTTTACCTTGTCACTGTTACATTCTCTTGACGTTTCAAAGTTCATTTTGGTTTTTTTTTCGTTGAAATGCAAGAGTTGGAATATTTCATTAGTGTATTCTCGTGGTTTACCATTTCACTGTTACATTCTCTTGATGTTTCAAAAGTTCATTTCGATTTTTTTTTTCGTTGAAATGCAAGAGTTGGAATTTTTCAGTATTGTTTTCTCATGGTTTACCTTGTCACTGTTACATTCTTTTGATTTTTCAAAGTTCATTTTAGATTTCTTTCGTTGAAATGCAAGAGTTGGAATATTTCAGTAGTGTTTTGTCATGGTTTACCATGTCACTGTTACATTCTCTTGATGTTTCAAAGCTCATTTTGGATCTTTTTCGTTGAAATGCAAGAGTTGGAATATTTCAGTAGTGTTTTCTCGTGGTTTACCATATCACTGTTACATTCTCTTGACGTTTAAATGTTCATTTTGGATCCTTTTCGTTGAAATACAAGAGTTGGAATATTTCAGTAGTGTTTTTTATTGGTTTACCATGTCACTGTTACATTCTCTTGATGTTTAAAAGCTCATTTTGGATTTAATTCGTTGAAATGTATGAGTTGGAATATTTCAGTAGTGTTTTGTCGTGGTTGACCTTGTCACTCTTACATTCTCTTAAGGTTTCTAAGTTCATTTTGGACTTTTTTTTCGTTGAAATGTAAGAGGTGGAATATTTCAGTAGTGCTTTGTCGTGGTTTACCTTGTCACTCTTACATTCTCATGATGTTTCAGAGTTCATTTTGGATTTTTTTCGTTGAAATGTAAGAGTTGGAATATTTCAGTAGTGTTTTGTCGTGATTTACCATGTCGCTGTAACGTTCTATTGATGTTTCAAAGTTCATTGTGGATTTTTTTCGTTTAAATGTAAGAGTTGGAATATTTCAGTAGTGTTTTGTCGTGGTTTAAACTGTCTCTGTTACATTCACTTGATGTTTCAAAGTTGATTTTGGATTTTTTTTTCGTTGAAATGTAAGAGTTGGAATGTTTCAGTAGTGTTTTGTCGTGGTTTATCTTGTCACTGTTAAATTCTCTTGACGTTTCAAAGTTCATTTTAGATTTTTTTTTTCTTTGAAATGTAAGAGTTGGAATATTTCAGTAGTGTTTTCTCGTGATTTACCTTGTTACTGTCACATTCTATTGATGTTTCAAAGTTCATTTTGGATCTTTTTCGTTGAAATGCAAGAGTTGGATTATTTCAATAGCGTTTTTTAATGGTTTACCTTGCCACTTTAACTTTCTCTTGATGTTTCAAAGTTCATTTTGGATCCTTTTAGTTGAAATGCAAGAGTTGGATTATTTCAGTAGTGTTTTGTCATGGTTTACCTTGTCACTGTTACATTCTCTTGATGTTTCAAAGTTCATTTTGGATCTTTTTCGTTAAAATGAAAGAGTTGGAATATTTCAGTAGTGTTTTGTCGTAGTTTACCATGTCACTGTTACATTCTCTTGACGTTTCAAAGTTTATTTTGGATCTTTTTTCATTTTTGATGTAAGAGCTGGCATTTTTCAGTAGTTTTTTGTCGTGGTTTACCTTGTCACTGTTACATTCTCTTGACGTTTCAAGGTTCATTTTGGATTTTTTTTTCGTTGAAATGCAAGAGTTGGAATATTTCAGTAGTGTATTCTCGTGTTTTACCATTTCACTGTTACATTCTCTTGATGTTTCAAAAGTTCATTTCGATTTTTTTTTCGTTGAAATGCAAGAGTTGGATTTTTTCAGTAGTGTTTTCTCATGGTTTACCTTGTCACTGTTACATTCTTTTGATTTTTCAAAGTTCATTTTAGATTTCATTCGTTGAAATGCAAGAGTTGGAATATTTCAGTAGTGTTTTATCATGGTTTACCTTGTCACTGTTACATTCTCTTGATGTTTCAAAGCTCATTTTGGATCTTTTTCGTTGAAATGCAAGAGTTGGAATATTTCAGTAGTGTTTTGTCATGGTTTACCTTGTCACTGTTACATTCTTTTGATTTTTCAAAGTTCATTTTAGATTTCATTTGTTGAAATGCAAGAGTTGGAATATTTCAGTAGTGTTTTGTCGTGGTTTACCATTTCACTGTTACATTCTCTTGATGTTTCAAAGTTCATTTTGGATTTAATTCGTTGAAATGTATGAGTTGGAATATTTCAGTAGTGTTTTGTCGTGGTTGACCTTGTCACTCTTAAATTCTCTTAAGGTTTCTAAGTTCATTTTGGACTTTTTTTTTTCGTTGAAATGTAAGAAGTGGAATATTTCAGTAGTGTTTTTTCGTGGTTTACCTTGTCACTGTTACATTCTCATGATGTTTCAAAGTTCATTTTGAATTTTTTTCGTTGAAATGTAAGAGTTGGAATATTTCAGTAGTGTTTTGTCGTGATTTACCATGACGCTGTAACGTTCTATTGATGTTTCAAAGTTCATTGTGGATTTTTTTCGTTGAAATGTAAGAGTTGGAATATTTCAGTAGTGTTTTTTCGTGGTTTAAACTGAATCTGTTACATTCAGTTGATGTTTCAAAGTTCATTTAGGATTTTTTTTCGTTGAATTGTAAGAGTTGGAATGTTTCAGTAGTGTTTTGTCGTGGTTTATCTTGTCACTGTTACATTCTCATGATGTTTCAAAGTTCATTTTGGATTTTTTTCGTTGAAATATAAGAGTTGGAATATTTCAGTAGTGTTTTGTCGTGGTTTAAACTGTCACTGTTACATTCACTTGATGTTTCAAAGTTCATTTTGGATTTTTTTTTCGTTGAAATGTAAGAGTTGGAATGTTTCAGTAGTGTTTTGTCGTGGTTTACCTTGTCACTGTTACATTCTATTGATGTTTCAAAGTTCATTTTGGATCTTTTTCGTTGAAATGCAAGAGTTGGATTATTTCAATAGAGTTTTCTAATGGTTTACCTTGCCACTGTAACATTCTCTTGATATTTCAAAGTTCATTTTGGATCCTTTTCGTTGAAATGGATGACTTTGAATATTTCAGTAGTGTTTAGGCGTGGTTTACCATGTCACTGTTACATATTCTTGATGGTTAGAAGTTCACTTTGGATTTTCTTTGTTGAAGTGCAAGAGTTTAAATATTTCAGTAGTGTTTTGTCATGGTTTACCTTGTCACTGTTACATTCTTTTGATTTTTCAAAGTTCATTTTAGATTTTATTCGTTGAAACGTAAGAGCTGGCATTTTTCAGTAGTTTTTTTGTCGTGGTTTACCTTGTAACTGTTACATTCTCTTGACGTTTCAAAGTTCATTTTGGTTTTTTTTTTCGTTGAAATGCAAGAGTTGGAATATTTCATTAGTGTTTTCTCGTGGTTTACAATTTCACCGTTAAATTATCTTGATGTTTCAAAATTTCATTTAGATTTTTTTTAATTGAAATGCAAGAGTTGGATTATTTCAGTAGTGTTTTCTCATGGTTTACCTTGTCACTGTTACATTCTTTTGATTTTTCAAAGTTCTTTTTAGATTTCATTCGTTGAAATGCAAGAGTTGGAATATTTCAGTAGTGTTTTCTCATGGTTTACCTTATCACTGTAATATTTTCTTGATGTTTCAAAGTTCATTTTGGATCCTTTTCATTTAAATGCAAGAGTTTGATTATTTCAGTAGTGTTTAATCGTGGTTTACCATTTCACTGTTACATTCTCTTGATGTTTCAAAGTTCATTTTGGATTTCATTCGTTGAAATGTATGAGTTGGAATATTTCAGTAGTGTTTTGTCGTGGTTTACCTTGTCACTCTTACATTCTCTTAATGTTTCAAATTTCATTTTGGACTTTTTCTTCGTGGAAATGTAAGAGTTGGATCATTTCAGTAGTGTTTTCTCATGGTTTACGTTGTCACTGTAATATTCTCTTGATGTTTCAAAGTTCATTTTGAATCGTTTTCTTTGAAATGCAAGAGTTGGAGTATTTCACTAGTGTTTTGTCGTGGTTTACCATGTCACTGTTACATTCTTTTGATGTTTCAAATTTTATTTTGGATTTCATTCTTTGAAATGTATGAGTTGGAATATTTAAGTAGTGTTTTGTCGTGGTTTACCATGTCACTCTTACATTCTCTTAATGTTTCTAAGTTCATTTTTGACTTTTTTTCGTTGAAATGTAAGAGGTGGAATATTTCAGTAGTGTTTTGTCGTGGTTTACCTTGTCACTGTTACATTCTCATGATGTTTCAAAGTTCATTTTGAAATTTTTTTCGTTGAAATTTAAGAGTTGGAATATTTCAGTAGTGTTTTTTCGTGATTTACCATGTCGCTGTAACACTCTATTGATGTTTCAATGTTCATTGTGGATTTTTTTCGTTGAAATGTAGAGTTGGAATATTTCAGTAGTGTTTTGTCGTGGTTTAAACTGTCACTGTTACATTCACTTGATGTTTCAAAGTTCATTTTGGATTTATTTCAATGATGTTTGATGTTTCAACGTTCATTTTGGATTTTTTTTTTCGTTGAAATTTAAGAGTTGGAATATTTCAGTAGTGTTTTGTCTTGGTTTACCTTGTCACTGTTACATTCTCTTGACGTTTCAAAGTTCATTTAGGATTTTTTTTCCGTTGTAATGCAAGAGTTGGAATATTTCAGTAGTGCATTCTCGTGGTTTACCATTTCACTGTTACATTCTCTTGATGTTTTCAAAGTTCATTTTGGATCTTTTTCGTTGAAATGCAAGAGTTGGATTATTTCAGTAGTGTTTTGTCGTGGTTTACCATATCACTGTTACATTCTCTTGATGTTTAAATGTTCATTTTGGATTTCATTCGTTGAAATGTATGAGTTGGAATATTTCAGTAGTGTTTTGTCGTGGTTTACCGTGTCACTATCAAATTCTCTTAATGTTTCAAAGTTAATTTTTGATTATTTTTCGTTGAACTGTGACAATGGGAATATTTAAGTAGTGTTTTGTCGTGGTTTACCGTGTCACTGTTACATTCTCTTGATGTTTCAAAGTTCATTTTTGATTTTTTTCGTTGAAATGTAAGAGTTGGAATATTTCAGTATAGTTTTGTAGTGGTTTACCATGTCGCTGTAATATTCTATTGATGTTTCAAAGTTCATTGTGGATTTTTTTCGTTGAAATGTAGAGTTGGAATATTTCAGTAGTGTTTGGTCGTGGTTTAAACTGTCACTGTTACATTCACTTGATGTTTCAAAGTTCATTTTCGATTTTTTTCGTTGAAATGTAATAGTCGGAATATTTCAGTAGTGTTTTGTCGTGATTTACTATGTCACTGTTACATTCTATTGATGTTTCAAAGTCCATTTTGGATCTTTTTCGTTGAAATGCAAGAGTTGGATTATTTCAGTAGCGTTTTCTAATGGTTTACCTTGTCACTGTAACATTCTCTTGATATTTCAAAGTTCATTTTGGATCCTTTTCGTTGAAATGCAAGAATTGGAATATTTCAGTAGTGTTTTGTCGTGGTTTACCTTGTCAATCCTACATTCTCTTGACGTTTCAAAGTTCATTTTGGATCTTTTTCGTGGAAATGCAAGAGTTGGATTATTTCAGTAGTGTTTTGTCGTGGTTTACCTTGTCACTGTTAAATTATCTTGATTTTTCAAAAGAATGTTCATTTTAGATTTCATTCGTTGAAACGTAAGAGCTGGCATTTTTCAGTAGTTTTTTGTCGTGGTTTACCTTGTCACTGTTACATTCTCTTGACGTTTTAAAGTTCATTTTGGATTTTTTTTTCGTTGAAATGCAAAAGTTGGAATATTTCATTAGTGTTTTCTCGTGGTTTACCATTTCACCGTTACATTCTCTTGATGTTTCAAAAGTTCATTTCGATTTTTTTTTTCATTGAAATGCAAGAGTTGGATTATTTCAGTAGTGTTTTCTCATGGTTTACCTTGTTAACGTAGTTCCTTACTTTCAGTTAAAAAACTTTTTTTTTATTTAATTTTTGAAAGTCTTTGAATTAATGCAGGTTTTGATTTTGGCTCACCGTACATGAATAATTAAAACAAAATTTGAATATTAATTTTACTTTTATTTGGTTAAATGGATTTCTCGAAACTTGTTTAATTTTATTTACGAACGTTTTTATTAGTAGTAAATATACTCAACTTACGAACTAACTTACGTAACAAACTTCTATATTCATATATTTTTAATACGTATATTAGGGGGTTCGCCCAATAGTCAATACCTTGCTCTTTAAGCTTAATTTCGAATTTTTTTCCAATTCTTTAAAAATGACCGCTTAATCACAAAGGCCGTTAATTACAATAAATAGCTCTTATGAAAGTACTAAAAAATTGACTAGGGGGTGAACCAAATCATGTATGTAATATTTTCTGTTCATTTAAAGTTTTAATGTTGCTGCTGTTGCAGTTGAAAAACTTATATGAAACTTGATGAAACTTATATATTTGAAATCAGCATTAAAATCTAATTCTTTTGATGTATCTATTTGTATCAAAATACCGTTTTCTAGAGTTTCGGTTACCATTGAGCCGGGTCGCTCCTTACTTACAGTCCGTTACCACGAACTGTTTGATCGAAGGAGTAATTGAACCTTCCTAGCAAAGAAAGTAAGTTAATAGTTATAGCTATAGTTTTTAACATTATTGAGATTTTTGCCTATATTGTATACACATTTTTAAAAGAATAGTGAACAAATCGCGAACGTCTTTGCTTCGCACTATGAAAAGAACAGCTTTCGACCTTCCCCTCGTTTTGTTTCTCCGTCACTGGAGTACGATAATTAGCAATGACCAATTGTAATTTTTAAGCAGGACGCTGGCTGAGCCTTAACCTTGAATGCAAACTTGTTAATACTCAGGATGATATTCCAATATTTAATTTTTATTTTCAAGGTGATGCTGTATTTGAAATGGAAGACTGGGTGAACATGACCACTGATCTAATAAAGCTCTTGCCAATCTTGACCCCCCAAGTGTTCTCTCATGTTCGGTTCTTGACATCTGAACTAGCAGCTGCTGTTGGTTCTGACAACGAACATGGTCAGATTAAGGCCCATAAATTGTTGTTATATGTGTACCTGCCCCCCCTAATTTACCCCCTGGTTTCATAGAGTATTCCTTTTTGTCTTGTTCATGTACCCAAATGTGTTGCCTTTCCCAATTTGCTTACAGAAATACCCTAGTGTTAGGTGTTTTCTCTGACTATTCACTCACTAATTTAGATCTAAGTCCCTTCTAACAGTTTTAGTTTTAGATTTCAGTTTTTAGCCGCATTAGTATTGCAGCGATCCTACAATATCCATCCATCTCTTTATATATATATATATATATATATATATATATATATATATATATATATATATATATATATATATATATATATATATATATATATATATATATATATATATATATATATATATATATATATATATATATATATATATATATATATATATATATATATATATATATATATATATATATATATATATATATATATATATATATATATATATATATATATGTATATATATATATATATATATATTAACGTAAATATCTTTGCTTATCCTGCATTTGTTCTATATTTTAATAAGTAGCTCTGCGTTCTCTGCGCTTGATAGGAGGATATGATAGGAGATAGGAAATAGTGCAGAAAGTGATACAGGTATAAAATATAATGTCTCTGAGGCACTGTGATTTATTCTGATATTTTGTGAGTCTGTAATGCTTTGTTAATTAATATTGCCTATGGCTTTGTTAGTTTTCGTGTGTTAAAAGTTCCGATAGAGGACTTGAAATGGAAATTAAAGAGGATATATCGATAAGTGTTTGTACATTTCTCTCTGCTCAACCCAGTTTTCTTTCTTTTTCTTCGGTAGATCAGCTCCCGAATCCCAAGCCTCGTCCCAAGCTGAGATAGGTACGCCAAAAACAAGTCGCAAAATAAACGGACCAACATTAAGCACGCCCAGAAATGCAAGAAATGCAAAAATTGATATGACCGACCATGCAATATTTTCATCTCCAACATCAACCAATACAAATCAGTCAACCAACGGGAGGAAATATACCCCACGAAAGCTGGCATTAAGTCGGACAATAAAGCGCCAAGAGAAGAAAATAAAACGATGTAGAAGGTCACTTATCGCGCTCAAAAGTACAATAAAAAATGCGAAGACAGGTTTTGAATCCGAACAAGAAGCGTTACATTTTGTTGAGAGTCACCTATCCGGAATAGCGCTTTCTATATTTAAGTGCCAAATTAGAAGATCCATGATAAAAAGACGATTTACTGAGGAAGAAAAAACAACGGGCCTGGTGTTTTTTTCCTATCTCCGAACGGGTACAAAAGGTTGCTTCGTGAGAAAATTTTCTATCTTCCATCGGTGCGTACTCTAAAGAGGTGCCTTTCGAGTGTTGAAGTGGTAGAAGGTTTTAACGAAAGTGTTTTTTGATATGCTGAAGCTAAAAACTGCAGGAATGGATGAAACAAAAAATTTTGCACCATCGCCGTTGACGATATGTCTCTAAAACCTGGACTGCAGTATGATCGTAGCCGTGATAGGGTAGAAGGACTTGGTCCGGTAGGACCCTTCAGATACGCTACAGTGGTCATGTTGCAGGGACTAAAAACACACTGGAAACAACCCCTTGCGTATTTTTATAGTGTTTCAGGCCTCAAAGGTGAGAAACTAAGAAATATTATTTTTGAGGCGATAGATAGGTGTAAAGAGGTAGAGATTACCGTAAAGGCAATAATTTCAGACCAGGGTGGAAACTACCGAGGATTAAAAAAGGATATCGGTGTCACGAAAAAAATTCCTTTTTTTCTTAGAAATGGTGAAAAAGTATATTTCATTTACGAACCCCGTCACTTTTTTAAAAGTGTCCGAAACAATATCTTAAAGACTTATATCATTTTAAGTAAGCAGTGGCAGGCGTCTTGGAGAGACATTGTGTGTTTTTTTCAAGGTAGATCAACTTCATCGATTTAGGACAGCGCCGAAACTTCAAAAGCGTAATATATTTCCAACAAATCTCGACAAAATGAGGGTTAAAGTCGCTACTCATGTTTTCAGCCACTCAGTGTATGCTGGGATCAATTTTTACGTGAGTAAAGGTTTTTAACATCCGAAGGCCGCAGGAGCAGCAATTCTGCGTTAATTCTCTTTGATTCTTAGAAAAAAAAATTTATAGACGCCCAATTTGTAGGGAAAGCGCATCATTCCAATTTTTGAGGTCGGCCAGTTCATTTTTAGGCAATTTAAAATTTGTTAATAGTGTGGGGAAAGATGTTGGGAAAACAATCTATTGCAGAAGGATGGCAGCTGACTATTTCTGCCATCCTCGGTCTATCAGAAGATTTGATGAAGCATGGGTTTAAATATGTTTGTACGAGGAGACTTAACCAGGATAGTCTAGAGCATTTCTACGGCTTACTACGACGCTCTGGGGGTTTAAACGATAAGCCTACTGCGTCGCAATTCTCCTGCCTTTACAAGCAAGCAACGTTTACAAGCTTTTCGGTTTCTTCAAATTCGACGGCGATTTGTGAAGCACTTTCTTTCCATCAATCTCTTTTATCCGAAGTTTTTTCATCAGTTAACCCTCATGCAAAGAGAATTGTGCAAGCCGGACGTGATAGCAGCGACATTCATGAGCCTCACGAGTTTGATTTTGATGAGAATGTTGAGGTTTTCACCTTAACAGAGGAATCAAATTTTGCATGCGCAGTGGGGTATTCTGCAAAAAAGATTCTGGAAAAGCATTCCTGTGATAAGTGTAGAACTGGGTTATTTGAATCAGGTATTTCTCTTTTTGATTCAGTGTTTGATTTCATGCGGATGAAAGCTTATGAAGAAGCCAATACAGACGTCTCAAACCTTTTTGTTCCTGCAATCTCCTTGATCGAGTATTGCAAAAAACTAGAGTACATCATCCAGACTGAAATGACGCTCTGCTTGAACGAGGGAATCGTACGGCAAGCATGGGAAAGAGCGTCCCAACTGTTAATCCCACTTTCGTGTGGCCTATTTCCTCGCGAGTGTTTTTTACAGTATTTGTTTCGAATGTGTATCTTTTACATCACTAAATTTGAAAACCAGAAGATGGAAAGAAGTGGTCTATGCGGAAAAAATAAAAGCAGCTAAGTTAAAAGCATTTACTTTTAAATATGTTTTATTCCGAGGTTAACCATATTTATTTGTTCTTATATTGTTTGAATTTGCTAAAAACATTTTTGGATTATTCTAAAAAGAATTTTTCTAAAGCAATGGTACTTGTAGCGATTCTCGATTCTCTTAAAACTATTTTACAGAAATGAAAATATTTTATGGAATGATTGCCAATTATGATTTTGGAATGGAAAATTATTCAGCGAATTAATAAGTTGGGATTATTTATTTTCTTGTTTCTTTTATTCTGTTGCAATTAAAAAAAAAAGAAAAATTGGAAGAACTATTAATACAGTGGTCATGTGCCATTAAACCACATCTGCAAACCCACTTCTGATCAAGATTATCATTATCCTAACTGTTCTTGAAACTCATTCCAACGTTTTGGGGTAGTATTTTTCACAAGAAACTAATATGTTTGTTTTTATCAATCAATAGTAATTCCCCCTCGTTTTTTTTTTGCTTTTTAGCTTTTTATTTGATCAACAAGTAGCGATGATGTTACACGAGAAAATACGTTAAAGCTTAGAAGGAGAAGTGAAAGAACTCTAGGGAATAGCATACTGATTTTCAAACGAAATTGTTTTACAACAAACTACATCGTTTTCATTTTTCTTTCCATTATATAATAAAGCACACTTTTATTCGTCTGTTTCGTATTACTCGTATATAGGACTAATCTGGTTTCAAATAAGCTCTGAAAAGCGAGCTAAATTTGTGCGAAACGCAAAAAAAAAGTCTGAATCAGTTGACGAGTGCTCCATACACTCAGTGCTCCATACTATAATTAATTTTGCAGCATACAACAATAAAAATACAAGTAAAAGCTGCTCATGAAACAAAGCATCCCATATGTGTGTGCTTTTTTTTTCTTTCCTTCCGAAGAATATAGTGGGCCTATATCAGCATATCCCGGCCTCCAATCAAGGAGCTTAGGGGACAAACAAGAAGTAAATTTCGTACTGTTCTGAACGAAATTAAATAAAAGTAGATTCTATCAAATACTATCAATACAATTTACGCGGCTAATTTCTTTGATCCAGTTGCCATGCAATGACAGGAAAAATAAATACTTTCGAAATAAATTATCATATTTTCAAGTTTTGACGTCAATAACATCGAGAAAAAGGGATAAATTAGAGGAAGATGAAAACAATTGTAATAATCAAAGCAATTTTCCATTCGATATACGAGTATATACGCGTAGCACTCTCAAATCGTAAATATAGGCGTCATAAATGGGTGTCGGTAAACATCACATAAAATCTAATAGGGTAGGGTGAAACTATTTCAAAATAGAAGGCATTAATTTAAATATGCTCCGCAATAAAGCACCCTCATTTTTTCATTGTCCTAATCCTAATCACAAGCTTTATATCAGGATCCGTCTCTTCAATTCAGAACACATCTGATCAAAGCATATTCACCTACGGAACCGGCTCCGTAGGTGACTATCAAACTATGGAACAAGTATAACGCCCAACGCAACTTGAAAAATTTAGGCACCAGGTTCGCATCGTCTCCGGAGACGCGGACAAAGGGTCACTTTTTTGTGTGGAGAGGATAGGTTTTGTCAGTACTTGTTGTATGTGTTCATACTTTGGTGTTAACTCATGGTTTACATTGTCACTGTTACATTCTCTTGATGTTTCAAAGTTCATTTTGAATCTTTTTCGTTGAAATCCAAGAGTTGGATTATTTCAGTAGTGTTTTGTCATAGTTTACCATGTCAATGTTACATTCTCTTAATGTTTCAAAGTTCATTTTGGATTTATTCCTTGAAATACAAGAGTTGGATTATTTCAGTAGTGTTTTGTTGTGGTTTACCATGTCACTGTTACATTCTAATGATGTTTCAAAGTTCATTTCGGATATTTTTCGTTGAAATGCAAGAGTTGGAATATTTCAGTAGTGTTAACTCATGGTTTACATTGTCACTGTTACATTCTCTTGATGTTTCAAAGTTCATTTTGAATCTTTTTCGTTGAAATGCAAGAGTTGGATTATTTCAGTAGTGTTTTGTCATGGTTTACCATGTCAATGTTACATTCTCTTAATGTTTCAAAGTTCATTTTGGAATTATTCCTTGAAATGCAAGAGTTGGATTATTTCAGTAGTGTTTTCTCATGGTTTACCTTGTCACTGTTACATTCTCTTGATGTTTCAAAGTTTATTTTGGATCTTTTTCGTTGAAATACAAGAGTCGGATTACTTCACTAGTGTTTTCTCATGGTTTACCTTGTCACTGTTACATTCTCTTGACGTTTCAAAGTATATTTTGGATCATTTTCGTTGAAATGCAAGAGTTGGATTATTTCAGTAGTGATTTATCGTGGTTTATCATGTCACTGGTACATTCTATTGATGTTTCAAAGTTCATTTTGGATCTTTTTCTTTGAAATGCAAGAGTTGGATTATTTCAGTAGTGTTTTCTCGTGGTTTACCGTGTTACTGTTACATTCTATTGAAGTTTCAAAGTTCATTTTGGATCTTTTTCCTTGAAATGCAAGAGTTGGAATATTTCAGTACTGTTTTCTCGTGGTTTACCATGTCACTGTTAAATTTTATTGTCTTTTCAAATTTAACATTGGATCTTTTTCGTTTACATTCGAGAGTTTGAATATTTCATGTCTTGTTTTTTATGTCTTATCTTTTTAATGTAGCATTCTATTGGCACTCTGAAGTTTATTTTGGATCTTTTATATTGAAATTCAATACTTGGATTGTTTATATAGAGTTTTGTCATGGTTTACCTTGTCACTGTAACATTCTATTGATATTTCAAAGTTTATTTTGCATCTTTTTCGTTGAAATGCAAGAGTTGGATTATTTCAGTAGTGTTTTGTCGTGGTTTACCATGTCACTGTTACATTCTCTTGATGTTTCAAAGTTCATTTTGGATCTTTTTCGTTGAAATGCATGACTTAGATCATTTTAGTACTGTTTCGTCACGGTTTGCCTTGTCATTCTCAAAGTCTCTTGGTGGTTCAAAGTTCATTTTGGATCTTTTTAGCTGTGAAGTAAGAGTAAGAATTTTTTATTTGTGCTTCCTTGAAGCTTAAATTTTTCCTGTTACAGTCCCTTGATGTGCTAAAGTTCATATTAAATTTCATTCTTTGAAACGCAAAATTTGGCATATTTCAGTAGTTTTTTGTCGTGGTTTACCTTGTCACTGTTACATTCTCTTGACGTTTCAAAGTTCAATTTGGATTTTTTTTTTCGTTGAAATGTAAGAGTGTTTTGACATGGTTTACCATGTCACTGCTACATTATCTTGATGTTTCAAATTTCATTTTGGATTTTTTCGTTGAAATGCAAGAGTTGGAATATTTCAGTAGTGTTTTGTCGTGATTTACCTTGTCACTGTTACACTCTCTTGAGGTTTCAAAGTTCATTTTGGATCTTTTTCGTTGAAATACAAGAGTTGGAATATTTAGTAGTGTTTTGTCGTGGTTCACCATGTCACTGTTACATTCTATTGATGGTTCAAAGTTCACTTTGGATAGTTTTATTTGAAATGCAAGAGTTGGATTATTTCAGGAGTGTTTTGTCGTTGTTTACCATGTTACTGTTACATTCTCATGATGTTTCAAAGTTCATTTTGAATCTTTTTTATTGAAATGCAAGAGTTGGAATATTTCAGTAGTGTATTGTCATGGTTTACATATCACTGTTACATTCTCTTGATATTTCAAAGTTCATTTTGGATTTATTTTTTTGAAATTCAAGAGTTGAAATATTTCAGTAGTGTTTTGTAATGGTTTACCATGTCACTGTTACATTCTCTTGACGTTTCAAAGTACATTTTGGGTCTTTTTTGTTGAAATTCAAGAGTTGGAATATTTCAATAGTATTAACTCATGGTTTACATTGTCACTGTTACATTCTCTTGATGTTTCAAAGTTTATTTTGGATCTTTTTCGTTGAAATACAAGAGTTGGATTATTTCAGTACTGTTTTCTCATGGTTTACCTTGTCACTTTTACATTCTCTTGACGTTTCAAACTATATTTTGGATCTTTTTCGTTGAAATGCAAGAGTTGGATTATTTCAGTAGTGTTTTATCGTGGTTTAACATGTCACTGTTACATCATCTTGACGTTTCTAATGTAATTTTGGATCTTTTTTGTTGAAAGATCTGATTTGGAATGTTTCTGTGGAGTTTTGTCGTTGATTACCATGGTACTGTCATTTTCTAATGACGCTTAGAAGTTCATTTTGGAACTTTTTCGTTATATTTTAAGAATTGGTATATTTCAGGAGTTTTTTGTTATGGTTTACCATGTCACTGTTCCATTCTCATGACGTTTCAAAGTTCATTTTAGATTTCATTCGTTGAAATGTAAGAGCTGGCATTTTTCAGTAGTTTTTTGTCGTGGTTTACCTTGTCACTGTTAGATTCTCTTGACGTTTCAAAGTTCATTTTGGATTTTATTTTTCGTTGAAATTTAAGAGTGTTTTGACATGGTTTACCATGTCACTGTTACATTATCTTGATGTTTCAAATTTCATTTTGGATTTTTTCGTTGAAATGCAAGAGTTGGAATATTTCAGTAGTTTTTTGTCGTGGTTTACCTTGTCACTGGAGCATTCTCTTGTTGTTTCAAAGTTCATTTTAGATTTTTTTTTTCCTTGAAATGTAAGAAATGTAAATGTGTGTTTTGACATGGTTTACCATGTCACTGTTACATTGATGTTTCAAATTTCATTTTGGATTTTTTCATTGAAATGCAAGAGTTGGATTATTTCAGTAGTGTTTTGTCCTGGTTTACCACGTCACTGTTACATTCTCTTGATGTTTCAAAGTTCATTTTGGATTCTTTTCGATGAAAGGCAAGAGTTGGAATATTTCAGTAGTGTTTTGTCATGGTTTACCTTGTCACTGTTACATTCTCTTGATGTTTCAAAGTTCATTTTGGATCTTTTTTGTTGAAATACAAGAGTTGGAATATTTCAGTAGTGGTTTACCATGTCACTGTTACATTCTATTGATGTTTCAAAGTTCATTTTGGATCGTTTTCGTTGAAATGCAAGAGTTGGATTATTTCAGGAGTGTTTTGTCGTGGTTTACCATTTCACTGTTACATTCTCATGATGTTGCAAAGTTCATTTTGAATCTTTATCGTTGAAATGCAAGAGTTGGATTATTTCAGTAGTGTTTTGTCATGGTTTACATGTCACTGTTACATTCTCTTGATATTTCAAAGTTCATTTTGGATGTATTGTTTTGAAATGCAAGAGTTGAAATATTTCAGAAGTGTTTTGTATTGGTTTACCATGTCACTGTTAGATTCTCTTGACGTTTCAAAGTACATGTTGGGTCTTTTTTGTTGAAATTCAAGAGTTGGAATATTTCAGTAGTGTTTTGTTGTGGTTTACCATGTCACTGTTACATTCTAATGATGTTTCAAAGTTCATTTCGGATATTTTTCGTTGAAATGCAAGAGTTGGAATATTTCAGTAGTGTTAACTCATGGTTTACCTTGTCAGTGTTACACTCTCTTGATGTTTCAAAGTTCATTTTGAATCGTTTTCGTTGAAATGCAAGAGTTGGATTATTTCAGTAGTGTTTTGTCATGGTTTACCATGTCAATGTTACATTCTCTTAATGTTTCAAAGCTCATTTTGGAATTATTCCTTGAAATGCAAGAGTTGGATTATTTCAGTAGTGTTTTCTCATGGTTTACCTTGTCACATTTACATTCTCTTGATGTTTCAAAGTTTATTTTGGATCTTTTTCGTTGAAATACAAGAGTTGGAATATTTCAGTAGTGTTTTTTCATGGTTTACCTTGTCACTTTTACATTCTCTTGACGTTTCAAAGTTTATTTTGGATCTTTTTCGTTGAAATGCAAGAGTTGGATTATTTCAGTAGTGTTTTATCGTGGTTTATCATGTCACTGTTACATTCTCTTGATGTTTCAAAGTTCATTTTGGATCTTTTTAGTGGAATTGCAAGAATTGGAATATTTCAGTAGTGTTTTGTCGTGGTTTACCATGTCACTGTTACATTCTCTTGATGTTTCAAAGTTCATTTTGAATATTTTTCGTTGAAATGCAAGAGTTGGATTATTTCAGTAGTGTTTTGTCGTGGTTTACCATGTCAATGTTACATTCTCTTAATGTTTCAAAGCTCATTTTGGATTTATTCCTTGAAATGCAAGAGTTGGATTATTTCAGTAGTGTTTTCTCATGGTTTACCTTGTCACTTTTACATTCTCTTGACGTTTCAAACTTTATTTTGGATCTTTTTCGTTGAAATGCAAGAGTTGGATTATTTCAGTAGTGTTTTATCGTGGTTTATCATGTCACTGTTACATTTTCTTGATGTTTCAAAGTTCATTTTGGATCTTTTTCGTTGAAATGCAAGAGTTGGATTATTTCAGTAGCGTTTTTTAATGGTTTACCTTGTCACTGTAACATTCTCTTGATATTTCAAAGTTTATTTTGCATCCTTTTCGTTGAAATGCAAGAGTTGGATTATTTCAGTAGTGTTTTGTCGTGGTTTACCATGTCACTGTTACATTCTCTTGATGTTTCAAAGTTCATTTTGGATCTTTTTCGTTGAAATACAAGAGTTGGAATATTTCGGTAGTGTTTTTTCATGGTTTACCTTGTCACTTTTACATTCGCTTGACGTTTCAAACTATATTTTGGATCTTTTTCGTTGAAATGTAAGAGTTGGATTATTTCAGTAGTGATTTATCGTGGTTTACCATGTCACTGTTACATTCTCTTGATTTTTCAGAGTTCATTTTGGATCTTTTTCGTTGAAATACAAGAGTTGGATTATTTCAGTAGCGTTTTTTAATGGTTTACCTTGTCACTGTAACATTCTCTTGATATTTCAAAGTTTATTTTGCATCCTTTTCGTTGAAATGTTAGAGTTGGAATATTTAAGTAGCGTTTTGTCGTGGTTTACCATTTCACTGTTACATTCTCATGACGTTTTAAAGTTAATTTTGGATCCTTTTCATTGAAATGCAAGAGTTGGAGTACTTCAGTACTGTTTTGTCGTGGTTTACCTTCTCACTGTTACATTATTTTGATTTTTCAAAGTTCATTTTAGATTTCATTCGTTGAAATGTAAGAGCTGGCATTTTTCAGTAGTTTTTTGTCGTGGTTTACCTTGTCACTGTTACATTCTCTTGATGTTTCAAAGTTCATTTTGGATCTTTTTCGTTGAAATGCAAGAGTTGGAATATTTCAGTTGTGTTTTGTCTTGGTTTACCTTGTCACTTTTACATTCCTTTGATTTGTCAAAGTTCATTTTAGGTTTCATTCGTTGAAATGTAAGAGTTGGCATTTTTCAGTAGTGTTTTGTCGTGGTTTTCCTTGTCACTGTTACATTCTCTTGACGTTTCAAAGTTCATTTTGGATTTTTTTTTTCGTTGAAATGTAAGAGTTGGAATTTTTCAGTAGTGTTTTCTCGTGATTTTCCATTTCACTGTTAAATTATATTGATGTTTCAAATTTCATTTTTGATCTTTTTCGTTGAAATTCAAGAGTTGGATTATATCAGTAGTGTTTTCTCTTGGTTTACCTTGTCCCTGTAATATTCTTTTGCTGTTTCAAAGTTCATTTTGGATCCTTTTCGTTGAAATGCAAGAGTTGGATTATTTCAGTAGTGTTTTGTAGTGGTTTACCATGTCACTGTTACATTCTCTTGATGTTTCAAAGTTCATTTTGGATTTCATCCGTTGAAATGTACGAGTTGGAATATTTCAGTAGTGTTTTGTCGTGGTTTACACTGTCCCTGTTACATTCTCTTGATGTTTCAAAGTTAATTTTTGATTTTTTTCATTGAAATGTTAAGAGTTGGAATATTTCAGTAGTGTTTCGTCATGGTTTACATTGTCACTGTTACATTATCTTGATTTTTCAATTTTCTTTTTGGATTTTTTTTTCGTTGAAATGTATGAGTTGGAATATTTCATTAGTGTTTTGTCTTGGTTAACCGTGTCACTGTTACATTCTCTTGATGTTTCAAAATTCATTTTGGATTTTTTTTGTTGTTGAAATGTATGAGATGGAATATTTCAGTATTGTTTTATCATGGTTTACCATGTCGCTGTTACATTCTCTTGATGTTTCAAAGTTAATTTTGACTTTTTTCGTTGAAATGTAAGAGTTGGAATATTTCAGTAGTATTTTGTCGTGGTTTACCTTGTCACTGTTACATTTTCTTGATGTTTCAAAGTTCATTTTGAATTTTTTTCGTTTAAATGCAAGAAATGGAATATTTCAGTGTGTTTTGTCGTGGTTTACCTTGTCGCTGTTAAATTCTATTGATGTTTCAAAGTTCATTTTGGATTTTTTCGTTGAAATGTAAGAGTTGGAATGTTTCAGTAGTGTTTTGTCATTGTTTACACTGTCACTGTTACATTCTCTTGATGTTTCAAAGTTCATTTTGGATTTTTTTTCATTGAAATGTTAAGAGTTGGATTATTTCAGTAGTGTTTTGTCTTGGTTAACCTTGTCACTGTTACATTCTCTTGATTTTTCAAAATTCATTTTGGATTTTTTTTTGTTGAAATGTATGAGATGGAATATTTCAGTATTGTTTTATCATGGTTTACCATGTCGCTGTTGAATTCTGTTGATGTTTCAAAGTTCATTTTAGATTTTCTTAGTTGAAATGTAAGAGTTGGAATGCTTCAGTAGTGTTTTGTCGTGGTTTATCTTGTCACTGGAGCATTCTCTTGTTGTTTCAAAGTTCATTTTAGATTTTTTTTTTCCTTGAAATGTAAGTGTTTTGACATGGTTTAACACGTCTCTGTTACATTCTCTTGATGTTTCAAAGTTCATTTTGGATTTTTTAGATGAAAGGCAAGAGTTGGAATATTTCAGTAGTGTTTTGTCATGGTTTACCATGTCACTGTTACATTCTCTTGACGTTTCAAAGTTCATTTTGGATTCTTTTCGGTGAAAGGCAAGAGTTGGAATATTTCAGTAGTGTTTTGTCGTGGTTTACCATGTCACTGTTATATTCTATTGATGTTTCAAAGTTCATTTTGGATCTTTTTCATTGCAATTCAAGAGTTTGATTATTTCAGTAGTGTTTTGTCGTGGTTTACCATGTCACTGTTACATTCTCTTGGTGTTTCGAAGTTCATTTTGGATCTTTTTCATTGAAATGCAAGAGTTGGAATATTTCAGTAGTGTATTGTCATGGTTTACATGTCACTGTTACATTCTCTTGATATTTCAAAGTTCATTTTGGATTTATTGTTTTGAAATGCAAGAGTTGAAATATTTCAGAAGTGTTTTGTATTGGTTTACCATGTCACTGTTACATTCTCTTGATGTTTCAATGTTCATTTTGGATATTTTTTTTGAAATGTAAGAGTTGGAATATTTCAGTAGTGTTTTGTCTTGGTTTACCTTGTCACTGTTACATTCTCTTGATGTTTCAAAATTCATTTTGGATTTTTTTTGGTTGAAATGTATGAGATGGATTATTTCAGTAGTGTTTTATCATGGTTTACCATGTCGCTGTTACATTCTCTTGAATTTTCAAAGTTCATTTTAGATTTTCTTCGTTGAAATGTAAGAGTTGGAATGTTTCAGTAGTGTTTTGTCGTGGTTTATCTTGTCACTGGAGCATTCTCTTGTTGTTTCAAAGTTCATTTTAGATTTTTTTTTTCCTTGAAATGTAAGAGTGTTTTGACATGGTTTACCACGTCACTGTTACATTCTCTTGATGTTTCAAAGTTCATTTTGGATCCTTTTCGTTGAAATGCAAGAGTTGGGATATGTCAGTAGTGATTTGTCGTGGATTACCATGTCACTGTTACATTCTCTCGATGTTTCAAAGTTTATTTTGGATTTTTGTTGTTGAAATACAAGATTTGGATTATTTCAGTAGTGTTTTCTCATGGTTTACCATGTCATTATTACATTCTATTGATGTTTCAAAGTTTATTTTGGTTTGTTTTCGTTGAAATGCAAGAGTTGGATGATTTCAGTTGTGTTTTGTCGTGGCTTAGCATGTCACTGTTACATTCTCATGTTGTTTCAAAGTTCATTGTGAATCTTTTCTGTTGAAATGCAAGAGTTGCATTATTTCAGTAGTGTTTAGTCATGGTTTGCCATGTCACTGTTACATTCTCGTGATGTTTCAAAGTTCATTCTTGATTTTTTTTTTTGAAATGCAAGAGTTGAAATATTTCAGTAGTGTTTTGTATTGGTTTACCATGTCACTGTTACATTCTCTTGACGTTTCAAAGTACATGTTGGGTCTTTTTTGTTGAAATTCAAGAGTTGGAATATTTCAATAGTATTAACTCATGGTTTACATTGTCACTGTTACATTCTCTTGATGTTTCAAAGTTTATTTTGGATCTTTTTCGTTGAAATGCAAGAGTTGGAATATTTCAGTAGTGTTTTGTCATGGTTTACCTTGTCACTGTTACATTCTATTGATGTTTCAAAGTTCATTTTGGATTTATTCCTTGAAATACAAGAGTTGGATTATTTCAGTAGTGTTTTGTTGTGGTTTACCATGTCACTGTTACATTCTAATGATGTTTCAAAGTTCATTTTGAATCTTTTTCGTTGAAATGCAAGAGTTGGAATATTTCAGTAGTGTTAACCCATGGTTTACATTGTCACTGTTACATTCTCTTGATATTTCAAAGTTCATTTTGGATTTATTTTTTTGAAATGCAAGAGTTGAAATATTTCAGAAGTGTTTTGTATTGGTTTACCATGTCAATGTTACATTCTCTTGTTGTTTCAAAGTTCATGTTGGGTCTTTTTTGTTGAAATTCAAGAGTTGGAATATTTCAGTAGTGTTAACTCATGGTTTACATTGTCAATGTTACATTCTCTTGATGTTTCAAATTTGATTTTGTATCTTTTTAGTTGAAATCCAAGAGTTGGATTATTTCAGTAGTGTTTTGTCTTAGTTTACCATGTCACTGTTACATTCTCTTAATGTTTCAAAGCTCATTTTGGATTTATTCCTTGAAATGCAAGAGTTGGATTATTTCAGTAGTGTTTTCTCATGGTTTACCTTGTCACTGTTACATTCTCTTGATGTTTCAAAGTTTATTTTGGATCTTTTTCGTTGAAATACAAGAGTTGGAATATTTCAGTACTGTTTTTTCATGGTTTACCTTGTCACTTTTACATTCTCTTGACGTTTCAAACTTTATTTTGGATCTTTTTCGTTGAAATGCAAGAGTTGGATTATTTCAGTAGTGTTTTTTCGTGATTTACCATGTCACTGTTACATTCTCTTGATGTTTTAAAGTTAATTTTGGACTCTTTTTCGATGAAAGGCAAGAGTTGGAATATTTCAGTAGTGTTTTATCGTGGTTTACCATGTCACTGTCATATGCTCTTTACGTTTCAGAGTTCATTTTGGATCTTTTTAGTTGAATTGCAATAATTGGATTATTTCAGTCGAGTTTTGTCGTGGTTTATCATGTCACTGTTACATTCTCATGATGTTTCAAAGTTCATTTTGAATATTTTTCGTTGAAATGCGAGAGTTGGATTATTTCAGTAGTGTTTCGTCGTGGTTTACCATGTCACTGTTATATTTTCTTGATGTTTCTATGTTCATTTTGGATAGTTTTCATTGGAATGCAAGATCTGGATTATTTCAGTAGTGTTTCCTCGTGGTTTACTGTGCCACTATTAAGTAATCATTACATTTCAAAGTTCATTTTGGATTTTTTTCGTTGAAATGCAAGAGTTGGAATATTTCAGTAGGGTTTTCTCGTGGTTTACCATGTCATTGTTACATTCTCTTGACGTTTCAAAGTTCATTTTGGATCTTTTTCGTTGTAATGGAAGAGCTAGATTATTTCAGTAGTGCTTTGTCATGGTTTACCTTGTCACTGTTACATTCTTTTGGTTTTTTAAAGTTCATTTTAGATTTCTTTCGTTGAAATGTAAAAGCTGGCATTTTTCAGTAGTTTTTTGTCGTGGTTTACCTTGTCACTGTTACATTCTCTTGACATTTCAAAGTTTAATTTGGATTTTTTTCGTTGAAATTCAAGAGTTGGAATATTTCAGTAGTGTATGCTAGTGGTTTACTATATCACTGTTACATTCTCTTGATGTTTCAAATTTCATATTGGATCTTATTCATTGAAATGCAAGAGTTGGATTATTTCAGAAGTGTTTTGTCATGGTTTACCTAGTCCCTGTAATATTCTCTTGATGTTTCAAAGTTCATTTTGGATCCTTTTCGTTGAAATGCAAGAGTTGAAATATTTCAGTAGTGTTTTGTCGTGGTTTACCTTTCACTGTTACATTCTCATGATCTATCAAAGTTCCTTCTAGATCTTTTTCGTAGAAATGCAAGAGTTGGAATATTTCAGCAGTGTTTTGTAACGGTATAGCTTGTCACTGTTACATTTTGTTTACGCTTCAAAGTTCATTTTGGATCTATTTCTTTGAAATGCAAGAGTTGGATTATTTCAGTAGAGTTTTATCGTGGTTTACCTTGTCACTGTTACATTTTCTTGATCTTTCAAAGTTGATTTTGGATATTTTTCGTTGAAATGCAAGAGTTAGATTATTTCAGTAGTGTTTTGTTGTGGTTTACCATGCCACTGTTACATTCTCTTAACGTTTCAAAGTTCATTTTGGATCCTTTTCGTTGAAATGCAAGAGTTGGAATATTTCAGTAGTGTTTTGTCGTGGTTTACCTTTCACTGTTACATTCTTATGATCTATCAAAGTTCATTCTAGATCTTTTTCGTTGAAATGCAAGAGTTGGAATATTTTAGTAGTGTTTTGTCGTGGTTTAGCTTGTCACTGTTACATTCTCTTGACGTTTCAAAGTTCATTTTGGATTTTTTTTTCGTCAAGAGTTGGAATATTTCAGTAGTGTTTTCTCGTGGTTTACCATGTCACTGTTACATTCTCTTGATGTTTCAAAGTTCATTTGGATTTTTTTTTCGTTGAAATGCAAAAGTTGGATTATTTCAGTAGTGTTTTCTCATGGTTTACCTTGTCACTGTAACATGCTCTTCATGTTTAAAAGTTAATTTTGGATCCTTTTCGTTGAAATACAAGAGTTGGAATATTTCAGTAGTGTTTCGTCATGGTTTACCAAGTCACTGTTACATTCTATTGATGTTTCAAAGTTCATTTTAGATCTTTTTGCTGGAAATGTAAGACTTGGATTACTTTAATAGTGTTTTGTTGCTGTTTACCATATCACTGTTACATTCTCTTGACGTTTCAAAGGTCATTTTGATCTGTTTCGTTGAGATGCAAGAGTTGGAATATTTCAGTAGTGTTTTCTTATGGTTTACCTTGTCACTTTTACATTCTTCTGAGTTTTCAAAGTTCATTTTAGGTTTCATTCGTTGAAATGCAAGAGTTGGAATATTTCAGTAGTGTTTTCTCATGGTTTACCTTGTCACTGTAATAATTTCTTGATGCTTCAAAGTTCATTTTGGATCCTTTTCGTTGAAATGCAAGAGTTGGATTATTTCAGTAGTGTTTTGTCGTGGTTTACCATGTTACACTGTAAACATCATTTCACTGTTACATTCTCTTGATGTTTCAAAGTTCATTTTGGATTTAATTCGTTGAAATGTATGAGTTAGAATATTTCAGTAGTGTTTTGTCGTGGTTTTACCTTGACACTCTTACATTCTCTTAATGTTTCTAAGTTCATTTTGGAATTTTTCCTCGTTGAAATGTAAGAGTTGGAATATTTCAGTAGTGTTTTCTCATGGTTTACCTTGTCACTTTAACAATCTCTTGATGCTTCAAAGTTCATTTTGGATCGTTTTCGTTGAAATGCAAGAGTTGGATTATTTCAGTAGTGTTTAGTCGTGGTTTACTATTTCACTGTTACATTCTATTGATGTTTCAAACTTCATTTTGGATTTAATTCGTTGAAATGTATGAGTTAGAATATTTCAGTAGTGTTTTGTCGTGGTTTTACCTTGATACTCTTACATTCTCTTAATGTTTCTAAGTTCATTTTGGAATTTTTCCTCGTTGAAATGTAAGAGTTGGATTATTTCAGTAGTGTTTTCTCATGGTTTACCTTGTCACTGTAATATTCTCTTGATGTTTCAAAGTTCATTTTGGATCGTTTTCGTTGAAATGCAAGAGTTGCATTATTTCAGTAGTGTTTTGTCGTGTTTTACCTTGATACTCTTACATTCTCTTAATGTTTCTAAGTTCATCTTGGAATTTTTCCTCGTTGAAATGTAAGAGTTGAATTATTTCAGTAGTGTTTTCTCATGGTTTACCTTGTCAATGTAATATTCTCTTGATGTTTAAAAGTTCATTTTGGATCCTTTTCGTTGAAATACAAGAGTTGGATTATTTCAGTAGTGTTTCGTCATGGTTTACATGTCACTGTTACATTCTTTTGATGTTTCAAAGTTCATTTTGGATTTATTTTTTGAAATACAAGAGTTGAAATATTTCAGTAGTGTTTTGTATTGGTTTACCATGTCACTGTTACATTCTCTTGATGTTTCAATGTTCATTTTAGATTTTCTTTGTTGAAATGTAAGAGTTGTAATATTTCAGTAGTGTCTTATCGTGGTTTAAATTGTCACTGTTACATTCTCTTGTCGTTTCAAAGTTCATTTTGGATTTTTTTTTCGTTGAAATGTAAGAGTTGGAATATTTCAGTAGTGTTTTGTCGTGGTTTACCATATCACTGTTACATTCTCGTGATGTTTCAAAGTTCATTTGGATTTTTTTTTCGTTGAAATGTAAAAGTTGGAATATTTCAGTAGTGTTTTCTCATGGTTTACCTTGTCACTGTAACATGCTCTTGATGTTTAAAAGTTAATTTTGGATCCTTTTCGTTGAAATACAAGAGTTGGAATATTTCAGTGGTGTTTGTCATGGTTTACCATGTCACTGTTACATTCTCTATATGTTTCAAAGTTCATTTTGGATCTTTTTCGTTGAAATGCAAGAGTTGGATTGTTTTAGTAGTGTTTTGTCGTGGTTTACCATGTCACTGTTACATTCTCTTGACGTTTCAAAGTTCATTTTGGATCTTTTTCGTTGAAATGAAAGAGTTGGAATATTTCAGTAGTGTTTTCTTATGTTTTAGCTTGTCACTGTTACATTCTTTTGATGTTTCAAAGTTCATTTTAAATTTCGTTCGTTGAAATGCAAGAGTTGGAATATTTCAGTAGTGTTTTCTCATGGTTTACCTTGTCACTGTAATAATTTCTTGATGCTTCAAAGTTCATTTTGGATCCTTTTCGTTGAAATGCAAGAGTTGGATTATTTCAGTAGTGTTTTGTCGTGGTTTACCATTTCACTGTTACATTCTCTTGATGTTTCAAAGTTCATTTTGGATTTAATTCGTTGAAATGTATGAGTTTGAATATTTCAGTAGTGTTTTGTCGTGGTTTACCTTGACACTCTTACATTCTCTTAATGTTTCTAAGTTCATTTTGGACTTTTTCTTCGTTGAAATGTAAGATTTGGATTATTACAATAGTGTTTTCTCATGGTTTACCTTGTCACTGTAATATTCTCTTGATGTTTCAAAGTTCATTTTGGATCATTTTCGTTGAAATGCAAGAGTTGGGTTATTTCAGTAGTGTTTTGTCGTGGTTTACCATATTACTGTTACATTCTCTTGAGGTTTAAAAGTTCATTTTGCATTTAATTCGTTAAAATGTATGAGTTGGAATATTTCAGTAGTGTTTTGTCGTGGTTTACCTTGTCACTCTTAAATTCTCTTAAGGTTTCTAAGTTCATTTTGGACTTTTTTTCGTTGAAATGTAAGAAGTGGAAAATTTAAGTAGTGTTTTGTCGTGGTTTACCTTGTCACTGTTACATTCTCTTGATGTTTCAAAGTTCGTTTTTGATTTGTTTCATTGAAATTTAAGAGTTTGAATATTTAAGTAGTATTTTGTCGTGGTTTACCGTGTCATTGTTACATTCTATTGATGTTTCAAAGTTCATTTTGGATCTTTTTCGTTGAAATGAAGAGTTAGAATATTTCAGTAGTGTTTTGTCGTGGTTTACAATGTCACTGTTACATTCTCTTGAGGTTTCAAAGTTCATTTTGGATTTTTTTTCGTTGAAATGTAAGAGTTGGAATGTTTCAGTAGTGTTTTGTCGTGGTTTACCTTGTCACTGTTACATTCTCTTGACATTTCAAAGTTCATTTTAGATTTTTTTTTTCCTTGAAATGCAAGAGTTGGAATATTTCAGTAGTGTTTTCTCGTGGTTTACCATGTCACTATTACATTCTATTGATGTTTCAAAGTTCATTTTGGATCTTTTTCGTTGAAATGCAAGAGTTGGATTATTTCAGTAGCGTTTTCTTATGGTTTACCTTGTCACTGTTACATTCTCTTGATATTTCAAAGTTCATTTTGGATCCTTTTCGTTGAAATGCAAGAGTTGGATTATTTCAGTAGTGTTTTTTCGTGGTTTACCATGTCACTGTTACATTTTATTGACGTTTCAAAGTTCATTTTGTATTTTTTTCGTTGCAACATAAGACTTGGAATATTTCAATAGTGTTTTCTCGAGGTTTACTATGTCACTCTTACATTCTCTCGACGGTTCAAAGCTCAGTTTTGATCTTTTTTATTGAGATGCAAGAGTTATATTATTTTACTAGCTTTCTTATGGTTTATCTTGTCACTTTTACATTCCTTTGGTTTGTTAAAGTTCATATTAGGTTTAATTCGTTGAAATGTAAAAGCTGGCATATTTCAGTAGTTTTTTGTCGTGGTTTACCTTGTCACTGTTACATTCTCTTGACGTTTCAAAGTTCATTTTGGATTTTTTTTTTCGTTGAAATGCAAGAGTTGGAATATTTCAGTAGTGTTTTCTTGTGGTTTATCATTTCACTGTTACATTCTCTTGATGTTTCAAAAGTTCATTTCGAATTTTTTTTTAATTGAAATGCAAGAGTTGGATTATTTCAGTAGTGTTTTCTCATGGTTTACCTTGTCACTGTTACATTCTTTTGATTTTTCAAAGTTATTTTTAGATTTCTTTCGTTGAAATGCAAGAGTTGGAATATTTCAGTAGTGTTTTGTCATGGTTTACCATGTCACTGTTACATTCTATTGATGTTTCAAATTTCATTTTGGATACTTTTCGTTGTAATGCAAGAGTTGGAATATTTCAGTAGTGTTTTGTCATGGTTTACCTTGTCACTGTTACATTCTTTTGATTTTTCAAAGTTCATTTTAGATTTCTTTCGTTGAAATGCAAGAGTTGGAATATTTCAGTAGTGTTTACTCGTGGTTTACCATGTCACTGTTACATTCTTTTGATTTTTCGAAGTTTATTTTGGATCTTTTTCTTTGAAATGCAAGAGTTGGAATATTTCAGTTGTGTTTTGTCATGGTTTACCTTGTCACTGTAACATTCTTTTGGTGTTCCAAAGTTCATTTTAAATTTCGTTCGTTGAAATGCAAGAGTTGGAATATTTCAGTAGTGTTTTCTCATAGTTTACCTTGTCACTGTAATATTTTCTTGATGTTTCAAAGTTCATTTTGGATCCTTTTCATTTAAATGCAAGAGTTTGATTATTTCAGTAGTGTTTCGTCGGGGTTTACCATTTCACTGTTACATTCTCTTGATGTTTCAAAGTTCATTTTAGATTTCATTCGTTGAAATGTATGAGTTTGAATATTTCAGTAGTGTTTCGTCGTGGTTTACCTTGTCACTCTTACATTCTCTTAATGTTTCAAAGTTCATTTTGGAATTTTTCTTCGTTGAAATGTAAGAGTTGAAGTATTTCAGTAGTGTTTTCTCATGGTTTACCTTGTCACTGTAATATTCTCTTGATGTTTCAAAGTTCATTTTGGATCGTTTTCGTTGAAATGCAAGAGTTTCATTATTTCAGTAGTGTTTAGTCGTGGTTTACTTTGACACTCTTAAATTCTCTTGATGTTTAAAACTTCATTTTGGATTTAATTCGTTGAAATGTATGAGTTGGAATGTTTCAGTAGTGTTTTGTCGTGGTTTACCTTGTCACTGTTACATTCTCATGATGTTTCAAAGTTCATTTTAAATTTGTTTCGTTGAAATGTAAGAGTTGGAATATTTTAGTAGTGTTTTGTCGTGATTTACCATGTCGCTGTATCATTCTCTTGATGTTTCAAAGTTCATTTCGGATTTTTTTTTCGTTGAAATGTAAGAGTTGGAATATTTAAGTAGTGTTTTCTCGAGGTTTACCTTGTCACTGTTACATTCTCATGATGTTTCAAAGTTCATTTTGGATCTTTTTCGTTGAATTGCAAGAGTTGGATTATTTCAGTAGTGTTTTGTCGTGGTTTACCTTGTCACTGTAACATTCTATTGATGTTTCAAAGTTCATTGTGGATTTTTTTCGTTGAATTTAAGAGTTGGAATATTTCAGTAGTGTTTTGTCGTGGTTTAACCTGTCACTGTTACATTCACTTGATTTTTCAAAGTTCATTTTGGTTTTTTTTTCGTTGAAATGTAAGAGTTGGAATGTTTCAGTAGTGTTTTGTCGTGGTTTACCTTGTCACTGTTACATTCTCTTGACATTTCAAATTTCATGTTAGATTTTTTTTTTCCTTGAAATGCAAGAGTTGGGTTATTTCAGTAATGTTTCATCATGGTTTACCATGTCACTATTACATTATATTGATGTTTCAAAGTTAATTTTGGTTCTTTTCCGTTGAAATACAAGAGTTGGATTATTTCAGTAGCGTTTTCTTATGGTTTACCTAGTCTCTGTTACATTCTCTTGATATTTCAAAGTTCATTTTGGATCCTTTTCGTTGAAATGCAAGAGTTGGATTATTTCAGTAGTGTTTTTTCGTGGTTTACCATGTCACTGTTATATTTTCTTGATGTTTCAAAGTTCATTTTGGATCTTTTTCGTTGAAACATAAAACTTGGCATATTTTAATAGTGTTTTGTCGAGGTTTGTCATGTCACTGTTACATTTTCTCGACGTTTCAAAGGTCATTGTGGATCTTTTTTGGTAAAATGCAAGAGTCGGATTATTTTAGTAGTGTTTGTCGTGGTTTACCTTGTCACTGTTAAATTCTTTTGTTTTTAAAAGTTCATTTTAGATTTCATTCGTTGAAATGTAAGAGCTGGCATTTTTCAGTAGTTTTTTCTCGTGGTTTACCTTGACACTGTTACATTCTCTTGATGTTTCAAAGTTCATTTTGGATTTTTTTTTTCGTTGAAATCCAACAGTTGGAATATTTCAGTAGTGTTTTCTCGTGGTTTACCATTTCAGTGTTACATTCTATTGATGTTTCAAAGTTAATTTCGAATTTTTTTTTCGTTGAAATGCAAGAGTTGGATTATTTCAGTAGTGTTTTCTCATGGTTTACCTTGTCACTGTTACATTCTTTTGATTTTTCAAAGTTCTTTTTAGATTTCTTTCGTTGAAATGCAAGAGTTGGAATATTTCAGTAGTGTTTTGTCATGGTTTACCATGTCACTGTTACATTCTCTTGATGTTTCAAAGTTCAGTTTGGATCTTTTTCGTTGAAATGAAAGAGTTGGATTATTTCAGTAGTGTTTTCTCATGGTTTACCTTGTCACTGTTACATTCTTTTGATTTTTCAAAGTTCATTTTAGATTTTTTTCGTTGAAATGCAAGAGTTGGAATATTTCAGTAGTATTTTGTCGTGGTTTACCATGTCACTGTTACATTCTCTTGATGTTTCAAAGTTCATTTTGGATCTTTTTCTTTGAAATGCAAGAGTTGGAATATTTCAGTAGTGTTTTCTCATGGTTTACCATGTCACTGTTACATTCTTTTGATTTTTCAAAGTTCATTTTAAATTTCGTTCGTTGAAATGCAAGAGTTGGAATATTTCAGTAGTGTTTTCTCATAGTTTACCTTGTCACTGTAATATTTTCTTGATGTTTCAAAGTTCATTTTGGATCCTTTTCATTTAAATGCAAGAGTTTGATTATTTCAGTAGTGTTTCGTCGGGGTTTACCATTTCACTGTTACATTCTCTTGATGTTTCAAAGTTCATTTTGGATTTAATTCGTTGAAATGTATGAGTTGGAATATTTCAGTAGTGTTTTGTCGTTGTTTATCTTGTCACTATTACATTCTCCTAATGTTTCAAAGTTCATTTTGGACTTTTTCTTCGTTGAAATGTAAGAGTTGGAATATTTCAGTAGCGTTTTGTCGTGGTTTACCTTGTCACTGTAATATTCTCTTGATGTTTCAAAGTTCATTTTGGATCGTTTTCGTTGAAATGCAAGAGTTGGATTATTTCAGTAGTGTTTTGTCGTGGTTTACCATGTCACTGTTACATTCTCTTGATGTTTAAAAGTTCATTTTGGATTTAATTAGTTGAAATGTATGAGTTGGAATGTTTCAGTAGTGTTTTGTCGTGGTTTACCTTGTCACTGTTACATTCTCATGATGTTTCAAAGTTCATTTTCAATTTGTTTCGTTGAAATGTAAGAGTTGGAATATTTGAGTAGTGTTTTGTCGTGATTTACCATGTCTCTGTATCATTCTATTGATGTTTCAAAGTTCATTGTGGGTTTTTTTTTCGTTGAAATGTAAGAGTTGGAATATTTCAGTAGTGTTTTGTCGTGGTTTAAACTGTCACTGTTACATTCACTTGATGTTTCAAAGTTCATTTTGGATTTTTTTTTCGTTGAAATGTAAGAGTTGGAATGTTTCAGTAGTGTTTTGTCGTGGTTTACCTTGTCACTGTTGCATTCTCTTGACATTTCAAAGTTCATTTTAGATTTTTTTTTCTTTTAAATGCAAGACTTGGAATATTTCAGTAGTGTTTTCTCGTGTTTTACCATGTCACTGTTACATTCTATTGATGTTTCAAAGTCCATTTTGGATCTTTTTCGTTGAAATGCAAGAGTTGGATTATTTCAGTAGCGTTTTTTAATGATTTACCTTGTCACTGTAACATTATCTTGATGTTTCAAAGTTTATTATGGATCCTTTTCGTTGAAATGCAAGAGGTAGATTATTTCAGTAGTGGTTTGTCGTGGTTTACCATGTCACTGTTACATTCTCTTGATGTTTCAAAGTTCATTTTGGATATTTTTCGTTGAAATGTAAGAGTTGGAATATTTCAGTAGTGCTTTGTCGTGGTTTATCTTGTCACTGTTACATTCTCTTGACGTTTCAAAGTTCATTTTAGATTTTTTTTTTTCTTTGAAATGCAAGAGTTGGAATATTTCAGTAGTGTTTTCTCATGGTTTACCATGTCACTGTTACATTCTATTTATGTTTCAAAGTTCATTTTGGATCTTTTTCGTTGAAATGCAAGAGTTGGATTATTTCAGTAGCGTTTTCTAATGGTTTACCTTGTCTCTGTTACATTCTCTTGACGTTTCAAAGTTCATTTTGGATCTTTTTCATTGAAATGCAAGAGTTGGAATATTTCAGTAGTGTTTTCTCGTGGTTTACCATGTCACTGTTATATTCTCTTGACGTTTCAAAGTTCATTTTGGATCTTTTTCGTTGAAATGCAAGAGTTGGGTAATTTTAGTAGTGTTTTGTCATGGTTTACCTTGTCACTGTTACATTCTTTTGCATAGTTCATTTTAGATTTCATTCGTTGAAATGTAAGAGCCGGCATTTTCAGTAGTGTTTCGTCGTGGTTTACCTTGACACTGTAACATTCTCCTGACGTTTCAAAGGTCATTTTGGATTTTTTTTTTCATTGAAATGCAAGGGATGGAATATTTCAGTAGTATTTTGTGTTGTTATTTACCATGTCACTGTTACATTCTCTTGACGTTTTATTCAGATCTTTTTCGTTGAAACGCAAGAGTTGAATAATTTCAGTAGTGTTTTGTCATGGTTTACCTTGTCACTGTTACATTCTTTTGATTTTTCAAAGTTCATTTTAGATTTCATTCGTTGAAATGTAAGAGCTGGCATTTTCAGTAGTTTTTTGTCGTGGTTTACCTTGTCACTGTTACATTCTCTTGACGTTTCAAAGTTCATTTTGGATTTTATTTTTCGTTGAAATGCAAGAGTTGGATTATTTCAGTAGTGTTTTCTCATGGTTTACCTAGTCCCTGTAATATTCTCTTGATGTTTCAAAGTTCATTTTGGATCCTTTTCGTTGAAATGCAAGAATTGAATTATTTCAGTACTGTTTTGTCGTGGTTTACCTTATCGCTATTACATTCTCTTGATGTTTCAAAGTTCATTTTTGATTTCATCCGTTGAAATGTACGAGTTGGAATATTTCAGTAGTGTTTTGTCTTGGTTTACCTTGTCACTGTTACATTCTTTTGATGTTTCAAAGTTCATTTTGGATTTCTTTCGTTGAAATGAAAGAGTTGGAATATTTCAGTAGTGTTTCGTCATTGTTTACCTTGTCACTATTAAATTCTCTTGATGTTTCAAAGTTCATTTGGATTTTTTTTTTCGTTGAAATGCAAGAGTTGGATTATTTCAGTAGTGTTTTCTCATGGTTTACCTTGTCACTGTTACATTCTTTTGATTTTTCAAAGTTCATTTTAGATTTCATTCGTTGAAATGCAAGAGTTGGATTATTTAAGTAGTGTTTAGTCGTGGTTTACCATGTCACTTTTACATTCTCTTGATGTTTCGAAGTTAATTTTGGATCTTTTTTGTTGAAATGCAAGAGTTGGATTATTTCAGTTGTGTTTCCTCATGGTTTACCGTGTCACTGTTACATTCTTTTGGTTTTTCAACGTTCATTTTAAATTTCATTCGTTGAAATGCAAGAGTTGGATTATTTCAGTAGTGTTTTGTCGTGGTTTACCATTTCACTGTTACATTCTCTTGATGTTTCAAAGTTCATTTTGGATTTAATTCGTTGAAATGTATGAGTTGGAATATTTCAGTAGTGTTTTGTCGTGGTTAACCTTGACACTCTTACATTCTCTTAATGTTTCTAAGTTCATTTTGGACTTTTTCTTCGTTGAAATGTAAGAGTTGGATTATTTCAGTAGTGTTTTCTCATGGTTTACCTTGTCACTGTAATATTCTCTTGATGTTTCAAAGTTCATTTTGGATCGTTTTCGTTGAAATGAAAGAGTTGGATTATTTCAGTAGTGTTTTGTCGTGGTTTACTATATCACTGTTACATTCTCTTGATGTTTAAAAGTTCATTTTGGATTTAATTCGTTGAAATGTGGGAGTTGGAATATTTCAGTAGTGTTTTGTCTTGGTTTACCTTGTCACTGTTACATTCTGAAGATGTTTCAAAGTTCATTTTCGATTTTTTTCGTTGAAATGTAAGAGTTGGAATATATCTGTAGTGTTTTGTCATGATTTACCATGTCACTGTTACACTCTATTGATGTTTCAAAGTTCATTTTGGATCTTTTTTCGTTGAAATGTAAGAGTTGGAATATTTCAGTAGTGTTTCGTCGTGGTTTAAACTGTCTCTGTTACATTCACTTGATGTTTCAAAGTTCATTTTGGATTTTTTTCGTTGAAATGTAAGAGTTGGAATGTTTCAGTAGTGTTTTGTCGTGGTTTACCTTGTCACTATTGCATTCTCTTGATGTTTCAAAGTTCATTTTGGATTTTTTTTTTCTTTGAAATGAAAGAGTTGTATTATTTCAGTAGTGTTTTCTCGTGGTTTATCATGTTACTGTTACATTCTCTTGACGTTTCAAAGTTAATTTTGGATCTTTTTAGTTGAAATGCAAGAGTTGGATTATTTCAGTAGCGTTTTCTAATGATTTACCTTGTCACTGTAACATTCTCTTGATGTCTCAAAGTTCATTTTGGATCTTTTTCGTTGAAATGCAAGAGTTGGAATATTTCAGTAGTGTTTTCTCGTGGTTTACCATGTCACTGTTACATTCTCTTGAAGTTTCAAAGTTCATTTTGGATCTTTTTCGTTGAAATGCAAGAGTTGGATAATTTTAGTAGTGTTTTGTCATGGTTTACCTTGTCACTGTTACATTCTTTTGCAAAGTTCATTTTAGATTTCATTCGTTGAAATGTAAGAGCTGGCATTTTCAGTAGTTTTTTGTCGTGGTTTACCTTGTCACTGTTACATTCTCTTGACATTTTAATGTTTATTTTATATTTTATTTTTCGTTGAAATGTAAGAGTTGGATTTTTTCATTAGAGTTTTGTTGTGCTTTACCTTTTGCTTATTACATTATCTTGATGTTTTAAAGTTCATTAGGGATCTTATTCATTGAAATTCAAGAGTTGGATAATTTCAGTAGTATTTTGTCGTGGTTTACCTTGTCCCTGTAATATTCTCTTGATGTTTCAAAGTTCATTTTGGATCCTTTTCTTTGAAATGCAAGAATTGGATTATTTCAGTAGTGTTTTGTAGTGGTTTACCATGTTGCTGTTACATTCTCTTGATGTTTCAAAGTTCATTTTGGATTTCATCCGTTGAAATGTACGAGTTGGAATATTTCAGTAGTGTTTTGTCGTGGTTTACCTTGTCACTGTTACATTCTTTTGATGTTTCAAAGTTAATTTTGGATTTTTTCGTTGAAATGAAAGAGTTGGAATATTTCAGTAGTGTTTTGTCGTGGTTTACCTTGTCGCTGTTACATTCTATTGATGTTTCAAATTCCGTTTTGGATTTTTTCGTTGAAATGTAAGAGTTGGAATATTTCAGTAGTATTTCGTCGTTCTTTACATTGTTACTGTTAAATTCTCTTGATGTTTAAAAGTTCATTTTGGATTTTTTTTTTCATTGAAATGTTAAGAGTTGGAATATTTCAGTAGTGTTTTGTCATGGTTAACCTTGTCACTGTTACATTCTCTTGATATTTCAAAGTTCATTTTAGATTTTTTTTTTCGTTGAAATTCAAGAGTTGGAATATTTCAGTAGTGTTTTCTCATGGTTTACCATGTCACTATTACATTCTATTGTTGTTTCAAAGTTCATTTTGAATCTTTTTCGTTGAAATGCAAGAGTTGGATTATTTCAGTAGCGTTTTATTATGATTTACCTTGTCACTGTTACATTCTATTGACGTTTCATAGTTAATTTTGGATTTTTTTCGTTGAAATGGGAAAATTAGATTATTTCAGAAGTGTTTTTTCGTGACTTACCTTGTAACTATTACACTCTCTTGATGTTTCGAAGTTGATTTTGGATCTTTTTTATTGAAATGTAAGAGTTGAATTATTTCAGTAGTGTTTTGTCATGGTTTACCTTGTCACTGTTACATTCTTTTGCAAAGTTCATTTTAGATTTCATTCGTTGAAATGTAAGAGCCGGCATTTTCAGTAGTTTTTTGTCGTGGTTTACCTTGTCACTGTTACATTCTCTTGACGTTTTAAAGTTCATTTTGGATTTTATTTTTCGTTGAAATATATGAGTTGGATTTTTTCAGTAGATTTTTGTCATGCTTTACAATATCACTCTTGTTTTGTCTTGACGTTTCAAAGATTATTTTGGATCTTTTTCATTGAAATGCGAGAATTGGATATTTTCAGTAGTATTTTATCTTGGTTTACCTAGTCCCTGTAACATTCTCTTGATGTTTAAAAGTTCATTTTGGATCCTTTTCGTTGAAATGCAAGAATTGGATTACTTCAGTAGTGTTTTGTAGTGGTTTACCATGTTACTGTTACATTCTCTTGATGTTTCAAAGTTCATTTTGGATTTCATCCGTTGAAATGTACGAGTTGGAATATTTCAGTAGTGTTTTGTCGTGGTTTACCTTGTCACTGTTACATTCTTTTGATGTTTCAAAGTTCATTTTGAATTTTTTTATTTGAAATGAAAGAGTTGGAATATTTCAGTAGTGTTTTGTCGTGGTTTACCTTGTCGCTGTTACATTCTATTGATGTTTCAAAGTTCATTTTGGATTTTTTCGTTGAAATGTAAGAGTTGGAATGTTTCAGTAGTGTTTTGTCGTGGTTTACACTGTCACTGTTACATTCTCTTGATGTTTCAAAGTTCATTTTTTATTTTTTTTTTCATTTAAATGTTAATAGTTGGAATATTTCAGTAGTGTTTTGTCATGGTTTACATTGTCACTGTTACATACTCTTGATGTTGCAATGTTCATTTTGTATTTTTTTTTTTCGTTGAAATGTTAATAGTTGGATTATTTCAGTAGTGTTTTGTCTTGGTTAACATTGTCACTGTTACATTCTCTTGATGTTTCGAAATTCATTTTGGATTTTTTTTTTTTTGAAATGTATGAGATGGAATATTTCAGTAGTGTTTTATCATGGTTTACCATGTCGCTGTTACATTCTGTTGATGTTTCAAAGTTCATTTTAGACTTTTTTCGTTGAAATGTAAGAGTTGGAATATTTCAGTAGTATTTTGTCGTGGTTTACCTTGTCACTGTTGCATTCTCTTGATGTTTCAAAGTTCATTTTGAATTTTTTTCGTTTAAATGCAAGAGTTAGAATATTTCAGTAGTGTTTTGTCGTGGTTTACCTTGTCGCTGTTGCATTCTATTGATGTTTCAAAGTTCATTTTGGATTTTTTTCATTGAAATGTTAAGAGTTGGAATATTTCAGTAGTGTTTTGTCATGGTTTACATTGTCACTGTTACATTCTCTTGATGTTTCAATGTTCATTTTGGATTTTATTTTTCGTTGAAATGTATGATATGGAATATTTCAGTAGTGTTTTATCATGGTTTACCATGTCACTGTTGAATTCTGTTGATGTTTCAAAGTTCATTTTAGATTTTCTTCGTTGAAATGTAAGAGTTGGAATGCTTCAGTAGTGTTTTGTCGTGGTTTATCTTGTCACTGGAGCATTCTCTTGTTGTTTCAAAGTTCATTTTAGATTTTTTTTTTTCCTTGAAATGTAAGAGTGTTTTGTCATGGTTTAACATGTCTCTGTTACATTCTGTTGATGTTTCAAATTTCAGTTTGGATTTTTTCATTGAAATGCAAGAGTTGGATTATTTCAGTAGTGTTTTCTCCTGGTTTACCATGTCACTGTTACATTCTCTTGATGTTTCAAAGTTCATTTTGGATTCTTTTCGATGAAAGGCAAGAGTTGGAATATTTCAGTAGTGTTTTCTCATGGTTTACCTTGTCACTGTTACATTCTCTTGATGTTTCAAAGTTCATTTTGGATCTTTTTCGTTTAAAATACAAGAGTTGGATATTTCAGTAGTGTTTTGTCGTGGTTTACATTGTCACTGTTACATTCTATTGATGTTTCAAAGTTCATTTTGAATCTTTTTCGTTGAAATACAAGAGTTGGATTATTTCAGTAGTGTTTTGTCATGGTTTACATGTCACTTTTAAATTCTCTTGATGTTTCAAAGTTCATTTTGGATTTATTTTTTTGAAATGCAAGAGTTGAAATATTTCAGTAGTGTTTTGTATTGGTATACCATGTCACTGTTACATTCTCTTGATGTTTCAAAGTTCATTTTGGATTTTTTTTTTTCGTTGAAAGTAAAAGTTGGAATATTTCAGCAGTGTTTTTTCTTGGTTTGCCTTGTCATTGTTACAATCTCGTGATGTTTCAAAGTTCATTTTGGATTTTTTTGTTTTGGTTGAAATGTATGAGATGGAATATTTCAGTAGTGTTTTATCATGATTTACCATGTCGCTGTTACATTCTCTTGACGTTTCAAAGCTCATTTTAGATTTTCTTCGTTGCAATGTAAGAGTTGGAATATTTCAGTAGTGTTTTGTCGTGGTTTACCTTGTCACTGGAGAATTCTCTTGTTGTTTCAAAGTTCATTTTAGATTTTTTTTTTTCCTTGAAATGTAAGAGTGTTTTTTGTTGAAATGTATGATATGGAATATTTCAGTAGTGTTTTATCATGGTTTACCATGACACTGTTACATTATCTTGATGTTTCAAATTTCATTTTGGATTTTTTCATTGAAATTCAAGAGTTGGATTATTTCAGTAGTGTTTTGTCGTGGTTTACCATGTCACTGTTACATTCTCTTGATGTTTCAAAATTCATTTTGGATCCTTTTCGATGAAAGGCAAGAGTTGGAATTTTTCAGTAGTGTTTTCTCATGGTTTACCTTGTCACTGTTACATTCTCTTGATGTTTCAAAGTTCATTTTGGATCATTTTCGTTAAAATACAAGAGTTGGAATATTTCAGTAGTGTTTTGTTGTGGTTTACCATATCACTGTTACATTCTCTTGATGTTTCAAAGTTCATTTTGAATTTTTTTCGTTGAAATGAAAGAGTTGGAATATTTCAGTAGTGTTTTGTCGTGGTTTACCTTGTCGCTGTTAAATTCTATTGATGTTTCAAAGTTCATTTTTGATTTTTTCGTTGAAATGTAAGAGTTGGAATGTTTCAGTAGTTTTTTTGTCGTGGTTTACACTGTCCCTGTTACATTCTCTTGATGTTTCAAAGTTAATTTTGGATTTTTTTTTTTCATTGAAATGTAAGAGTTGGAATATTTCAGTAGTGTTTCGTCATGGTTTACATTGTCACTGTTACATTCTCTTGATGTTTCAAAGTTCGTTTTGGATTTTTTTTTCGTTGAAATTCAAGAGTTGGAATATTTCAGTAGTGTTTTGTCTTGGTTAACCTTGTCACTGTTACATTCTCTTGATGTTTCGAAATTCATTTTGGATTTTTTTTTTGTTGAAATGTATGAGATGGAATATTTCAGTAGTGTTTTATCATGGTTTACCTTATCGCTGTTACATTCTCTTGATGCTTCAAAGTTGATTTTGGATTTTTGTCGTTGAAATGCAAGAGTTGGATTATTTCAGTAGTATTTTGTCGTGGGTTACCTTGTCACTGTTACATTCTCTTGATGTTTCAAAGTTTATTTTGGACTTTTTTCGTTTAAATGCAAGAGTTAGAATAATTCAGTAGTGTTTTGTCGTGGTTTACATAGTCACTGTTGCATTCTCTTGATGTTTCAAAGTTCATTTTGGATTTTTTCGTCGAAATGTTAAGAGTTGGAATATTTCAGTAGTGTTTTGTCATGGTTTACATTGTCACTGTTACATTCTCTTGATGTTTCAAAATTCATTTTAGATTTTTTTTGGTTGAAATGTAAGAGATGGATTATTTCAGTAGTGTTTTATCATGGTTTACCATGTCACTGTTACATTCTCTTGATGTTTCAAAGTTCATTTTAGATTTTCTTCGTTGAAATGTAAGAGTTGGAATGTTTCAGTAGTGTTTTGTCGTGGTTTATCTTGTCACTGGAGCATTCTCTTGTTGTTTCAAAGTTCATTTTAGATTTTTTTTTCTCCTTGAAATGTAAGAGTGTTTTTTGTTGAAATGTATGATATGGAATATTTCAGTAGTGTTTTATCATGGTTTACCATGACACTGTTACATTATCTTGATGTTTCAAATTTCATTTTGGATTTTTTCGTTGAAATTCAAGAGTTGGATTATTTCAGTAGTGTTTTGTCGTGGTTTACCATGTCACTCTTACATTCTCTTGATGTTTCAAAGTTCATTTTGGATCTTTTTTGTTGAAATACAAGAGGTGGATTATTTCAGTAGTGTTTTGTCGTGGTTTACCATATCACTGTTACATTCTCTTGATGTTTCAAAAGTTTATTTTGATTCGATTTCTTTGAAATGCAAGAGTTGGATAATTTCAGGAGTGTTTTGTCGTCGTTTACCTTGTCACTTTTACATTCTCATGATGTTTCAAAGTTCATTTTGAATCTTTTTCGTTGAAATACAAGAGTTGGATTATTTCAGTAGTGTTTTGTCATGGTTTACATGTCACTGTTACATTCTCTTGATATTTCAAAGTTCATTTTGGATTTATTTTTTTGAAATGCAAGAGTTGAAATATTTCAGTAGTGATTTTTATGGGTTTACCATGTCACTGTTACATTATCTTGACGTTTCAAAGCTCATGTTGGGTCTTTTTTGTTGAAATGCAAGAGTTGGATTATTTCAGTAGTGTTTTGTTGTGGTTTACCATATCACTGTTACATTCTAATGATGTTTCAAAGTTCATTTTGGTTCTTTTTCGTTGAAATGCAAGAGTTGGAATATTTCAAGTAGTGTTAACTCATGGTTTACATTGTCACTGTTACATTCTCTTGATGTTTCAAAGTTCATTTTGAATCTTTTTCGTTGAAATCCAAGAGTTGGATTATTTCAGGAGTGTTTTGTCATAGTTTACCATGTCAATGTTACATTCTCTTAATGTTTCAAAGTTCATTTTGGATTTATTCCTTGAAATACAAGAGTTGGATTATTTCAGTAGTGTTTTCTCATGGTTTTTGCAAACTGAAAGACTTATTACTCCACAAATGTATAAATTATTTTACCCTAAAGGTTGTTCAGCTCCTAAATTTTACGGGCTCCCAAAAATCCACAAAGATGGAGTCCCTCTACGCCCAATTGTGGCTTCTTATAGCTCTCCGACTGCCAGACTGGGGAAATGGTTGTCAACACTTTTTCGCCCCCTTATGCAAACACAAACTTCATACATAAGAAATTCAGTTCACCTTGTGGAAAAATTAAAATACCTTGAGATATAAAAAGACACATTTTTAGCCAATTTCGGTGTAAATCCAATGTATATGCCTTGCAATGTAGAAAAATGTTAACTAGCTCTTCAAAGGAAAGTAAGAGATGATATTGATCGAATGTACTAGAAAACACGGGATATAGAAACTATTATGCGTCTCGTCCGTCTTTGCAATAATTCCTCCTCGTATTTCCGATATAATAATCAATTTTTCACCCACATCAGGGGTTTACCCATGGGTACAAGTCTTTCACCATTTTTGGCAATTTTTTATATGGAATTCATAGAAATCTCTGCTCTGGAAAATTTTCCGATAAAACACCGTTTCTGGGGTAGGTTTGTCGATGATGCTATTTCTCTGTGGGAGCATGGAGGAGAGTCACTTAACTCCTTCTTAACTCATCTAAACACTTTGGACTCTAACCTTCAGTTCACTTTAGAACTAGAGCATAACCACAAACTTTCTTTCCTAGATGTTTTAATTTTCGATAAGTCTCCTGTCCTTGAATTTTCTATTTATAGAAAGCCTACGAATAACGATAGGTATTTGCATTTTTCCTCCAACCACTCTCCCTTCATAAAAAGAGTAGTTGTTATTTTTTTGGTTGACCGAGTAATAAGAATATGCTCAGAGCCTCACATAGACTAAGAATTGAACTGTATTAAGGACATTTTATTTTTTAATGGCTACCCTATAAAAATACTTGAGACTATTATAGACAGAAGGCCAAAAAAGGCAAAGGGGAGTGCATCAGGTCCACAAGCGCCAACAGATACCGTCTCATTGGTGGATGATAAGAAACTTTTCACTGTTCTACCCTACCTTCCAAAATTGAGTGACAAATTGAAAAGAATCCTTAAAAAACATAAACTTAGCGTCGCCTTTAAAAATTCAAATATTACACAGAACTTTTTTAACAACGGTAAAGATAAAACCAGCCCCATTCTGGGTAGTGGTGTTTATAGAATTCCTTGTTCTTGTGGCTGTTTTTATGTTGGTAGAACCCAACAGCAATTGGGGGAGAGGTTATCTGAGCACAAGTCCTCAATTGACAAGGCAATGAGGTTACGCCAAAGGCCTGAGGTTTTTGATTCCGCCTTGGCGCAACATGTGTACGAGAATCCACACCATTTCATTTTGTTTGACGAGGCCTCTATCGTTGCCCCAGATAGATGCCTCACGCAAGTTTTCAGGGAGGCAGTTGAAATAAAAAAGCATATTCACCAAAAGGTAGCTCTCAATAGAGACACTTGATAAATTTTTCTAAGTCCCATTTATGACAAAATTATTAATTCTGATCGTTTTTACATACATCCACAAAGTTATATTGTGCAATTGAATAGAGTCTCCGATAACAGTCAAACTGGAAAGCGATCAGCCTTTAAAAGTGCTTTACGCAAAATGAAATTCTGGAATGCCATTTAGACTTGTGTTTTTTATTCAGTTACCCTTTCATCGTTACTAGGAAAGGGCCGTCCAATTTTTATTTGGTGTTTTTATTTTTAGGTTTGTTTTTTATATTTTTTTATCAGTTTTATTCTGCACTGAGGACGGTCAAGCGGAGGTCTTGATCGAAATTTTTGCATAATTTTTCAATTTTTTCACTGGCTGTTAATTGTCCTCGTTTCCTTTCTTCGCGATTATTTGTTTATCATGATTAGCCAGTGTGGTCTCAGAAATTATTTTTAAGAGTTGGAATATTTCAGTAGTTTTTTCTCATGGTTTACCTTGTCACTGTAATATTTTCTTGATGCTTTAAAGTTCATTTTGGATCCTTTTCGTTAAAATGCAAGAGTTGGATTATTTCAGTAGTGTTTTGTCGTGGTTTACCATGTCACTGTTACATTCTCTTGATGTTTCAAAGTTCATTTTGGATTTCATTCGTTGAAATGTATGAGTTGGAATATTTCAGTAGTGTTTTGTCGTGGTTTACCTTGTCACTCTTACATTCTCTTAATGTTTCTAAGTTCATTTTGGAATTTTTCTTCGTTGAAATGCAAGAGTTGGATTATTTCAGTAGTGTTTTCTCATGGTTTCCCTTTTCACTGTTATATTCTCTTGACGTTTCAAAGTTCATTTTGGATCGTTTTCGTTGAAATGCAAGAGTTGGATTATTTCAGTAGTGTTTAGTCGTGGTTTACTATTTCACTGTTACATTCTCTTGATGTTTCAAAGTTCATTTTGGATCTCATTCGTTGAAATGTATGAGTTGGAATATTTCAGTAGTGTTTTGTCGTGGTTTACCTTGTCACTCTTACATTCTTTTTTTCGTTGTAATAAAAGAGTTGGAATATTTCAGTAGTGTTTTGTCGTGGTTTACCTTGTCGCTGTTACATTCTATTGATGTTTCAAAGTTCATTTTGAATTTTTTCGTTGAAATGTAAGAGTTGGAATGTTTCAGTAGTGTTTTGTCGTGGTTTAAACTGTCACTGTTACATTCTCTTGATGTTTCAAAGTTCATTTTGGATTTTTTCATTGAAATGTTAAGAGTTGGAATATTTCAGTAGTGTTTTGTCATGGTTTACATTGTCACTGTTACATTCTGTTGATGTTTCAATGTTCATTTTGGATTTTTTTTTTCGTTGAAATGTAAGAGTTGGAATATTTCAGTAGTGTTTTGTCGTGGTTTACATTGTCACTGTTACATTCTCATGATATTTAAAAGTTCATTTTTTATTTTTTCGTTGAAATGTATGAGTTGGAATATTTCAGTAGTGTTTTGTCGTGGTTTACCTTGTCACTGTTACATTCTCATGATATTTAAAAGTTCATTTTGGATTTTTGTGTTCAAATGTAAGAGTTGGAATATTTCAATAGTATTTTATCGTGATTTACCTTGTCACTGTTACATTCTCTTGATATTTCAAAATTCATAGTGAGAGAGATACGCAAAAAGTTGGGTTAATTTAGGTTAGGTTAGGTTTGGTTAGGTCAGCCTATGTACACGTGCGTACATGAACTTTGAAACATCAAGAGAAATTAACAGTGACAAGGTAAAACATGAGAAAACACTACTGAAATAATCCAACTCTTGCATTTCTAGGAAAAAATCAAAAATCAACTTTGAAACATTAAGAAAATGTAACATTGACATGGTAAACCATGACAAAACACTACTGAAATAATCCAACTCTTGCACTTCAACGAAAAAGATTCAAAATGAACTTTGAAACATCAAGAGAATGTAACAGTGACAATGTAAACCATGAGTTAACACTACTGAAATATTCCAACTCTTGCATTTCAACTAAAAAAATCCAAAATGAACTTTGAAACATCAATAAAATGTAACAATGACATGAAAAACCACAACAAAACACTACTGAAAGAATCCAACTCTTGCATTTCAACGAAAAAGACCCAAAACGAACTTTGAAACGTCAAGAGAATGTAACAGTGACATGGTAAACCACGACAAAACACTACTGATATATTTCAACTCTTGCATTTCAAAAAAATAAATCCAAAATGAACTTTGAAACATCAAGAGAATGTAACAGTGACAAGTAAACCATGACAAAACACTACTGAAATAATTCAACTCTTGCATTTCAACGAAAAAGATTCAAAATGAACTTTGAAACATCATGAGAATGTAAAAGTGACATGGTAAACCACGACAAAACACTACTGAAATTATCCAACTCTTGCATTTCAACGAAATAGATCCAAAATGAACTTTGAAAAATCAAGAGAATGTAACAGTAACATGGTAAACCACGACGAAACACTACTGAAATATTCCAACTCTTGCATTTCAACGAAAAAGATCCAAAATGAACTTTGAAACATCAAGAGAATGTAACAGTGAAATGGTAAACCATGACAAAACACTCTTACATTTCAAGGGAAAAAAATCTAAAATGAACTTTGAAACATCAAAAGAATGTAACAGTGACAAGGTAAACCACGACAAGACACTACTGAAATATTCCAACTCTTACATTTCAAGGGGAAAAAAATCTAAAATGAACTTTGAAACATCAAGAGAATGTAACAGTGACAAGGTAAACCATGAGAAAACACTACTGAAATATTCTAACTCTTACATTTCAACGAAAGGAATCCAAAATGAACTTTGAAACATCAAGAGAATGTAACAGAGACAAGGTAAACCATGACGAGATGTTAAAAAAAATTTTTTTAAATACCATTTTAAAAAAAAAAAAAAAATACTATGTTAAAAAAAATTAAAAAAAAAGTATTAAAAAAATGGGGGGAGGGGGAGGAGGAGAGAGGGAGGAGAGGAGGTGGAGGAGAGGGAGGGGAGGGGAGGGGGCATTTTGGTGCCCGGGGGCCTTTGGGGTTGGGGTAGAGGACCTCACAACACTGTTCAAATGGAACTTGTGTATTATAACGACCACAGAGTTTTACCCCAAATCATCTTCTAAAATGTCTCAAACTGTTTCGCCTAAATCATCTTCTAAAATGTCTCAAACTGTTTCGCCCAAATAATCCCCTAAAAGTAATTTCTGTGTGTTCCTTTGTTTCGGCATCCCTGCGCTGTCACATTTGAAATTCCCGGGAAACTATTTCCCGCGTAAAATATATTCAATTTGTCTTCATCTCTAAGAAGTTCCTAGCTACACTATTAAGATTTCGAAAAAATATTAATTCCAGAATTTATCTCTATGCCTAAAGAATTTCAAATTACATATCGCATATACACTGCAAACTAAATGCTTCATCTCTTCCCCTAAGTGAAGCCATATGCATTACCCTCTTTATCTGTTGCACTTAGAAATATCTTAAATCTATGTTATCCAAGAGATGAATTCAAGAATCAAGTTGCATTATTAAGACTTCGAAAGAATATTAATTCCCGAATTTATCACTAAGCCTAAAGACCAGAGAAGCCATATTTAAAAATAGAATATTAATTTATCTCTGTCACTAAAAACCATTTATCTCTCAGACCTAAAGACCAAAGAAGCCATATTTAAAAATGAAATCCCATTGTATTACATTCGAATTCCCCGTCAGATTATGCAAATCAATTTCGTTGGACTCATGTCTACATCCAGCAATTGTTGTTGAACAGATGTTGACATCCAAAGAAACATCCAGCAATTGTTGTTGATCTTGTCCCGTTAGACTCGATCAATAATCCAGCAATTGTTGTCGTGAACTTATTTTGACATCCAAGAAAACAACAAATAAATTGACCAACACACATACCAATCAAACAATAACAAGATGTCTACATCCACGTTGTTGTTGGACTAATATTGACATCCAAGAAAAAAACAAATAAATTGACCAACACTCATAACCATCCAAGAAACATCCAGCAATTATTTTTGGACTTATGTCTATATCCATCAACAGTGAGAAAAACCATGAAAAAACATCAAAGTGAGAAAAACCATTAAAACATCCTCAGTGAGAAAAACCATAAAAGCATGCATAAATTATGTATAGTTCGGAGTAATACCTGACTCCCTACTCAAAAGCCCTTTGAACAAAATGGCTATCTCAAAATATTGATTGTATGTGTTTCGAGAAACAGTGGGCGTGGAAGTAGCTTTAGTCAACTTCCTGTCACTTTTAAATATTAAAAAGCATATACGCCATTCTAATTTTCAATTGAATTAGCTCTTTTTGGAGTTTCTACGACAACTTCTTCGATACGAAGTGCCCTGCTCTAAAGGAAAAAATTAATAAATAATACATCGTGCCAACATCGTTCTTATATGCCCCCAGGGCATAAATTAAAACCCTTGCCCTGAGAGTTGTGGGGGAGTCTCCTCCTTTTTACTTAGTCCACGTTTCTTGTCTCGTTCTCGATTGTTCCCGTTCTTTACTTAGGCAGCGCGATCGTGCTGCCTATGATTTATAAAATTAGTTTTGTTTTTTGTTTGATTTAATCAGCGAGTTTTATTATATCTCTCACTTCAAAGTTATAAGTGTTTCCTGGAACCAAACTTTATTTATGCTCAAGTTCTAAAGAGCGTAGTTTTTGTGCTACATTTTTCGTAGAAAATAATGTCAGTTTATGTTATGTCAGTTCAGTTTAATGTTATTTTAATTTAGTTTTCAGTTCAGAATCGCTAAGGTTATTATATAAACTTCAAAAATATTTATAGTGTTTGATCAGTAATATTAATTGTTCAATTCAAATTAGAAAAATACCTGAAAGTTTTTAAATTAGTTTTATTGTTTGTTTTATTTAATCAACGAAAGTTTTATTTCACCTCTCACTTCAAAGTTACAATGTCTGACTTCAAAGTTACAACATCTAAAGTGTGTATCGTTTCTGCTATATTTTCGTAGAAAAGAAATTAAATTTTGTATTTATTGTAGTTTTCAGTTCAGAATCGCTATTGTTATTAAGTAAACTGCAAAAATGTTTTTGGTGTCCGAGCATTTATTGTTATTTTTTATTTCAAAATAAAAAAAAAAATACCAGAAAATTTTAAAATTAGTTTTGTTTTTGTACGTATCTATAACAATATAGATACGTACTTTACGGGTTAGGCCAAACAAGTTTGGTTCGAGGATACAATAATAACTTTGAACACAGATGAAATCAAATTAATGGCGTAAAAAAATGGCATAGCGAGTCAATTGAAGCAAAAGGAAAACCAAACTAATTTTTAAATTTTCAGGTTTTTTCTGGGTTGAATTAAGAAATGGAAATTATTGATCAGACACCATAAATATTTTTGCACTATGCAGTTAAATAAAATTATTTTATTTAAAATTTCCAGGATTTATTCTAGTTTCAGTTGAATAATAAGATTTTTTCAAGGAAACAAGCAGCTAACTAAGTCCAATATATGCAATTATATGTTCTTCGAATGATCGTCTTTTAATGTATATTCCCTATTATAAAAACTAACAAAAATAAAACTAATTCTAAAATTTTCAGGTATTTTTCTAGTTTTAATTAAAAAATTACAATTATTGCTCAGAAACCATATTTATTTTTGCAGTTTACATAATAACTTTAGCCATCCTGAAATTAGAACTAAAATAAATGAAATTATCTTGTACAGACATAAACGTGCATAAATATTGCATTGACTTATTACGTCATATATGGTTATAACCTATGTACGATTATAATGTCATTGATCAAGCTTGTACATGAAAATGCAGTTTTTTGTTAAAATTGATGCTATTTAAAAAAAAAATATTTAATCTTTAATTACAAAAGGAACTAGATGTAGCAATTTCCTTTCAAATGAGCCCTTGTACAGGTCTCTATGATTTTCCAGTGCCCAGCTAGCTGAGGAGAAAAAAAAACGGAAAGAAAAAAAGATGCCGTATGTGGAGAATATCGTTTTATGAGTCAATTTTCTTGATTTTCAAGCCAAAGTATTTTCCTTTTATTCAAGCCAAGGGACGGTAGGTTTGCTATATAGAGGTTTTGGACAAGGCGGTTCTAATAGTGCACTTCTTGTTTTGATCTGAATCTTTTCTCAGGAGTTATGGGTTACTTTAGTTTTTACTATGGGACGTGATCGTCTCTTACTGCTTTGCTAGCTACCGCTGCAACCCGGATTAATTAAAAAAAACTTTTTCCACAAATTAAGTTTTTCAAAGAAAAGTAGAGATTAAACCAACAATGAGCAAAAATAATATAAAAAAATCTACCAAGCGTGAAGCTATCACAAATCAGCATCGATAAATAAATGAAACCCAAAACGAACAGAAATTAAAATAAATAACCGAGTTAAACTCAAAACCAGCAGAAATTAACATGAGTAGGGCTCAAACCCCTATGCCATCCCATGGCCAGAACATAATTTGCACTTTACAGGAAAGATATAAATGTTTTTTCTTTTATAACTTTAATAAATCAAATAATATTAACATTTTGATTACTAAATATCAGTATACGTATATTAAACTGACAATGCACATTGTCGAAATATAAATGTTTTTACTTTTATAACTTTAATAAATCAAATTCTATTAACATTTTGATTACTAAATATCAGTATATGTATATTAAACGGACAATACACATTCATTTGTATTTTTTTCAGTAAAGTGCAAATTATGTTCTGGCCTTGGGATGGCATAGGGGTTTTGAGCCCTACCCATGTTAGTTTCTGTTCGTTTTGAGTTTGACCCAGTTATTTAGGGGTTCTTTCCTTTTCTTTGAAAAACTTATTTTTGTGGAAAAAGTTTTTTTAATTAATTTCTGTTCGTTCTATATTGACATAGTCTTTTCAGGTAAAAAGAAAATAATTATTTAAATCTTTTTTTTTTTTTCAAGACTTTATAGTTTGGCCTGCTATTTGTATGCTGGAGAAAAATTTTCAGCAATTTTTAACAACATACACCCTTTTACAAATTTGGACAAAAATAGTAGTGTTTAATTTAGTTTCATACCTCCTCTAGTTCACCTGGAATAGAAAACTTGATACTATTCGCAAAAAAAAATCTGTTTACTTTCTTTGATAGCTTGGATACACCTACGCTATTTTGATTTGGTTAAATTTTGAGAGCAGAAGTGGCCCCAAAAGTTTGAACATAATACCCTTAGTCGTTCGTGGGATACTACTGAGATGCCTTATTGGGAATTAGCATTAACACAGTGAATTTTTATTTAATCTTAAGGCAACATTTAGTTTTTAAACATAATAGGCAAATGGGAGGGTGGGTGTGGGAGGGTGATTAGTCGCCCTCCAATCACTTTCGACTATTAGCCCTTTCTATTTTCAATCGAATGAATCCTTTTCAAAGTTATTACCACAACTCTTTCATTATGAAGTGCCCTGTTCTAAACAAAAAAAAAAAAAAATAATAATAATACATTGTACCCACATCGATTTTTACTGCAAAAATGATAAGCCTTCCAATAACTTTCGACTGCTAAAAAGGGCACTAGGCCTTTCAATTTTCAATCGAATGAGCCCTTTTTTGAGTTTCTACAACAACCCTTTCTATAAACACCTTATATGCCCCAAGGGCATAAATTACAACCCTTGCCCTGACGGCTGTGAGGGGGTTGTCATCCCATCCTCAAAGACCTAATTTCCAGAACTTTCAACTCCGTTGAAGAAAATGTTTCTCTCAAAATTTTGATTGGATGTGTTTGGGCAAATAGTGGGTGTGAGAGTGGAGTTACTTGCCCTCCAATCCCTTTCGACTATTAAAAAGGGCACTAGCCGTTTCAATTTCCAATCTATTGAATCCCTTTTGAAGTTTCTACGACAACGCAATCTATAATAAAAAAAACTTTATATGCCCCAAGGGCATAACTTACAACCCTTACCCTGAGGGCTGTGGGGGGGAGTATCATCCTAAAAAGCATAATTTCCAGACTTTTTAACTGTTTTGAACAAAATGGCCATCTTAAAATTTTGATTGGACGTGTTTGGGGAAATGGTGGGTGTGAGAGGGGTGTTAGTTATCCTTCAATCACTTTCGACAATTAAAATTCGACTCATTCTAATTTTCAATCGAATGAGCCCTTTTTTAATTTTCACAACATCACTATCCATAAAGACGTTATATGCCCCCAGGGCATAGCTTACAACCCTTGCCCAGAGGGCTCTATCGGATTTATCATCCTGACATACCTAATTTGTAAAGCTTTTAAATACGTTGAACAAAATAGCTATCTAAAAATTTTGATTGGATGTGTTTTGGGAAAAGGTGGGCGTGAGAGAGGGTTTTGTTGCCCTCATATAACTTTCGACTATTAAGAAGGGCAGTAGCCCTTTGAATTTCGAATCGATTGCGCCCTTTTTCAAGTTTCTACGGCAAAGCTTTCAATAGAAACCTTATATGTCCCCAGGGCATAATTTACAACCGTTACCCTGAGGGCTGTGGGGGGAGTGTCATCCTCAAAGATTTCTGGACCTTTCAACTACTTTGAATAAAATGGCTATCTCAAAATTTTGATTGGGTGTGCTTGGATAAATGGTGGGCGTGGAAGGGGGGGTAGTTACCTTCCGATCACTTTCGACTATTAAAAAGGGCACTAGCCATTTCAATTTCCAATCAAATGAGCCTTTTTTGAAGTTTTTACGAAAACGCTTTCTATAAAAAAAAACCTTATATGCCCCGGGGGCCTAACTTAAAACCCTTACCCTAAGGGCTGTGGGGTTGTCATCCTCAAAGACGTAATTTCCAGAACTTTCAACTACGTTAAACAATATGGCTATCTCAAAATTTAGATTGGATGCGTTTGGGGAAAAGGTGGGCGTGAGAGGGGGGGGGCGGAGGGGGTTAGTTGCCCTCCAATCACTTTCGACTATTAAAAAGGCACTAGCCCTTTGAATTTCCAATCAAACGAGCCTTTTTTGAAGTTCCTACGACAACACTTTCTATAAAAACCATACATGCCCCCAGGGCATAACTTACAACCCTTGCCCTGAATGCTGTGGGGGAGTGTCCTCCTCAAAAACATAATTTATATCTGTAAATCAACTACGCTGAACAAAATTGCTATCTCAAAATTTTGATTGGATGTGTTTGGGGAAATGGTGGGCGTGGAAGGGATGTTAGTTGCCTTTCAATCACTTTCAACTACTAAAAAGGGCCCAAGCGACTCCAATTTCCAATTAAATGCGCCCTTTTCGAAGTTTCTATGACAACTCCTTCGATACGAAGTGCCCTGGTATAACGAAAAAAAACAAAAATAATAATAATACATTGTGCCAACATCGTTCTTTACTTAGGCAGCGCTTTTGCACTGCCTATGATTATAAAACAAATAAACACGCATCCGTGTTCTTTCTTCTGGCAAAAAATACAAAATTCGACATTTTTCCACATGGATGCTTGGAATCTATGGAATGAGGTTTTCTGATACGCCGAATCTGATGGTGTAATTTTCATTAAGATTCTATGAATTTTAGGGAGGTTTTTTTTCCTTTTTTTTTGAAAATAAGGCAAACTTTCTAAGGCTCGTAACTTTTAATGTATATGAGTAAACTTGATGAAACTTATATATTTAAAATCAGCATAAAAATCCAATTCTTTTGATGTATCTATTGATATTAAAATTCCGTTTTTGAGTTTCGGTTACTACTGAGACAAGTCGCTCTTACTATACAGTTAACCACGAACTGTTTGATGACCTAAGTTTAATAAATATTATAAGTGCAAATAAAAAATATAATTTTCGAAAAAATGAGAATCATAGCAGACACAGCAAAGATATTGGTAAAAAATCACAGAAGCGGTTACACTACAAAATAAATGACACAAAGCAATATGATCAGGTCACAATAAAACAAAACACTGCCTTTATCCGTAAATAAGTGTAGAAGCGGCAAGTGCCTGTAGTCGAACAGAGCGATCGATATCCCGGAGAAGATGGGTTAAACCAAGAGAAACTTGCTTGCGGATATTTGCAACTTTCGATTTATCTATTTTCCGGAAAATATATCCTAAAATAAATAAATGTGATTAAAAGCTAAAAGTAGAAAAGAACAAGAGAATTATGTATTAGGGGTTTATCCACGGAGAAGCAGAAGGAACACCTGTGCGAGATCTTGACACTAAAACTCTTCTTTCTTTTGATTCACTTAGATTTTCACACAAAAGAACCAATTAGGTTTTAAAAGGACGGGGTTATTTGTCACTCCTAAGACAAGAAATAACATGATTGGCTTACGAAATTACGTCTCAACTGTAAACAGTGGTGTAATTTCGTCAAAATCTGGGGGAGGGCGGGGGGTAAGTTGGGCCAATTTTCCCAAATCAAGTGAAAATGACAGTGAAAAATGAGCCTTATAGTACTATAAAGGCAGGGGAAGATATACTAAAGAAAAGTGACTCATCTCTCCGGATGGTTGAATTATGCAGATTTATCTTAGTTATGACAAGATGTTTGAAGAAATTAAATTTAAGCTGTGGGGGGGGGGAGGTCGGAGGGGCAGTTACCGCCTGTCCCATAGAAAATTACGCCCCTGACTGTAAACCATTGAAATAAAATAAATGATATTACAGGAGAGGAATCTCTTTTTTGTCTTTATCCCCTTGTCACTCAAAAACACGCAAAGCTGAGGTTCATCTACCACACAGAACTATTTGCACTTTTAGTTTAAACTTCAATCTCTCTCTCTCTCTCTCTCTCTCTCTCTCTCTCTCTCTCTCTCTCTCTCTCTCTCTCTCTCTCTCTCTCTCTCTCTCTCTCTCTCTCTCTCTCTCTCTCTCTCTCTCTCTCTCTCTCTCTCTCTCTCTCTCTCTCTCTCTCTCTCTCTCTCTCTCTCTCTCTCTCTCTCTCTCTCTCTCTCTCTCTCTCTCTCTCTCTCTCTCTCTCTCTCTCTCTCTCTCTCTCTCTCTCTCTCTCTCTCTCTCTCTCTCTCTCTCTCTCTCTCTCTTTTTAACAGCCTTTTTAACCAAATGCTATAATTTTAAAACTCAACTTATGAACACCCAAAAACCTGACTTTCACTTGCAGTTTCATAGATCTATCTAATATATCTTGACTTTTTGTCAATCAAAGACATGAATAGGAAGGGCTCGGTATTGAGTGAAGAAACGGCAGATGTTTTAATCATCTAAACTAGACTAAAAACTGTTTCCTCGTTACGTTTACGTTTTCGTTTACGTTTTCCTCGTTATTCCAGGCTCCCATTTAGAGCTGGGTAACTCTGGGTGAATTTACATAGGGATTAATTTTCTTTAGGTGTATCCTATCCCCCCTCTAAAAAAACACACATTAAGATCCCTTAAAAACCGGTATTTGGTGTATATAATATCCTAACGTCTTTCAGATCAAGTTTCCAATGTCTCTACTTTGGTAAATTTTCAGGAAAATTAGTTCAATCTACCGCCACAAAATAAGACCTGTAGGAAAAAATAAGAATTCGTATAAAAACCATGAAGGAAGCTAGAAATTATAGTAACTTACCAACAAATAAAACTGAACTTGCTCGGAGTTCTGGCAGAGAACTTTTGAAATAAACAAGAGAACCTGATAGCATATTGATCAATGTTTCTTCGTCTTCCACCAGCTAAAAGAATAAAAGCATAATTTGTTTTAACTGAATTTTTACTGACGATCATTGAATCACTCATGGATCATTCAATTGGTAGGTAACCATCTCACGACAATCTTACGTTTAGTCGCAATGGGTAATGTCGATATGGTAAGCCACCACACGACAAAACCATCTTCTAATTTCCTCGAAGAGCCTAAAGGTGGCAAAAAAAAAATTATTGAATACATTAGCCCTTAAAGTATGTCCTTTGATTAACAACAATTATATCTGCAAAAATTACTTATTTATTTTTAAATCGACGTAGCAGTATGCAGCTGCAGTAGTTTATGAGTTCTGCAGCGAATTAGTAGTAGTGGTAGTATAGTCTTTGTCTTTTCAGTTCCTGATAATGTTATAATCCGTTCCCCCAATCATTCAATCGCACAAGTTACCTTCCGGTTAGTGCTTGGACAAGGAGCCGAGTTCACCCAAAAGAAGGCAGATTACGTCGGGATGATATGATAGTAGAAAATAGAACAAAATACAGAAATATACAGAAACACGTGTAACTTTTAGTCTAGTAAAAAAAAAATAACTTGATTAAAATATGTTACAACGGGTGACGACAGTGAATTGAATGAGATAATTAATACCGCATCTGGAATTGTTTATCGATGACAAGAGCAAAAAAAATAGATTGAACAACTAAACATTCAAGAAAACAACAAAAAACCTAAAATAAAAACCATAAAAGATTTATTTTTTCGTTATACATATTAATTTTCTGTTCTTCGTCTATGCTTTTGCGTCTAGTTGTTTATTCTAGGTTTTCGTCTTCCCTTTTCCCTTGATATATGTTCCTGGATATGACAAATATTCGGGATTTATTATCTTATAAATCCCATACTCATGGTTCCATGAGGATATAAGCAAATCCTTCATGGTCCATGGTTCATGGTTCATATAAACACACATGCACACTTGATTTTATAAATATACAAAGGCAATATGGTCTAAACCGTGATTCAGTTGTTAATATATATGCCTCCATCACACCTTCACGTGTTTACTCAAGTGCGTTTGTCAAACACCAACACGACTTCATAACAACAAATACACAATAATTCATACTCGATTTTATATACCTGCAAAGACAATGTGGCCTAAACTCATCACACCTTCACTTGTTTACTCAAGTGGGTTGGTCAAACACCAACACGACTTCATAACAACAAATACACACTAATTCATACTCGATTTTATATACCTGCAAAGACAATGTGGCCCAAACTCATCACACCTTCACTTGTTTACTCAAGTGTGTTGGTCAAACACCAACACGATTTCAAAACAACAAATACATGAAAATTCATACTCGATTTTATATACGTGTAAAGACAATGTGGCCTAAACTGTGATTCAGCTGTTAATATATATGCCTCCATCACACCTTCACGTGTTTACTCAAGTGCGTTTGTCAAACACCAACACGACTTCATAACAACAAATACACACTAATTCATACTCGATTTTATACACCTGCAAAGACAATGTGGCCTAAACTCATCACACCTTGACTTGTTTACTCAAGTGTGTTGGTCAAACACCAACACGACTTCAAAACAACAAATACACACAAATTCACACTAAATTTTATATACGTGCAAAGACAATGTGGCCTAAACTCATCACACCTTCACTTGTTTACTCAAGTGTGTTGGTCAAACACAAACAAGACTTCAAAACAACAAATACACACTAATTCATACTCGATTTTATATAATTGTAAAGACAATGTGGCCTAAACTCATCACACCTTCACTTGCTTACTCAAGTGTGTTGGTCAAACACAGACACGACTTCATAACAACAAATACACACTAATTCATACTCGATTTTATATAATTGTAAAGACAATGTGGCCTAAACTCATCACACCTTCACTTGTTTACTCAAGTGTGTTGGTCAAACACGACTTCATAACAACAAATACACACTAATTCATACTCGATTTTATATAATTGTAAAGACAATGTGGCCTAAACTCATCACACCTTCACTTGTTTACTCAAGTGTGTTGGTCAAACACAAACACGACTTCATAACAACAAATACACACTAATTCATACTCGATTTTATATAATTGTAAAGACAATGTGGCCTAAACTCATCACACCTTGACTTGTTTACTCAAGTGTGTTGGTCAAACACCAACACGACTTCATAACAACAAATACACACTAATTCATACTCGATTTTATATACCTGCAAAGACAATGTGGCCTACACTAAACACCTTCACTTGTTTACTCAAGTGTGTTGGTCAAACACCAACACGACTTCAAAACAACAAATACACACTAATTCAGACTAAATTTTATATACGTGCAAAGACAATGTGGCCTAAACTCATCACACCTTCACTTGTTTACTCAAGTGTATTGGTCAAACACCAACACGACTTCAAAACAACAAATACACACAAATTCACACTAAATTTTATACACGTGCAAAGACAATGTAGCCTAAACTCATCACACCTTCACTTGTTTACTCAAGTGTATTGGTCAAACACCAACACGACTTCAAAACAGCAAATACACACAAATTCACACTAAATTTTATATACGTGCAAAGACAATGTAGCCTAAACTCATCACACCTTCACTTGTTTACTCAAGTGTGTTGGTCAAACACAAACACGACTTCATAACAACAAATACACACTAATTCATACTCGATTTTATATAATTGTAAAGACAATGTGGCCTAAACTCATCACACCTTCACTTGTTTATTCAAGTGTGTTGGTCAAACACCAACACGACTTCATAACAACAAATACACACTAATTCATACTCGATTTTATATACCTGCAAAGACAATGTGGCCTAAACTCATCACACCTTCACTTGTTTACTCAAGTGTGTTGGTCAAACACCAACACGACTTCAAAACAACAAATACACACAAATTCACACTAAATTTTATATACGTGAAAAGACACTGTAGCATAAACTCATCACACCTTCACTTGTTTACGCAAGTGTATTGGTCAAACACCAACACGACATCAAAACAACAAATACACACAACTTCACACTAAATTTTATATACTTGCAAAGACAATGTAGCCTAAACTCATCACACCTTCACTTGTTTACTCAAGTGTATTGGTCAAACACCAACACGACTTCAAAACAACAAATACACACAAATTCACACTAAAATTTATATACGTGCAAAGACAATGTAGCCTAAACTCATCACACCTTCACTTGTTTACTCAAGTGTTTTGGTCAAACACCAACACGACTTCAAAACAACAAATACACACAAATTCACACTAAATTTTATATACGTGCAAAGACAATGTAGCCTGAACTCATCACACCTTCACTTGTTTACTCAAGTGTGTTGGTCAAACACAAACACGACTTCATAACAACAAATACACACTAATTCATACTCGATTTTATATAATTGTAAAGACAATGTGGCCTAAACTCATCACACCTTCACTTGTTTACTCAAGTGTGTTGGTCAAACACAAACACGACTTCATAACAACAAATACACACTAATTCATACTCGATTTTATATAATTGTAAAGACAATGTGGCCTAAACTCATCACACCTTCACTTGTTTATTCAAGTGTGTTGGTCAAACACCAACACGACTTCATAACAACAAATACACACTAATTCATACTCGATTTTATATACCTGCAAAGACAATGTGGCCTAAACTCAACACACCTTCACTTGTTTACTCAAGTGTGTTGGTCAAACACCAACACGACTTCAAAACAACAAATACACACAAATTCACAATAAATTTTATATACGTGCAAAGACACTGTAGCCTAAACTCATCACACCTTCACTTGTTTACTCAAGTGTATTGGTCAAACACCAACACGACTTCAAAACAACAAATACACACAAATTCACACTAAATTTTATATACGTGCAAAGACAATTTGGCCTAGACTCATCACACCTTCACTTGTTTACGCAAGTGTGTTTGTCAAACACCAACACGACATCAAAACAGCAAATACACACAAATTCACACTAAATTTTATATACGTGCAAAGACAATGTTGCCTGAACTCAGCACACCTTCACTTGTTTACGCAAGTGTGTTGGTCAAACACCAACACGACTTCAAGACAACAAATACACACAAATTCACACTAAATTTTATATACGTGCAAAGATAATGTGGTCTAAACTGTGATTCAGTTGTTAATATATATGCCTCCATCACACCTTCACTTGTTTACTCAAGTGTATTGGTCAAACACCAACACGACTTCAAAACAACAAATACACACAAATTCACACTAAATTTTATATACGTGCAAAGACAATGTAGCCTAAACTCATCACACCTTCACTTGTTTACGCAAGTGTATTGGTCAAACACCAACACGACATCAAAATACAAATACACACAAATTCACACTAAATTTTATATATGTGCAAAGACAATGTAGCCTAAACTCATCACACCTTCACTTGTTTACTCAAGTGTATTGGTCAAACACCAACACGACTTCAAAACAACAAATACACACAAATTCACACTAAATATTATATACGTGCAAAGATAATGTGGTCTAAACTGTGATTCAGTTGTTAATATATATGCCTCCATCACACCTTCACTTGTTTACTCAAGTGTCTTGGTCAAACACCAACACGACATCAAAACAACAAATACAAACAAATTCACACTAAATTTTATATACGTGCAAAGACAATGTAGCCTAAACTCATCACACCTTCACTTGTTTACGCAAGAGTATTGGTCAAACACCAACACGACTTCAAAACAACAAATACACACAAGTTCACACTAAAGATTATATACTTGCAAAGACACTGTCGAATAAACTCAGCACACCTTCACTTGTTTACTCAAGTGTTTTGGTCAAACACCAACACGACTTCAAAACAACAAATACACACAAGGTCACACTAAATTTTATATACGTGCAAAGACACTGTGGTCTAAACTGTGATTCAGTTTTTAATATATATGCCTCCATCACACCTTCACTTGTTTACTCAAGTGTATTGGTCAAACACCAACACGACTTCAAAACAACAAATACACACAAATTCAGACTAAATTTTATATACGTGCAAAGACAATGTTGTCTAAACTGTGATTCAGTTGTTAATATATATGCCTCAATCACACCTTTACTTGTTTACTCAAGTGTATTGGTCAAACACCAACACGATTTCAAAACAACAAATACACACAAATTCACACTAAATATTATATACGTTCAAATATACTGTGGTCTAAACTGTGATTCATTTGTTAATATATATGCCTCCATCACACCTTCACTTGTTTACTCAAGTGTATTGGTCAAACACCAACACGATTTCAAAACAACAAATACACACAAATTCACACTAAATATTATATACGTGCAAAGACAATGTGGTCTAAACTGTGATTCTTTTGTTAATATATCTGCCTCCATCACTCCTTCACTTGTTGACTCTAGTGTGTTGGTCAACAACCTACACTACATCAAAACAACAAATACCAAGAACTACACACAAAAGATTATAAAATGTCAAAGACTAAGTGGTCTAATCTGTGAGTCAGCAGGTAATATATATCCCTCCATCACACCTACACTAGTTTACTCAAGTGTGTTGGTCAGACACCAACACGACTTCAAAACAAGAAATACTCACAAAGTCACACTAAATTTTATATACGTTCAAAGACAATGTGGTCTAAACTGTGATTCAGTTGTTAATATATATGCCTCCATCACACCTTTACTTGTTTACTCAAGTGTATTGGTCAAACACCAACACGACTTCAAAACAACAAATACACACAAATTCACACTAAATTTTATAAACGTGCAGAGACAATGTGGTCTAAACTGTGATTCAGTTGTAAATATATATGCCTCCATCACACCTTCACTTGTTTACTCAAGTGTGTTGGTCAAACACCAACACGACTTCAAAACAACAAATACACACAAATTCACACTAAATTTTATAAACGTGCACAGACACTGTGGTCTAAACTGTGAGTCAGTTGTTAATATATATGCCTCCATCACACCTTCACTTGTTTACTCAAGTGTATTGGTCAAACACCAACACGACTTCAAAACAACAAATACACACAAATTCACACTAAATTTTATATACGTGCAAAGACAATGTGGTCTAAACTGTGATTCAGTTGTTAATATATGTCTCCAGCACACCTTCACTTGTTTACTCAAGTGTGTTGGTCAAACACCAACACGACTTCAAAAACAAAAAATACACACAAATTCACACTAAATTTTATATACGTTCAAAAACAATGTGGTCTAAACTGTGATTCAGTTGTTAATATATATGCCTCCATCACACCTTCACTTGTTTACTCAAGTGTATTGGTCAAACACCAACCAGACTTCAAAACAACAAATACACACAAATTCACACTAAATTTTATATACGTGCAAAGACAATGTGGTCTAAACTGTGATTCAGTTGTTAATATATATGCCTCCATCACACCTTCACTTGTTTACTCAAGTGTGTTGGTCAAACACCAACACGACTTCAAAACAACAAATACACACAAATTCACACTAAATTTTATATACGTGCAAAGACAATGTGGTATAAACTGTGATTCAGTTGTTAATATATATGCCTCCATCACACCTTCACTGTTTTACTCAAGTGTGTTGGTCAAACACCAACACGACTTCAAAACAACAAATACACACAAATTCACACTAAATTTTATATACGTGCAAAGACAATGTGGTCTAAATTGTGATTCAGTTGTTAATATATATGCCTCCATCACACCTTCACTTGTTTACTCAAGTGTGTTGGTCAAACACAAACACGACTTCAAAACAACAAATACACACAAATTCACACTAAATTTTATATACGTGCAAAGACAATGTGGTCTAAACTGTGATTCAGTTGTTAATATATGTCTCCAGCACACATACACTAGTTTACTCAAGTGTGTTGTTCAAACACCAACACGACTTCAAAACAACAAATACACACAAATTCACACTAAATTTTATATACGTACAAATACAATGTGGTCTAAACTGTGATTCAGTTGTTAATATATATGCCTCCATCACACCTTCACTTGTTTACTCAAGTGTATTGGTCAAACACCAACCAGACTTCAAAACAACAAATACACACAAATTCACACTAAATTTTATATACGTGCAAAGACAATGTGGTCTAAACTGTGATTCAGTTGTTAATATATATGCCTCCATCACACCTTCACTTGTTTACTCAAGTGTATTGGTCAAATACCAACACGACTTCAAAACAACAAATACACACAAATTCACACTAAATTTTATATACGTACAAAGACAATGTGGTCTAAACTGTGATTCAGTTGTTAATATAGATGCCTCCATCACACCTTCACTCTTTTACTCAAGTGTTTTGGTCAAAAACCAACACGACTACAAAACAACAACGACACACACATTCACACTTAATTTTATAAACGTACAAAGACAATGTTGTCTAAACTGTGATTCAGCTGTTAATATATATGCCTCAATCACACCTTCACTTGTTTACTCAAGTGTATTGGTCAAACACCAACACGACTTCATAACAACAAATACACACAAATTCACACTAAATTTTATATACGTGCAAAGACAATGTGGTCTAAACTGTGATTCAGTTGTTAATATATCTGCCTCCATCACACCTTCACTTGTTTACTCAAGTGTTTTGGTCAAACACCAACACGACTTCAAAACAACAAATACACACAAATTCACACTAAATTTTATATACGTTCAAAGACATTGTGTTCTAAACTGTGATTCAGTTTTTAATATATGTCTCCATCACACCTTCACTTGTTTACTCAAGTGTGTTGGTCAAACACCAACACGACTTCAAAACAACAAATACACACAAATTCACACTAAATTTTATATACGTACAAAGACAATGTGGTCTAAACTGTGATTCAGTTGTTAATATATATGCCTCCATCACACCTTCACTTTTTTACTCAAGTGTATTGGTCAAACACCAACACAGACTTCAAAACAACAAATACACACAAATTCACACTAAATTTTATATACGTTCAAAGACAATGTGGTCTAAACTGTGATTCAGTTGTTAATATTTATGCCTCCATCACACCTTTACTTGTTTACTCAAGTGTATTGGTCAAATACCAACACGACTTCAAAACAACAAATACACACAAATTCACACTAAATTTTATATACGTGCAAAGAAAATGTGGTCTAAACTGTGATTCAGTTGTTAATATATATGCCTCCATCACACCTTCACTCGTTTACTCAAGTGTTTTGGTCAAACACCAACACGACTTCAAAACAACAAATACACACAAATTCACACTAAATTTTATATACGTGCAAAGACAATGTGGTCTAAACTGTGATTCAGTTGTTAATATATATGCCTCCATCACACCTTTACTTGTTTACTCAAGTGTATTGGTCAAATACCAACACGATTTCAAAACAACAAATACACACAAATTCACACTAAATTTTATATACGTGCAAAGACAATGTGGTCTAAACTGTGATTCAGTTGTTAATATATATGCCTCCATCACACCTTCACTTGTTTACTCAAGTGTATTGGTCAGACACCAACACGACTTCAAAACAACAAATACAAACAAATTCACACTAAATATTATATACGTGCAAAGACAAAGTGGTCTAAACTGTGATTCAGTTGTTAATATATATGCCTCCATCACACCTTCACTCGTTTACTCAAGTGTGTTGGTCAAACACCAACACGACTTCAAAACAACAAAGACACACAAATTCACACTAAATTTTATATACGTGCAAAGACAATGTGGTCTAAACTGTGATTCAGTAGTTAATATATATGCCTCCATCACACCTTCACTTGTTTACTCAAGTGTATTGGTCAGACACCAACACGACTTCAAAACAACAAATACTCAGAACTTCACACTAAACTTTATATACGTTCAAAGACAATGTGGTCTAAACTGTGATTCAGTTGTTAATATATATGACTCCATCACACCTTTACTTGTTTACTCAAGTGTTTTGGTCAGATACCAACACGACTTCAAAACAACAAATATAAACAAATTCACACTAAAAATTAAATACGTGCAGATACAAAGTGGTCTAAACTGTGATTCAGTTGTTAATATATATGCCTCCATCACACCTTCACTTGTTTACTCAAGTGTGTTGGTCAAACACCAACACGACTTCAAAACAACAAATACACACAAATTCACACTAAATTTTATAAACGTGCAAAGACACTGTGGTCTAAACTGTGATTCAGTTGTTAATATATATGCCTCCATCACACCTTCACTTGTTTACTCAAGTGTGTTGGTCAAACACCAACACGACTTCAAAACAACAAATACCCACAAATTCACACTAAAATTTATATACGTGCAAAGACAATGTGGTCTAAATTGTGATTCAGTTGTTAATATATATGCCTCCATCACACCTTCACTTGTTTACTCAAGTGTGTTGGTCAAACACCAACACGACTTCAAAACAACAAATACACACAAATTCACACTCAAATTTATATACGTGCAAAGACAATGTGGTCTAAACTGTGATTCAGTTGTTAATATATATGCCTCCATCACACCTTTACTTGTTTACTCAAGTGTATTGGTCAAAAACCAACACGATTTCAAAACAACAAATACACACAAAATCACACTAAATATTATATACGTGCAAAGACAATGTGGTCTAAACTGTGATTCAGTTGTTAATATATATGCCTCCATCACACCTTTACTTGTTTACTCAAGTGTATTGGTCAAACACCAACACGACTTCAAAACAACAAATACACACAAATTCACACTAAATATTATATACGTGCAAAGATAATGTGGTCTAAACTGTGATTCAGTTGTTAATATATATGCCTCCATCACACCTTCACTTGTTTACTCAAGTGTGTTGGTCAAACACCAACACGACTTCAAAACAACAAATACACACAAATTCACACTAAATTTTAAATACGTTCAAAGACAATGTGGTCTAAAATGTGATTCAGTTGTTAATATATATGCCTCCATCACACCTTTACTTGTTTACTCAAGTGTTTTGGTCAAACACCAACACGACTTCAAAACAACAAATACACACAACTTCACACTAAATTTTATATACGTGCAAAGACAATGTGGTCTAAACTGTGATTCAGTTGTTAATATATATGCCTCCATCACACCTTCACTTGTTTACTCAAGTGTGTTGGTCAAACACCAACACGACTTCAAAACAACAAATACACACAAGTTCACACTAAATTTTATATACGTGCAAAGACAATGTGGTCTAAACTGTGATTCAGTTGTTAATATATATGCCTCCATCACACCTTCACTTGTTTACTCAAGTGTGTTGGTCAAACACCAACACGACTTCAAAACAACAAATACACACAAATTCACACTAAATTTTATATACGTGCAAAGACAATGTGGTCTAAACTGTGATTCAGTTGTTAATATATATGTCTCCATCACACCTTCACTTGTTTACTCAAGTGTTTTTGTCAAACACAAACACGAATTCAAAACAACAAATACACACACAGTCAAACTAAATTTTAAAAACTTACAAAAACACGGTGTTCTAAAGTTTGAGTCAGATGTTTTTATATATGCCTCCATCAAACCTTCACTTGTTTACTCAAGTGTGTTGGTCAAACACCAACACGACTTCAAAACAACAAATATACACAAATTCAGACTAAATTTTATATACGTGCAAAGACAATGTGGTCTAAACTGTGATTCAGTTGTTAATATATATGCCTCCATCAAACCTTCACTTGTTTACTCAAGTGTATTGGTCAAACACCAACACGACTTCAAAACAACAAATACACACAAATTCACACTAAATTTTATATACGTGCAAAGACAAAGTGGTCTAAACTGTGATTCAGTTGTTAATATATATGCCTCCATCACACCTTCACTCTTTTACTCAAGTGTGTTGGTCAAACACCAACACGACTTCAAAACATCAAATACACACAAATTCACACTAAATTTTATATAATTGCAAAGACAATGTGGTCTAAGCTGTGATTCAGTTGTTAATATATATGCCTCCATCACACCTTCACTTGTTTACTCAAGTGTATTGGTCAAAAACCAACACGACTTCAAAACAACAAATATACACAAATTCACACTAAATATTATATACGTGCAAAGACAATGTGGTCTAAACTGTGATTCAGTTGTTAATATATATGCCTCCATCACACCTTCACTTGTTTACTCAAGTGTATTGGTCAAATACCAACACGACTTCAAAACAACAAATACACACAAATTCACACTAAATTTTATATACGTGCAAAGACAATGTGGTCTAAACTGTGATTCAGCTGTTAATATATATGCCTCCATCACACCTTCACTTGTTTACTCAAGTGTCTTGGTCAAACACCAACACGACTTCAAAACAACAAATACACACAAATTCACACTAAATTTTACATACGTGCAAAGACAATGTGGTCTAAACTGTGATTCAGTTGTTAATATATATGCCTCCATCACACCTTCACTTGTTTACTCAAGTGTATTGGTCAAACACCAACACGACTTCAAAACAACAAATACACAGAACTTCACACTAAATTTTATATACGTGCAAAGACAATGTGGTCTAAACTGTGATTCAGTTGTTAATATATCTGCCTCCATCACACCTTCACTTGTTTACTCAAGTGTATTGGTCAAACACCAACACGACTTCAAAACAACAAATACACACAAATTCACACTAAATTTTATATACGTGCAAAGACAATGTGGTCTAAACTGTGATTCAGTTGTCAATATATATGCCTCCATCACACCTTCACTTGTTTACTCAAGTGTGTTGGTCAAACACCAACACGACTTCAAAACAACAAATACACACAAATTCACACTAAATTTTATATACGTGCAAAGACAATGTGGTCTAAACTGTGATTCAGTTGTTAATATATATGCCTCCATCACACCTTCACTTGTTTACTCAAGTGTGTTGGTCAAACACAAACACGACTTCAAAACAACAAATACACACAAATTCACAATAAATTTTATATACGTGCAAAGACAATGTTGTCTAAACTGTGATTCAGTTTTTAATATATGTCTCCATCACACCTTCACTTGTTTACTCAAGTGTGTTGGTCAAACACCAACACGACTTCAAAACAACAAATACACACAAATTCACACTAAATTTTATATTCGTGCAAATACAATGTTGTCTAATGTGTGATTATGTTGTTAATATATATGCCTCCATCACACCTTTACTAGTTTACTCAAGTGTATTGGTCAAACACAAACACGACATCAAAACAACAAATATACACACATTCACACTAACTTTTATATACGTGCAAAGACACAGTGGTCTAAACTGTGATTCAGTTGTTCATATATATGCCTCCATCACACCTTCACTTGTTTACTCAAGTGTATTGGTCAAACACCAACACGACTTCAAAACAACAAATACACACAAATTCACACTAAATTTTATATACGTGCAAAGACAAAGTGGTCTAAACTGTGATTCAGTTGTTAATATATATGCCTCCATCACACCTTCACTCGTTTACTCAAGTGTGTTGGTCAAACACCAACACGACTTCAAAACATCAAATACACACAAATTCACACTAAATTTTATATAATTGCAAAGACAATGTGGTCTAAACTGTGATTCAGTTGTTAATATATATGCCTCCATCACACCTTCACTTGTTTACTCAAGTGTTTTGGTCAAACACAAACACGACTTCAAAACAACAAATACACACAAATTCACACTAAAATTTATATACGTGCACAGACAATGTGGTCTAAACTGTGATTCAGTTGTTAATATATATGCCTCCATCACACCTTAACTTGTTTACTCAAGTGTATTGGTCAAATACCAACACGACTTCAAAACAACAAATACACACAAATTCACACTAAATTTTATATACGTGCAAAGACAATGTGGTCTAAACTGTGATTCAGCTGTTAATATATATGCCTCCATCACACCTTCACTTGTTTACTCAAGTGTGTTGGTCAAACACCAACACGACTTCAAAACAACAAATACACACAAATTCACACTAAATTTTACATACGTGCAAAGACGATGTGGTCTAAACTGTGATTCAGTTGTTAATATATATGCCTCCATCACACCTTCACTTGTTTACTCAAGTGTATTGGTCAAACACCAACACGACTTCAAAACAATAAATACACACAAATACACACTAAATATTATAAACGTGCAGACAATGTAGCCTAAGCTGTGATTCAGTTGTTAATATATATGCCTCCATCACACCTTCACTTGTTTACTCAAGTGTATTGGTCAAACACCAACACGACTTCAAAACAACATATACACACAAATTCACACTAAATTTTATAAACGTGCAGACAATGTAGCCTAAGCTGTGATTCAGTTGTTAATATATATGCCTCCATCACACCTTCACTTGTTTACTCAAGTGTGTTGGTCAAACACCAACACGACTTCAAAACAACAAATACCCACAAATTCACACTAAATTTTATACATGTGCAAATACATTGTAGCCTAAACTCATCACACATTCACTTGTTTACGCAAGTGTGTTGGTCAAACACCAACACGACATCAAGACAACAAATACACACAAATTCACACTAAAATTTATATACGTGCAAACAATGTAGCCTAAGCTGTGATTCAGTTGTTAATATATATGCGTCCATCACACCTTCACGTGTGTATTCATGTGTGTTGGTCAAACATCAACACGACTTCACAACGACAAATACAAACAAATTCACACTCGATTTTATATACGTGCAAAGACAATGTGGTCTAAACTGTGATTCAGTTGTTAATATATATGCCTCCATCACACCTTCACGTGTTTACTCAAGTGTGTTGGTCAAACACCAACACGACTTCAAAACAACAAATACACACAAATTCACACTCGATTTTATATAATTGCAAAGACAATGTGGTTTAAACTGTGATTTAGTTGTCAATATATATGTCTCCATCACACCTTCACTTGTTTACTCAAGTGTATTGGTCAAACACCAACACGACTTCAAAACAACAAATACACACAAATTCAGACTAAATTTTACAAACGTGCAAAGACAATGTGGTCTAAACTGTGATTCAGTGGTTAATATATATGCCTCCATCACACCTTTACTTGTTTACTCAAGTGTATTGGTCAAACACCAACACGACTTCAAAACAACAAATACACACAAATTCACACTAAATTTTATAAACGTGCAAAGACAATGTGGTCTAAACTGTGATTCAGCTGTTAATATATATGGCTCCATCACACCTTCACTTGTTTACTCAAGTGTATTGGTCAAACACAAACACGACTTCAAAACAACAAATACACACAAATTCACACTAAATTTTACATACGTGCAAAGACGATGTGGTCTAAACTGTGATTCAGTTGTTAATATATATGCCTCCATCACACCTTCACTTGTTTACTCAAGTGTATTGGTCAAACACCAACTCGACTTCTAAACAACAAATATACACAAATTCACACTATATATTATAAACGTACAAATATACAGTGGTCTAAACTGTGATTCAGTAGTTAATATATATGCCTCCATCAAACCTTTACTAGTTAACTCAAGTGTGTTGGTCAAACACCTACACGACTTCAAACCAACAAATACACACAAATTCACACTAAATTTTATATACGTGCAAAGACAATGTGGTCTAAACTGAGATTCAGTTGTTAATATATATGCCTCCATCACACCTTCACTTGTTTACTCAAGTGTATTGGTCAAACACCAACACGACTTCAAAACAACAAATACACACAAATTCACACTAAATTTTATATACGTGCAAAGACAATGTGGTCTAAACTGTGATTCAGCTGTTAATATATATGCCTCCATCACACCTTCACTTGTTTACTCAAGTGTGTTGGTCAAACACCAACACGACTTCAAAACAACAAATACACACAAATTCACACTAAATTTTACATACGTGCAAAGACGATGTGGTCTAAACTGTGATTCAGTTGTTAATATATATGACTCCATCACACCTTCACTTGTTTACTCAAGTGTATTGGTCAAACACCAACACGACTTCAAAACAATAAATACACACAAATTCACACTAAATTTTATAAACGTGCAGACAATGTAGCCTAAGCTGTGATTCAGTTGTTAATATATATGCCTCCATCACACCTTCACTTGTTTACTCAAGTGTGTTGGTCAAACACCAACACGACTTCAAAACAACATATACACACAAATTCACACTAAATTTTATAAACGTGCAAAGACAATGTAGCCTAAGCTCATCACACCTTCACTTGTTTACTCAAGTGTATTGGTCAAACACCAACACGACTTCAAAACAACAAATACACACAAATTCACACTAAATTTTATATACGTGCAGACAATGTAGCCTAAGCTGTGATTCAGTTGTTAATATATATGCGTCCATCACACCTTCACGTGTGTATTCATGTGTGTTGGTCAAACATCAACACGACTTCACAACGACAAATACAAACAAATTCACACTCGATTTTATATACGTGCAAAGACAATGTGGTCTAAACTGTGATTCAGTTGTTAATATATATGCCTCCATCACACCTTCACGTGTTTACTCAAGTGTGTTGGTCAAACACCAACACGACTTCAAAACAACAAATAAACACAAATTCACACTCGATTTTATAAACGTGCAAAGACAATGTGGTCTAAACTGTGATTCAGCTGTTAATATATATGCCTCCATCACACCTTCACTTGTTTACTCAAGTGTGTTGGTCAAACACCAACACGACTTCAAAACAACAAATACACACAAGTTCACACTAAATTTTATATACGTGCAAAGACAATGTGGTCTAAACTGTGATTCAGTTTTTAATATATATGCCTCCATCACACCTTCACTTGTTTACTCAAGTGTATTGGTCAAACACCAACACGACTTCAAAACAACAAATACACACAAATTCACACTAAATTTTAGATACATGCAAAGACAATGTGGTCTAAACTGTGATTCAGTTGTTAATATATATGCCTCCATCACACCTTCACTTGTTTACTCAAGTGTGTTGGTCAAACACCAACACGACTTCAAAACAACAAATACATACAAATTCACACTAAATTTTATATACGTGCAAAGACAATGTGGTCTAAACTGTGATTCAGTTGTTAATATATATGCCTCCATCACACCTTCACTTGTTTACTCAAGTGTATTGGTCAAACACCAACACGACTTCAAAACAACAAATACACACAAATTCACACTAAATTTTATATACGTGCAAAGACAATGTAGCCTAAACTCATCACACCTTCACTTGTTTACTCAAGTGTATTGGTCAAACACCAACACGACTTCAAGACAACAAATACACACAAATTCACACTAAATTTTATATACGTGCAGACAATGTAGCCTAAGCTGTGATTCAGTTGTTAATATATATGAGTCCATCACACCTTCACGTGTGTATTCATGTGTGTTGGTCAAACATCAACACGACTTCAAAACAACAGATACACACAAATTCACACTAAATTTTATATACGTGCAAAGACAATGTAGCTTAAACTCATCCCACCTTCACTTGTTTACTCAAGTGTATTGGTCAAACACCAACACGACTTCAAAACAACAAATACACACAAATTCACACTAAATTTTATATACGTGCAGACAATGTAGCCTAAGCTGTGATTCAGTTGTTAATATGTATGCGTCCATCACACCTTCACGTGTGTATTCCTGTGTGTTGGTCAAACATCAACACGACTTCACAACGACAAATACAAACAAATTCACACTCGATTTTATATACGTGGAAAGACAATGTGGTCTAAACTGTGATTCAGTTGTTAATATATATGCCTCCATCACACCTTCACGTGTTTACTCAAGTGTGTTGGTCAAACACCAACACGACTTCAAAACAACAAATACACACAAATTCACAATAAATTTTATATACGTGCAACGACAATGTAGCCTAAACTCATCACACCTTCACTTGTTTACTCAAGTGTGTTAGTCAAACACCAACACGACTTCAAAACAACAAATATACACAAATTCACACTAAATTTTATATACGTGCAAAGACAATGTAGCCTAAGCTGTGATTCAGTTGTTAATATATATGCCTCCATCACACCTTCACTTGTTTACTCAAGTGTGTTGGTCAAACACCAACACGACTTCAAAACAACATATACACACAAATTCACACTAAATTTTATATACGTAAAAAGACAATGTAGCCTAAACTCATCACACCTTCACTTGTTTACTCAAGTGTGTTTGTCTAACACCAACACGACTTCACAACAACAAATACACACAAATTCACACTAAATTTTATATACGTGCAAAGACAATGTCGTCTAAACTGTGATTCAGTTGTTAATATATATGCCTCCATCACACCTTCACTTGTTTACTCAAGTCTGTTGGTCAAGCACAAACACGACTTCAAAACAACAAATACACACTAATTCACACTAAATTTTATATACGTGCAAAGACAATGTGGCCTAAACTCACCACACCTTCACTTGTTTACTCAAGTTTGTTGGTCTAACTCCAACACGACTTCAAAACAACAAATACACACAAATTCACACTAAATTTTATATACGTGCAAAGACAATGTAGCCTAAACTCATCACACCTTCACTTGTTTACTCAAGTGTGTTTGTCTAACACCAACACGACTTCACAACAACAAATACAAACAAATTCACACTAAATTTTATATACGTGCAAAGACAATGTCGTCTAAACTGTGATTCAGTTGTTAATATATATGCCTCCATCACACCTTCACTTGTTTACTCAAGTCTGTTGGTCAAGCACAAACACGACTTCAAAACAACAAATACACACTAATTCACACTAAATTTTATATACGTGCAAAGACAATGTGGCCTAAACTCACCACACCTTCACTTGTTTACTCAAGTTTGTTGGTCTAACTCCAACACGACTTCAAAACAACAAATACACACAAATTCACACTAAATTTTATATACGTGCAAAGACAATGTAGCCTAAACTCATCACACCTTCACTTGTTTACTCAAGTGTGTTTGTCTAACACCAACACGACTTCACAACAACAAATACAAACAAATTCACACTCGATTTTATATACGTGCAAAGACAATGTGGTCTAAACTGTGATTCAGTTGTTAATATAAATGCATCCATCACACCTTCACGTGTGTATTCATGTGTGTTGGTCAAATACCAACACGACTTCACAACAACAAATACACACAAACTCACACTCGATTTTATATACGTGCAAAGATAATGTGGCCGAAACTGTGATTCACCTGTTAATATATATGCCTCCAACACAAAACTCACACTCGATTTTATATACGTGCAAAGATAATGTGGCCGAAACTGTGATTCACCTGTTAATATATATGCCTCCAACACACATTCGCGTGTGTATTCTCGTATATAGGGCTCCAACACACCTTCACAGGTGTATTCACGTGTGTTGGTCACACACCAACATGACTATACAACAACAAATACATACATGTCCACGCTTGATTTTATATGCGTGCAAAGGCAGTGTCACCTAAATATGATTTAGTCGTTAATATGTATGCCTCCAACACAATTAAAACACTATTTGCATCTTTATAAGACGCCAGCATATTTTATAACATTGAAAATAAAATTCAGTTGTATAGAAACCTCTTGCAAACACTGTGGAACAAAATATCACTTAAAAAAAAAAAAACTTCAAAAATACCTATTTTCAACTGGAATACTTACAAACACATTAATAGTATTCTCAAGAAGGTTTCGATATTCAGCTGCTGATATATTCCTTGATTTCATAGACTCCAAAACTGATAGAATATTTTCAAGGCCGAAAAAACGCAACCCTTTGCCAATTGCATCAATGCATGCCTGAAATAAAGCGGCATCTTTAAAAGGTAAGGAGTCCTTTCCCCTGCGTGTAAGTTATAGGTAAAGCAGGATTATAGTGCTATTATTTGCTACAGTAGTTTTAGTCTTATACTACCATTAAAAAAAAAAAAAAAAAAAAAAAAAAAAAAAAAAACATACAAAATAGTAACAGCAAAAGATCTGAACTAGCATTTACCCAAATTCCCAAGCCCGATTCTCGCGAGGACCCAGTGCAAGATGTAAATAATGCAAAAAAAGGCCTCAAGAACATGAAAATACACCCCTTTACCAAATCCATCCATGGCAGAACTAAAAACACTGAATAAGAAGAAAATTAATTTTAAATTTTTACTTTATTTATTTAAGCCTTTTATTTATTTAATAAAATAATTGTTTTAATCATTTTAATTTATTATAAATTTAACATTTGATAACGATAAATCTTGTTCTTATGAGCGTTAGATGGACTAAAATTTATAAACTTTTCACTTATCGTGGTAGATAAGGAATCAATTAGCAGTCATCCACTATTTTAGATTTAGACAATAAAAAATGATTTATGATTATTAACGAGAATTGGCTTTTGGAACAGATTTATAATGTTTTTAGGTAATAAAAAAGATTGAGTAATAGTAAATAAGATGAAAAATGCTAACACTTTAAAGCAAAAACCACGTGGAGGTCGCTTAAAATAGCACCAGGGTAAAAAACCAGGCTGTGGAAACACGAAAGTGGTTAAGTGACACCAACATATCCGAAACATATCAAAAATGTTCAGGAGAAGTAAAAAACTGTATTGGAAAATAAGCCTTCTTATGTCTCTCGAACTCCAATCGTATTTTTCTGGCCATCTCATAATAGCCCTTAAGTGACAATCTTCGTGGCTGTGGAAGGGTCCTGCATTTAACACTCTTCAGTCTGAAAAACTGGCCAAAGCTTATTTATAGCACGTTTTGAGTTGATTGTAAAATCGAGAATATCAGAAACTCTTGTCAAAAAAAGCAAAAAACCTATTTGTAAAATAGGATTGTATAATAGGGAGCTCTCAGAAACCATTGTCAAAAAAAGCAAAAAGCCTAGGCAGTCCTTTTTCACTGAAAGCAGAAGTAAATCGGAAGATATTTCAAACTTGACTGAATCAATCAAACCAGATGCTCAGGAAGGACCTTCAGCTGAGAAAAACCCTCAATTTTGTGCTATGAACACTGGAAACTTGGTCTTAGTACTTGAAAAGGACACCAAAAAAGGAAAGTGCCGCAGTGTTGGTGAAATTGTTTGAAAATGGCAGAGGAATAAGAAGTACAGGTTCGGTATTTCAAGAGGATTGCTCCATTCTTGAAATTCAACCCCATTGATGCTTCATACTAGTATAGTTCTACCGAAATCGTGATGATCTTCCCAAAGCCTGAGCCATCCGAAAAGACCGAAAGACAGGCTGGACATTTCGTCTTTCCCCTTGATTTGTCACCATTTAACGTGTTTTGAACAAGTGAACGACTTCTGGCTTAAGCTTGTTTTATACAGCTCTGCTTTGTTCTTCAATTTTTGTATCTTATCTCTATTAAATAACTGAGTTTTGCATTGAATAAACGTTTTTATTGTCTGTCCCAAGTATGGTTTCCACTTTTCCCATCTATGGTGACCCGTTCCGTACTTGGGATAAAATGGTTAGTTGTAAAAAAACATAATTTCTTGAAAACCAATTAATTTCACGACTTGAAAACTTGACAACATCTTCCTTGATTTCTGCAGATGATGCTGAGAAATTTTCATTTCTGCACTACAAAGTGTCAAGGAGTAAGAAGCAAATCAAAAAATTGTCCCAAGTACGGCACCTTCCCCCTATCTGTTTTGAAATCGGTTGTGGGGTATAATTGGATAGGGGGTGGCATGGGTTATTGAGAACCAATTCCCATTGATTTGATTATAGAAAAAATAGATTACCAAAGATACATCGTTGTCAGGTTCAGAGGCATGAAGAAGAAGGGCTACGAGACTTGCATTTGCCGCTTCTTTTAAAGGTTCTTCACAACCAGCTGCATCACCGCTGCCAAGAATAGTTCCCATCAGAGAAAATGCAGCCGCTCTTAGTTTCGAGTCCTCCTGAAAACGTAGCAGAAATCAAACTTTCAAATCTTATTTTTTCTAATGGAGGCATTAATTAATTTTTTTTAACCAAACAAAAAAAGCCGGGTAGTCTGGGCTAGTAATACTACTCCAAAAAAAGACACTTATTTACATCAGCCTATTGAATCTTAAAAACAAACATTAGAATACGGTAATACATTGTGATAGGCTCTTGAACATCATCTCTCATGGTTTTACTTTTCAATGGTTTCCAGTGGCATCAATTCACGAAAATGTGGGGAGAGGGACAAATGTATTTCTGAAATTAAGGGAGGGGGCAATTTTCTTTTTTTAAACAAAAATGCCAAAAAGAGTATTTTTCAACGAAATATAAAAAAGGTAAAAGTAAAAAAAAAACTTCTCAAGAAGAACCAAAATTCATGTACCTAGAGAAAACGCTGTCTCAACCACTCTTGGAAAACCTCTCAATCTCCTCCCTAATAGATAATTTTGCTTGAGACCAAAGTACCGGAAAAACATCTCAAACACAGCCTACCGCGTATACCTTCTAATAGGCCTTCTATACTAACCAGCCTGTCTTGTCTAATATCAATGAACGTCATCAGCTGCTGCAACACACTAATAATGCAACGGAGTATGACAAAATCATGAATATTGTCATAATTTCACGAGGAGCTTATAAAACAAACGAAATCCAGAAAATGGTACAGACCCATGACCCCAGATACAGACCCATGGATAAAAATTACTCATTGAAGTACAACTATCAGTTCTAGCAACAGAACATAAAGCTGAATTTTGGAAATAGTCAGTGATCCAAGGCTCGCTATCGTTCAAAAAAGGGGGGTGGCTCACATGAGCCACAGTTGGTTTGAGTACGGATTTCGGGGTAATCTAAGGTGCTTAAAATGAATATCGGGGTGAACATGCTCGCACTAATGTAGAAATTGACGATTTTAGCCTATAAAGGAGAAACTAACCTATAATGACCAAGTTTCTTTTGATTTTTCTAAGCTGTTAAAAAAAGAAAACGAATAAGACAGCACATAAATCGAACCGCCAGAATGTCCTTTACACGCTGTTAATAAAAACAAAGTCGAAACTTGAATCTGCAGTAAGATTCAACAACATTCTAAATAGTAGCGATTTACTCGAAATATATTCAGCACAACCTACAATGTTTATCTCACCAAACGATAGATCGCTCTTTTCTGAATCAAATCATATATGTACATTCTAAACAACTGACATTTTTAACTAGGAGAAAAACAACAGATGCCTCGTTCTGCGATCACATGCGCTAATATTATATCGAGTTTTAGCTGTATAACGTACGCGAAAGTTACGACATAAAAGGAAAGGATTTAGGGTATTTACGAGCTATCTGCGAGCTATCTGGATCACTGACTAAAACACAACAGTTTAAGGTGAATAAAAAGAGTTCAGACAAAATATAAGAGCAATATAATTAAAAGAATTATCCGAAAAAAGAATATGAAAGTCGTAAAAATTATCATGGAAATCTAGTTTTTATGCCACTTTTTTTAAGTGACCACATTCCCTACCCCAGATTAAAATAATACTTCAAACTTGTACCAAAAAGAAAAAAACTGGCTAGAATGACCGAAGTTGGATTTTCTTGCTTCCCTCCCAAAATGGTCAATTAAAATGATAAAAATGGTCACTTAATTGATAATGTTGGAAAAATTTATACTAAAAATCATCTTTTTTATTTTTTTGGCATTCTCGTCTGCATCAATGCTTCTCATTATGGAATCCTTATCCAGTCTTGCAACCATCTTTTCCCGATATAATTAAGTATCTGTTTAGGCACAATATTAAATGTGAACTTGTTAGAGCTTGTCATGTCCTCTATTATTTATCGCCTAATTTTCTGGTCACCATAATTATTATGACCAACTTTTCTGTATCTGAGAGCACAATTCTAGTCAGAAATCAGGGATAGAGATTTAGGAGGAAGTTGCTGGATAAATCAAACTTCTAGATTGAGCCTTCGGCCTGGGAATGGTTTTTCCCTATAATTATAAAAATCTGTCAACCTCAAAGAGGACCCCTCTTGGTTTAGGTAGAGACTAATTGTGTGTGGTTGTATTTACACTGACCTGTCGATAAAAAATAAAGGTCGTCCAAATTCTAGCGAATCAAATCTCTAATAATGCGCTGTAAATTTATGAACTTCTATATACAATTTTTCCATAACACACTTTAGTCGACCCCTTTAAAGTAAATTCAACACTTACTTTTTCAAAGAATGATCTGACCCGGACAGCAAGCCTCGGAGCAAGACGGCAAATTTCCGTCTGACTCGCAATTGGTAAAAGTTTCGAGAGACCAACCAACGACTCGTAAGCACAGGCAGTTGCATCGTCTTGTTCTTTTTCTTTAAACCATCCTCTATCACGTTTTTTCTCCCCTTGAATGTCTAGAGAATCATCTTCTAAGCCAGCAACAAGTGCATTTAAAACTGAAGCGCAGTGACGATCAACCTATGAGAAAAAACAATCGAATTAAGGTCATGTGCCAGTTACCTGCTACCATTTTACTTGCACTATCTTACAGAGGTTTTTTTATAATCATTTATCGATAAATTATCGTCCACTTTTGGAATTTTTTTAGTTTACTAATGACATATACTTTAAGGCAATTCAAAACTAGATGCAAATAATGTTTATGATTAGTTTTGACCGACTGGAGGTCCAATCATTTTTAATTTATGACCAAATTTGTATTTTACCTCATTTATAGATATGTTTAAAGTAAGCAATAAATGCCCAAATGTGAATAATTACGATAAAACAACGTGGGTCAAACTGAATCCTCTAGACAACCAAAGGTATACATTTATACATTTTTATTTTTGCCTAGAAAGACGTGACAAAACTGGAAATTATATTCAGAAAAACTAAAGTTGAGTATTGATTTTATGATGTAATTTATACCGGTAGTCAAAACATTTAGTATTTTTTCCTGTCTGTTTTCCCTCTAGTGTGTTTTTTGTTTTGGTGATGTGCATAGGCGCGTTCAGAATTGACCAAATATTCACAAAATCCAGATCAAATTGTGGGGGAGGGGCTGACGAATCATCCAAAAAGCCGCATTGTCAATGGATACTAAATATAATAACTGAGCATATATAATTGTTAAATATAATGTAACAATGCACATTCATTTGTATTTATTCAGTAAAGTGCAAATATTGTTCTGGCCTTGTGAAGGCACAGAGATTTTGAGCCCTACTCATATTAATTTCTGCTTGTTTTGAATTTTACTCGGTTAATTATTGTAATTTCTGTTCATTTTGGAATTCATTTATTTATCAACGCGAATATTTGGTAGCTTCAAATTTGGTAGAATATTTGATTTGATTTTTGCTAATTTTTTGTTTAATGGAGTTCTTTACTTTTCTTTGAAAAACTTATTTTATGGAAAAAGTTTTTTAATTAATTTTTGTTTGTTTTATATTGACATGGTCTTTTCAGGGAAAAAGAAAAAAATACTTTAAATCTTTTCGTTTTTTTAAGACTTTATAGTTTGGCCTGCTATATGTATGCTGGAGAAAATTTTTCAGCAATTTTTTCACCTATCTGGACACAAATAGTAGTGTTTAATTTAGTTTCATACCTCCTCTACTTGACCTGAAATGGAGAGCTTGATACACCTCGCAAAAAAATCTGTTTACTTTCTTTGATAGCTTGGATACACTTACGCTATTTTGATTTGGTTAAATTTTAAGAGCAGAAGTAGCCCCAAAAGTTTGAACATAATACCCTCAGTCGTTCTTGGGATACTGCTGAGATGCCTTATTGGGAATTAGCATTATCACAATGCATTTTGATTTAATCTTAAGGCAACATTTAGTTTTTAAACATATTGGGCAAATGGAAGGGTGGGCGTGGGAGGGTGGGTGTGGAAGGGGGATTAGTTGCCCTCCAATCACTTTCGACTATTAAAAAGGATATCAGCCCTTTCTATTTTCAATCGAATGAGCCTTTTTCGAAGTTCCCACGACAACTCCTTTGATACGAAGTGCCCTGGTCTAAACAACAACAACAACAATTAATAATGCATTATACCCACATCGATCTTTACTATAAAAATGTCAAGCCTTCCAATCACTTTCGACTATTGAAAAGGGCAATAGGCCTTTCGATTTCCAATCGAATGAACCCTTTTTGAAATGACAACGCTTTCTGCAACCACCTTATATGCCCCCAGGGCATAAATTACAACCCTTACCCGAAGGTCTGTTAGGGTGGTTGTCATCCTCTAAGACCGAATTCCCAGAACTTTCAATCAAGTTAAACAAAATGGCTATCTCAAAATTTTGATTGGATGTGTTTGGGGAAATGGTGGGCGTGAGAGGGGCGGTAGTGGCTCTCCAATCACTTTCAACTATTAAAAATGGCCCTAGCCCTTTCAATTTCCAATCAAATGAGCCCTTTTGAAGTTTCTACGACAAAAATTTCAATAAACATCTTATATGCCCCCAGGGCATAACTTACAACCCTTGCCCTGAGTGCTGGGGGGGGGGTGTCATTCTCAAAGACCTAATTTCCAGAACTATCTACTGCGTTGAACAAAATGGCTATTTGAAAATTTTTATTGTATGTGTTTGGAGGAATGGTAGGCGTGAGAGGGGGGTTAGTTACCCTCCTATCACTTTCGACTATTAAAAAGGGCAATTTCAATTTCCAATCAAATGAGCCCTTTTGAAGTTTCTACGACAAAACTTTCAATAAACATCTTATACGCCCCCAGGGCATAACTTACAACCCTTGCCCTAAGTGCTGGGGGGTGTCATTCTCAAAGACCTAATTTCCAGAACTATCTACTGCGTTGAACAAAATGGCTATTTGAAAATTTTTATTGTATGTGTTTGGAGGAATGGTAGGCGTGAGAGGGGGGTTAGTTACCCTCCTATCACTTTCGACTATTAAAAAGGGCAATTTCAATTTCCAATCAAATGAGCCTTTTTTGAAATTTCTATAACAACTTTCTATATAAACTTTATATAACTTACAACCCTTGCACTCAGGGCTCTGAGGGGGTTATCATCCTAAAAGATCTAATTTCCAGAACTTTCAACTACGTTCAACAAAATGGATATCTCAAAGTTTTTATTGGATGTGTTTGGAACAATGGTGGGCGTGAGAGGGGCGTTAGTCGCTCTACAATCACTTTCAACTATTAAATAAGCCCCTAGCCCTTTGTATTTCCAATTGAATGAGCCCTTTTGAAGTTTCTGCGCTTTCAATAAAACCTTATATGCCCCCAAGACATAGCTTACAACCGTTGTCCTGAGGGCTGTGAGGGAGGGGGGGTGTCATCCTTAAAGACCTAATTTCCAAAACTTTCAACTACGTTGAATAAACTGGCTATCTAAAAATGTTGATTGGACGTGTTTGGAGAATAGATGGGTATGAGAGGGGGGTTAGTTGTCCTCAAATCACTTTCGACTATTAAAAAGGGCACTAGCCCTTTGAATTTCCAATCGAATGAGTCCTTTTCGAAGTTTCTACGACAACTATTTCGATACAAAGTGCCCGGGTATGGAGAATAAAAATATAATACATTGTGCGGACATCGTTCTTTACTTAGGCAGCGCGATGGCACTGCCTATGATACTTACTATCTGTTAAGTTAATGGGGCACCAAATACTATATCAAATACTAATGGATACCAAATACTAATTACTGAGACACTACAAACCAGCTTTTACACCAAGTATTTTTATTGTGGCAGATTATTCAATCCAAATTAGTTTTTTTTTTTTTTTTTCTTCAATCCAGAAGCAACTTTACAGCTTGTTTCGATAGCAATGCAAAAATTAAAAGAACAGCCAAAATAATTTTAATATGCTTTTAAGGTCTGTAAACTTCAAAGGGGTTCGACTTTGGGGTTCAATGTTCAACTCCAATGGTAAGTTTAGGCTAATACAATTTGTTGTTAGATAAAAATAAATCAAAGAAAAATATAGTCGGTTTCAAAATAACTAATATCCTCAGATTTCACAAGAAAACCAAAAAGAAAGTGTTGAGCTTTTCATAAAAAAATTTTGTCCCAGCATTTAAATAAGAGAGTTAATCTGGCAAAATTACGATCTATACTTTCTTTAGTAGTCAGTTAAGGCGTGAATTTTATTCTATCTGATGATGCATCTTTTCTGCGTTTTATATGTATTTTTTATTTATTCCATGTTTATCTATTTAACCTATTTGTTTTTATTTATGCATTTCTTTGTTTATTCTTCATCTATTTGTTGTTTTTTCTATTTGTTTTCATTTATTTATTTTATCTATTTATTTTCATGTTCTTATTCTTTTCTACGTTATTCAAATTATAATTAAGTTCAATTATGTTTGGTTCAAATTATATATTTGTTTCTTTCATTTTACATCTTATATTGGTGTGGTATTGTTAATATTCTAAACTATTTAGCCATTTACTATTGAAAAATGAATTGGGCCTTCTCAGATCAAGTAATAGCCCTTTTGAAAAATAACGAAAAGACAACAAAAACGAAAAAAAAAACATGGGACAAAGAAGAAAACCGAGTTCTAAAGCAACAGTGTTGCTTTTTCACCGCTGCTTGAGAAACAGGCTTTTTTGTTCTAGCTTTTGTTTTCAAGTTTCGCATTTTTATGTAGTCCAACGAACGTTTACCTATATTTTTTATTTTTCTTTCATCACTGAGGACGGCATAGAAGAGGTGTTGGCAGAAAAGTTTACATTTTTTTTTTTACAGGCTTTAATTCACTTCTTTTTTTCTTTTCTGTCACTTTTCTCATATTTTTTTCTTTTACACATGTTTTCTCTTTCAGACGTTTTTGTCTTTGTGCGTTGTCTTGATTCATCTAGCTTTTCTTCTTTGTCGTTTCTCTCTTTTTATCTCTTTCACACGTTCTACCTTTCATAAATTTTTCTTTTTTTTTTCACTGGCTTTGATACACCTCGTTTTTCTTCTTTGTCGATTTTCTCTTTTTTCTCTCTTACACATGTTTTCTCTTTCATATATTTTTCTCTGTTTTCACTGGCTTTGACTCATCTCGTTGTTCTTCTTTGTCTTACGTTTTCTGGTCTTGTCATGTTGTCCCAGTGTACTCAAAAATGTTTTTCTTTAAACTACCTTACCGTATATTATGTGTAGATTTGATACTGTTTTTTTTTTGGGGGGGGACTAGAGCCAGACAAAAAAGAACCTTTAAACAAAGGGGAATTTAGAAGAATGGGATACAATGTGGCAGGCCAAAATACGTTATTTGTTTATTATCGTTTGAAATATGTGAAGCGTCAAAATAGTAAATTAGGAAAGCATATAAACGAGTCGATTTACTTCACATTAATTTTAAAGGTTCGATTTTAGCTCGAAACTCAATTTCAAACTGTTATTTGGCATTCACGGTTAAATATATAAAGCACCAGAATGGCTTATAGGTAAAATGTATGGGCGGTTAAATTTACCTCACATATTTTCAAAGATTCTTCATTAGCCTGAAATTCCTTTTCTCTAAATGTTTTTTTGGCAGTTAGTGTTTTAAACATGTAAAATGCCAAAATGATTTATTAGAACAACAAATTAGAGGGACAATTTTCCATAATTCCAAAGATCCTTTTCGAACCCAAAGCTCTTTTTCTCTTCAAAGCTCTTTCGAACCCAAAGATTTACCATAATTCCAAAGATCCTTTTCGAACCCAAAGCCCTTTTTTTCTTCAAAGCTCTTTCAAACCAAAAGATTTACCATAGTTCCAAAGATCCTTTTCGAACCCAAAGCTCTTTTCGAAACCAAAGATCCTTTCCAAACCCAAAGAACCCAAAGCATATTAGAGGAAAGATTTACCATAATTCCAAAGATCCTTTTCGAACCAAAAAGCTCCTTTTTTCACAAAGGTCTTTCGAACCCAAAGATTTATCATAATTCCAAACATCTTTTTCGAAACCAAAGCTCTTTTCAAACCCAAAGATCCTTTTCGAACCCAAAGCAAATTAGAGGGAAGATTTACCATAATGCCAAAGATCCTGTTCGAACCCAAAGCTCTTTTTACTTCAAAGCTCTTTCGAACCCAAAGATTTACCATAGTTCCAAAGATCCTTTTCGAACCCAAAGATCCTTTTCGAACCCAAAGAGCCCAAAGCATATTAGAGGGAAGATTTACCATAATTCCAAAGATCCTTTTCGAACCAAAAATCTCCTTTTTTCTAAAAAGTCTTTCGAACCCAAAGATTTATCATAATCCCAAAGATCTTTTTCGAACCCAAAGCTCTTTTCGAACCCAAAGATCCTTTTCGAACCCAAAGCAAATCAGAGGGAAGATTTACCATAATGCCAAAGATCCTGTTCGAACCCAAAGCTCTTTTTACTTCAAAGCTCTTTAGAACCCAAAGATTTACCATAGTTCCAAAGATCCTTTTCAAACCCAAAGATCCTTTTCGAACCCAAGGAACCCAAAGCATATTAGAGGGAAGATTTACCATATTTTTAAAGATCCTTTTCGAACCAAAAATTTCCTTTTTTCTCAAAGGTCTTTCGAACCCAAAGATTTATCATAATCCCATAGATCTTTTTCGAACCCAAAGCTCTTTTCGAACCCAAAGATCCTTTTCGAACCCAAAGCAAATTAAAGGGAAGATTTACCATAATGCCAAAGATCCTGTTCGAACCCAAAGCTCTTTTTACTTCAAAGCTCTTTCGAACCAAAAGATTTACCATAGTTCCAAAGATCCTTTTCGAACCCAAAGATCCTTTTTGAATCCAAAGAACCCAAAGCATATTAGAGGGAAGATTTACCATAATTCCAAAGGTCCTTTTCGAACCAAAAATCTCCTTTTTTCTCAAAGGTCTTTCGAACCCAAAGATTTATCATAATCCCAAAGATCTTTTTCGAACCCAAAGCTCTTTTCGAACCCAAAGATCCTTTTCGAACCCAAAGCAAATTAGGGGGAAGATTTACCATAATGCCAAAGATCCTGTTCGAACCCAAAGCTCTTTTTACTTCAAAGCTCTTTCGAACCCAGAGATTTGCCATAGTTCCAAAGATCCTTTTCGAACCCAAAGATCCTTTTCGTACCCAAACAACCCAAAACATATTAGAGGGAAGATTTACCATAATTCCAAAGATCCTTTTCGAACCAAAAATCTCCTTTTTTCTCAAAGTTCTTTCGAACCCAAAGATTTATCATAATCCCAAAGATTTTTTCGAACCCAAAGCTCTTTTCGAACCCAAAGATCCTTTTCGAACCCAAAGCATATTAGAGGGAAAATTTACTATAATTCCAAAGATCCTTTTCGAACGCAAAGCTCTTTTTTCCTTCAAAGCTCTTTCGAACCCAAAGATTTACCATAATTCCAAAGATCCTTTTCGAACCCAAAGCTCTTTTCGAACCCAAAGCTCTTTTTTTCTTCAAAGCTCTTTCGAACCCAAAGATTTACCATAATTCCAAAGATCCTTTTCGAACTCAAAGCTCTTTTCGAACCCAAAGATCCTTTTCGAACCCAAAGAACCTAAAGCATGTTAGAGGGAAGATTTACAATAATTCCAAAGATCCTTTTCGAACCGAAAGCTCTTTTTTCTTCAAAGCTCTTTCGAACTCAAAGATTTACCATAATTCCGAAGATCCTTTTCGAACCCAAAGCTCTTTTCGAACTCAAAGATCCTTTTCGAACCCAAAGCAAATTAGAGGGAAGATTTACCATAATGCCAAAGATCCTGTTCGAACCCAAAGCTCTTTTTACTTAAAAGCTGTTTCGAACCCAAAGATTTACCATAGTTCCAAAGATCCTGTTCGAACCCAAAGCCCTTTTTTTCTTCAAAGCTCTTTCAAACCAAAAGATTTACAATAGTTCCAAAGATCCTTTTCGAACCCAAAGCTCTTTTCGAAACCAAAGATCCTTTCCAAACCCAAAGAACCCAAAGCATATTAAAGGAAAGATTTACCATAATTCCAAAGATCCTTTTCGAACCAAAAAGCTCTTTTTTCTCAAAGGTCTTTCGAACCCAAAGATTTATCATAATTCCAAACATCTTTTTCGAAACCAAAGCTATTTTCGAACCCAAAGATCCTTTTCGAACCCAAAGCAAATTAGAGGGAAGATTTACCATAATGCCAAAGATCCTGTTCGAACCCAAAGCTCTTTTTACTTCAAAGCTCTTTCGAACCCAGAGATTTACCATAGTTCCAAAGATCCTTTTCGAACCCAAAGATCCTTTTGGAACCCAAAGAACCCAAAGCATATTAGAGGGAAGATTTACCATAATTCCAAAGATCCTTTTCGAACCAAAAATCTCCTTTTGTCTCAGAGGTCTTTCGAACCCAAAGATTTATCATAATCCCAAAGATCTTTTTCGAACCCAAAGCTCTTTTCGAACCCAAAGATCCTTTTCGAACCCAAAGCATATTAGAGGGAAGATTTACCATAATTCCAAAGAACCTTTTCGAACGCAAAGCTCTTTTTTCCTTCAAAGCTCTTTCTAACCCAAAGATTTACCATAATTCCAAAGATCCTTTTCGAACCTAAAGCTCTTTTCGAACCCAAAGCTCTTTCGAACCCAAAGATTTACCATAGTTCCAAAGATCTTTTTCGAACCCAAAACTCTTTTCGAACCCAAAGATCCTTTTCGAACCCAGAGAACCCAAAGCATATTAGAGGGAAGATTTACCATAATTCCAAAGATCCTTTTCGAACCAAAAAGCTCCTTTTTCTCAAAGGTCTTGCGAACCCAAAGATTTATCATAATTCCAAAGATCCTTTTCGAACCCAAAGCTCTTTTCGAATTCAAAGATCATTTTCGAACCCAAAGAACCCAAAGCATATTAGAGCGAAGATTTACAATAATTCTAAAGATCCTTTTCGAACCCAAAGCTTTTTTTGTTAAAGCTCTTTCGAACTCAAAGATTTACCATAATTACAAAGATTCTTTTCGAACCCAAAGCTCTTTTCGAACCCAAAGGTCCTTTTCGAACCCAAAGAATCCAAAGCATATTAGAGGGAAGATTTACAATAATGCCAAAAGATCCTTTTCGAACCCAAAGCTCTTTTTTTCTTAAAGCTCTTTCGAACCCAAAGATTTACCATAATTCCAAAGATCCTTTTCGAACCCAAAGATCCTTTTCGAATTCAAAGAACCCAAAGCATATTAGAGGGAAGATTTACAATAATTCCCAAGATCCTTTTCGAACCGTAAGCTCTTTTTTTCTTCAAAGCTTTTCCGAACCCTCCAAAGATCCTTTCGAACCCAAAGATCCTTTTCGAACCCAAAGAACCCAAAGCATATTAGAGGGAAGATTTACCATAAATCCAAAGATCGTTTTCGAACCCAAAGATCTTTTAAAACCCGAAGATCCTTTTCGAACCCAAAGAACCCAAAGCATATTGGAGGGAAGATTTACCATAATTCCAAAGATCCTTTTCGAACCCAAAGATCCTTTTCGTACCCAAAGAACCCAAAGCATATTAGAGGGAAGATTTACCATAATTCCAAAGATCCTTTTCGAACCAAAAATCTCCTTTTTTCTCAAAGGTCTTTCGAACCCAAAGATTTATCATAATCCCAAAGATTTTTTCGAACCCAAAGCTCTTTTCGAACCCAAAGATCCTTTTCGAACCCAAAGCATATTAGAGGGAAGATTTACTATAATTCCAAAGATCCTTTTCGAACACAAAGCTCTTTTTTCCTTCAAAGCTCTTTCGAACCCAAAGATTTACCATAATTCCAAAGATCCTTTTCGAACCCAAAGCTCTTTTCGAACCCAAAGCTCTTTTTTTCTTCAAAGCTCTTTCGAACCCAAAGATTTACCATAATTCCAAAGATCCTTTTCGAACTCAAAGCTCTTTTCGAACCCAAAGATCCTTTTCGAACCCAAAGAACCTAAAGCATGTTAGAGGGAAGATTTACAATAATTCCAAAGATCCTTTTCGAACCGAAAGCTCTTTTTTCTTCAAAGCTCTTTCGAACTCAAAGATTTACCATAATTCCGAAGATCCTTTTCGAACCCAAAGCTCTTTTCGAACTCAAAGAACCTTTTCGAACCCGAAGCAAATTAGAGGGAAGATTTACCATAATGCCAAAGATCCTGTTCAAACCCAAAGCTCTTTTTACTTAAAAGCTCTTTCGAACCCAAAGATTTACCATAGTTCCAAAGATCCTGTTCGAACCCAAAGCCCTTTTTTTCTTCAAAGCTCTTTCAAACCAAACGATTTACTATAGTTCCAAAGATCCTTTTCGAACCCAAAGCTCTTTTCGAAACCAAAGATCCTTTCCAAACCCAAAGAACCCAAAGCATATTAGAGGAAAGATTTACCATAATTCCAAAGATCCTTTTCGAACCCAAAGATCCTTTTCGAACCCAAAGAACCCAAAGCATATTAGAGGGAAGATTTACCATAAATCCAAAGATCGTTTTCGAACCCAAAGCTCTTTTAAAACCCGAAGATCCTTTTCGAACCCCAAGAACCCAAAGCATATTGGAGGGAAGATTTACCATAATTCCAAAGATCCTTTTCGAACCCAAAGATCCTTTTCGTACCCAAAGAACCCAAAGCATATTAGAGGGAAGATTTACCATAATTCCAAAGATCCTTTTCGAACCAAAAATCTCCTTTTTTCTCAAAGGTCTTGCGAACCCAAAGATTTATCATAATTCCAAACATCTTTTTCGAAACCAAAGCTATTTTCGAACCCAAGGATCCTTTTCGAACCCAGAGCAAATTAGAGGGAAGATTTACCATAATGCCAAAGATCCTGTTCGAACCCAAAGCTCTTTTTACTTCAAAGCTCTTTCGAACCCAGAGATTTACCATAGTTCCAAAGATCCTTTTCGAACCCAAAGATCCTTTCGAACCCAAAGAACCCAAAGCATATTAGAGGGAAGATTTACCATAATTCCAAAGATCCTTTTCGAACCAAAAATCTCCTTTTTTCTCAGAGGTCTTTCGAACCCAAAGATTTATCATAATCCCAAAGATCTTTTTCGAACCTAAAGCTCTTTTCGAACCCAAAGGTCCTTTTCGAACCCAAAGCATATTAGAGGGAAGATTTACCCTAATTCCAAAGATCCTTTTCGAACGCAAAGCTCTTTTTTCCTTCAAAGCTCTTTCTAACCCAAAGATTTACCATAATTCCAAAGATCCTTTTCGAACCCAAAGCTCTTTTCGAACCCAAAGCTCTTTCGAACCCAAAGATTTACCATAGCTCCAAAGATCTTTTTCGAACCCAAAACTCTTTTCGAACCCAAAGATCCTTTTCAAACCCAAAGAACCCAAAGCATATTAGAGGGAAGATTTACCATAATTCCAAAGATCCTTTTCGAACCAAAAAGCTCCTTTTTTCTCAAAGGTCTTGTGAACCCAAAGATTTATCATAATTCCAAAGATCCTTTTCGAACCCAAAGCTCTTTTCGAACCCAAAGATCCTCTTCGAACCCAAAGCATATTAGAGGGAAGATTTGTCATAATTCCAAAGATCATTTTCGAACCCAAAGCTCTTTTTTTCTTCAAAGCTCTTTCGAACCCAAAGATTTACCATAGTTCCAAAGATCCTTTTCGAACGCAAAGCTCTTTTCGAACCCAAAAATCTTTTTCGAACCCAAAGAACCCAAAGCATATTAGAGGGAAGATTTACAATAATTCTAAAGATCCTTTTCGAACCAAAAGCTCTTTTTTTCTTAAAGCTCTTTCGAACTCAAAGATTCACCAAAATTCCAAAGATTCTTTTCGAACCCAAAGCTCTTTTCGAACTCAAAGATCCTTTTCGAACCCAAAGAACCCAAAGCATATTAGAGGGAAGATTTACAATAATTCTAAAGATCCTTTTCGAACCCAAAGCTCTTTTTTTGTTAAAGCTGTTTCGAACTCAAAGATTTACCATAATTACAAAGAGTCTTTTCGAACCCAAGGCTCTTTTCGAACCCAAAGGTCCTTTTCGAACCCAAAGAATCCAAAGCATATTAGAGGGAAGATTTACAATAATTCCAAAGATCCTTTTCGAACCCAAAGATCCTTTTCGAATTCAAAGAACCCAAAGCATATTAGAGGGAAGATTTACAATAATTCCCAAGATCCTTTTTGAACCGTAAGCTCTTTTTTTCTTCAAAGCTTTTCCGAACCCTCCAAAGATCCTTTCGAACCCAAAGATCCTTTTCGAACCCAAAGAACCCAAAGCATATTAGAGGGAAGATTTACCATAAATCCAAAGATCGTTTTCGAACCCAAAGCTCTTTTAAAACCCGAAGATCCTTTTCGAACCCCAAGAACCCAAAGCATATCGGAGGGAAGATTTACCATAATTCCAAAGATCCTTTTCGAACCCAAAGCTCTTTCCGAATTCAAAGCTCTTTCGAACTCAAAGATTTAAGATAATCCCAAAGATCCTTTTCGAACCCGACGCTCTTTTCGAACCCAAGGATCCTTTTCGAACTCAAAGAACCCAAAGCATATTAGAGGGAAGATTTACCATAATTCCAAAGATCCTTTTCGAACCCGAAGCTCTTTTTTTCTTCAAAGCTCTTTCGAACCCAAAGATTTACCATAATTCCGAAGATCTTTTTCGAACTCAAAACTCTTTTCGAACCCTAAGATCCTTTTCGAACCCAAAGCATATTAGAGGGAAAATTTACCATAATTCCAAAGATCCTTTTCGAACCCAAAGCTGTTTTTTCTTCAAAGCTCTTTCGAACCCAAAGATTTACCATAATTCCAAAGATCCTTTTCGAACCCAAAGCTCTTTTTTTCTTCAAAGCTCTTTCGAACCCAAAGATTTACCATTATTCCAAAGATGCTTTTCGAACTCAAAGCTCTTTTCGAACCCAAAGATCCTTTTCGAACCCAAAGAACCTAAAGCATGTTAGAGGGAATATTTACAATAATTCCAAAGATCCTTTTCGAACCGAAAGCTCTTTTTTCTTCAAAGCTCTTTCGAACTCAAAGATTTACCATAATTCCGAAGATCCTTTTCGAACCCAAAGCTCTTTTCGAACCCAAAGATCCTTTTCGAACCCAAAGAACCAAAAGAACTTAAGAGGGAAGATTTACCGTAATTCCAAAGATTCTTTTCGAGCCCTAAGCTCTCATTCTCAAAATGAAGCGGGCGTAATAGCGGGCGTAGCTGTATGGTAGGACAATGATTCCAGTGCTCTGCGTTCGACTTAGTATAACAAACTTTAAACTTACCTGATTTGTTGAGCACTTGCTTAAAGCAGAGAGTCCTTTAAGTGACCATTTTCTTACAATTGGCTGTGTATCAGTTTGAGCAGAGGATAAACTTAGAAGAATCGGCTCAAGGAGCTTCGACTCCAATCCACCACAACTTTGGTTTATAATCTAGAAACAAAGTATATTGAAAAATAAAAATAAAACTTCAAAAATTTGCAATCGGCTCAAGGAGCCAGCCGAAAGAATCGGCTAAAGGAGAATCAGCTCAAGGAGCTTCGACTCCAATCTACCACAAATTTGGTTTATAATCTAGAAACAAATTATATTGAAATATTAAAAATAAAACTTCAAAAATTTATATAAAATTGCCACAGTACTAAACAGCCTATGGCCAACATACGGCTGTGATTTTTATATGTTTAGTGCCTTATATTTTATTATGACAAGAACTCCCACTGATCGGCAAGACCGTGTATGACCGGCGTTTGATAATAAAATCGTTTATCGTTTTGTTGTTAATGGGTTAATACGGTCGCCTAAGGCAAGCGTATCATCCCTCATTTCATCCAGCTTGAAAATTCTGCTTTGGCCAAAGTAATCCCTAAAGTTATAAATTCTAGGAATGTGGTCTTAATTTATCCTGTGATAGTTCTCAAGCTATTAATATTTTCTAATACAGATATTTACCGCAGAAACATATTAAAGGGTTACTTTGCGTTCGCATCACCTATACGGGAGTCGTACCGCTTTTTTACGGAAAGCTCAATCACACAGTCGGATTATTCCAAGAATCTCGAGAATTTACTCAATCCGGATCCTTCAGAAAACGATTCTTCCGATTTCAATTCATCGACCCAGAACAAGAAAATACCCCACATCCCCACTGCTAGATGTACTCCCAACCAGTTCCGGTTAAAGACTACTCGTTTTTCCAAATATCAGCCTTTTCTTTCTTCTTTGGCCACCTCCCAAAAATATAAGCTTTAAGTCTAGCAATATGGTCTTTGCTCATCATGAAACTACTTTGAAAAACCGCTATTTTGTAAAATAGTGTGGAATTTAAACACTTTGTTCATAGGCAGTCATGTTTGACTCCTTATCACAAAGCTTTATCAAATGAATTATTCTTAAAATATTTCTCTTCAGAAAGCTTTCCTCTTCCCCGATTGACAATACTTCTACACCAAGCCATAATTAGGTATAAAAAAAGATTAGTTAAATGAGTATTAGCTGAAAATAAGCAGCTGAAGCTTAAATTGGGGGAGGATGGGGGGCTTCGATTTTGAAACAATGTTTTTATATATATTTTTATTTAATAACAATATTTTGGTAATCACTGGTAAAACTTGAAAAACACTTCAACTGCAACCCCATCCTAAATTTCAAAATACATCTTGCCTCCCTCTATACAATTTGGTGAATTGACGCACAAAAACTTAATAATACAAATACGGTTCTGTAAGTCAATATCCAAAGGAGGGAAGGGGGGGGGGGTGGCGGGTTTGAACTTCCCCTCGAACCCTGAAAAAGTGCCAAAAATGCAGATGATAAATTTTTGATGTGTTCAATAAATACTTTTATGTACACTACCCCCCCCCCCCCAATAAGAATCCTGGATATGCCATTGCAATTAGGTACCAAACTATTCAGAGTTATTTTCTTTATTGACACTTGAAATTTTATCTGAAACAGGTATTAACTATACAGGGATAGCCAATGTAAAGTGTTGGAAAAGTCGGAAGGTAATATAAAAAAAAAATATAGTTTTTTCGATGTTTTGATTACCATCCTACCCTAAAGAAATTTGTTTGCAGATCTAAAAAAAGTGAAGATTCCAAACCATTCATCTAAATTGGAAATATAAGTATTATTACTGTATTACATCAAAATTCATCAACAACAGTCTTTTTTAGCTGAAACACACACACAAACAAAGATAGTACAGAATGCCATAAATTAAAGATTTGCTACAAAGAAGGTCAGACTCACTAATCCAATCACTGTTTGCTCTTTTCCTTATTTACAGAAAACAAGACTTGTACTTTCGGGAAAATTCAGAGGCATTCATTCTTAGAATGTCATGTTGCCATGTCATGTCATGAATGTCACTAGGATGTCATGAATGTCATTGTTGTGGTGCTAGAGCAAATCGCAACTTCCTTAATATCTTCTATAAATTTGATTCAATCAGATTAGAACACAATACAATACCAGGATTAGTAAGCTTGTTGCTGATTCTTTCCGACTCCTGGTCTCAGTACTGTGGTCAACACTTCCCTTAAATTAACTGACATCTGAATGATCCCTAGCTGAGCAAAGACGCTCGTGGCTCCCAGTTTACTCGGATTCCAACTCTGCCATATCCATTTTTGGTTTTTACCAAGGCTTGATGTGCTGGCAAAGTTACCAGAAAGAATAATTGATATTGCTTTGAAGAAATACAAAACACAAAGCTTTTTCAGCACAAAACACCATTTACATTCGCGATATACATCGTTGAAATACATTAAATTATAAAGTCAATTGAGACCCAATTTGCCTACATTACCACAAGCCAATGTTTCAATTCCTGTTTCAACATTTTTTCCAGGCGTAAATATCGACGAAGACCACACTGCCTTTCCATAATAAACAACAAAATACAAGTAGAACAATAGGGCAACAATAGAGGAGTTTTTTGTAGGGGTTGGACTGAGCCCCATGTAAGTTTCCCTCGGGAGAGGTCTTTGCCATTTAATCCCTTTACTCTACGTCTATTCTCATCCCTTTGTCTGCTGTGAACATATTTCATATCAGAGAGAACACTTGAACTGGCTTCAAAGGTGTAAATAGCAACGAAGATCACACTGCCTTTCCATCATAAACAACAAAATACAAATAGAACATTAGGACAACAATAGGGGAGTTTTTTGGAGGGGGTGGACTGAGCCCCTTGTAAATTTCCTTCGGGAGAGGTCTTGGCCACTTAACCCCCTTACTCTACGTCTATTCCCATCCCTTTATGTTGGTCAACATATTTCATGTCAGAAAGAACACTTGAATTGGCTTCAAAGGCGTAAATAGCGACCAAGCCCACACTGCCTTTCCATCTTAAACAACAAAATACAAGTAGAACAATAGGACAACAATAGGGGTGTTTTTTGGAGGGAGTGGACTGAGCCCCCTGTAAATTTCCCTCGGGTGGTCTTGGCCACTTAACCCCCTTACTCTGCGTCTATTCCCATCTCTTTATCTCCTATGAACATAATTCATCAAGAATGTCGAGAGAACACTTGAATTGGTTTCAAAGGCATATAAAACACAGATCTTATTTCGGCAAAATAAAAAATATATTTACATGCACAGTCTACATCGTTTGAAAACACTGAATTACAAAGTTAATTTCAACTTCGTGTCTAAGTTCTAAATGTGCAAATGGGCCTAAATTACCAAATTCTATTATGAGATAAGCCAAGAAGGCTTTCGTCCATCAGTCTTATACATCCTAGCTTACAACATCAGCAAATATTATGACTTTAAAAGAAATACACACATTCTCTAACGCATCCAAGAGTGGCAAACTTTATAAACTGTAATTAATCTTATATTTAACATAACATAATAAAGCTTCTTAACAAGAACTTACAAGAAGGGTAGCTCTTAGCCCATGCCTCCCAGACCTGATTATCTTCCCACTTGTTGCTCTAGTTTTTTATATGTTCTATTTAACTTGTCAATTTCCAAACCCTTTTCGCGGAGAAAATTTCTATATTATTCCTATGATTTCTAATATGCTCCTTGTTATCACGTGCAGTAGCATCAATTGGTAGGAGGGGAGGAGTGAGTAGGTAGTCCCCTAGAATTTTTCACCGCCCCTTCACATTTGTAAGATACCTCGTTATTTGGGTTTTTTAATGGGAAATGCTGTTTTTGGTATTTTCATCGAAAAAAAAAATGAAAAGACAATAAAATTACCCCCTCCCCATATCCTTCTTATCACCTGCAGTACCATCAATTGGTAGGAGGGGAGGAGTGAGTAGGTAGTCCCCTAAAATTTTTCACCGCCCCTTCGCAGTTTTAAAATACCTCTTTATTTGGGTTTTTTATTGGGAAATACTGTTTTTGGTATTTTCATCGAAAAAAAAAATGAAAAGCCAATAAAATTACCCCCTCCCCATATTCTTCTTATCACGTGCAGTAGCATCAATTGGCAGGAGGGGGGAGTGAGTATGTGGTCCCCTAGATTTTTTCATTGCCCCTTCACATTTTTAAGATACCTTGTTATTTGGGTTTTTGTATTGGGAAATGCTGTTTTTGGCATTTTCATCGAAAAAAAAATAAAAAGACAATAAAATTAGCCCCTCCCCATATCCTTGTTATCACGTGCAGTAGCATCAATTGGTAGGAGGGGGGAGTGAGTAGGTGGTCCCCTAGATTTTTCACCGCCTCTTCACATTTTTCAGATACCTCGTAATTTGGGTTTTTTATTGGGAAATGCTGTTTTTGGTATTTTCATCGAAAAAAAAAATGAAAAGACAATAAAATTACCCCCTCCTCATATCCTTCTTATCACGAGCAGTACCATCAATTGGTAAGAGGGGGGAGTGAGTAGGTGGTGCCCTAGATTTTTTCATCGCCCCTTCACATTTTTAAGATACCTTGTTATTTGGGTTTTTGTATTGGGAAATGCTGTTTTTGGTATATCGAAAAAAATGAAAAGACAATAAAATTAGCCCATCCCCATATCCTTGTTATCAGTGCAGTAGCATCAATTGGTAGGATGGGGGAGTGAGCAGCTGGTCCCCTCGATTTTTCACCGCCTCTTCACATTTTTGAGATACCTCGTAATTCGGGTTTTTTATTGGGAAATGCTGTTTTTGGTATTTTCATCGAACAAAGAATGAAAAGACAACAAAATTACCCCTTCCCATTCACACATGGATTTTTTAATAATACATTATGATACCGAGAAATTGATGTACATTTGATGCGGAAATTGCTTAAAACAGATTAGTAAGTCCGAAAGGAACACCTTATCAAAAAGTCATTATTTTGTTCAAAATTAAACAAGAGATGTGAAGAATTCAGAGTTTGCACTTAGCCTCCCCCTCCTACTAATGCTAGTTGCATTTATGGAAATAGAAAGCTTTTGATAAATTCTACTATTTTCTTCAAATCGAGTTCACAAGACCGCAGCTTAGAAATAAAGACTCAAATAGTTTTCAATGTCAAAATCGTCCATTTCATAATATATTTCTTAGACTCCCCCTCCTTCTAATGCTAGTTACATTCATGGAACTTTGGGGTATGATATGAGGTGATATTTCACGAGAAAAGAAAGGATCTCATAAGAAAATTCCTTCCCCTCAATGTGGAAATTGACACACTATTATTTCTACAGGCATATTTTAGTTTACATATGATATCCTCTATAAAAGACTGAAATAAAATCTTTAACACAATATTTCGAAAAAAGGGCAAACCTCTGCGAGAAAAGGCGCAGCCGTTACGCGATATCGCTCCATGTTCATTTTCATTGCATGGCTAAATAAGGCCACTATGTCTTCCAAATAGCTTGTAGCTTCGACTGTGAGAACTCTGAAATCAAATAAATAAGAAAAAACTTAATGTAGGATAGATGAGAGACGACTCCAGAAATTGACTTTTGGTTGGCCCAAAACTTTGTTTTTGGACTCTGGTTTCGTTAAAAAGCGAAAAAAAATAGAGAGAATGAACTTGAAGGAGCAAAAGTTTTGGATTGAAGCGTCGACATCGAAAATGCAAGTAATTAGTTCGTAGTGCCAATTCAAGAAAACTTAGGGGAGGTGGCAAAACATATTTTCCATATCCAGGGGGGGCGACATTTTTCAATGAAAATATCCCTCAAAGGATTTATTTTCCATATCAAGGAGGGGGACCAAAAAATTCCAGGGGGGAAAAAGCATTTTTCAATTGGCACCACTGCATTTATCAATCAACTCAGATTCCTTGATGACCACTCTTGATTATGAATTATTTTCCGTGTAAAGATCGCACTTCATTTCGAGTGGGGGCACTATCTGATATTAAAGATGAGCGGAACCGGGGTTGACAACTTACAAACTTTTCGAGGAAATGCACTCTTTTTTATCTTAGAGGGGATAAGGAAGAGTGAAAATCACTCTTATTGAGTGTAATTTTTCATTCTATTTGAGCGTCAGTAGTTGGCAGCTTCATCAGAAGTTTAATTTACCCAAGGAACAGGGTTACCAACTTGCACACTTTCCATTTAAATGCACTCTTTTATACCTCAAAGGTGATGCGCGAGCAGCGGCAGCTGTGCGCATAAAAAATTTTTGATTTGCACTCTTTTTGAGCAAAAATTATTCTTTTTTTGGCCTTGATTTGCACTCTTTTTGGACGTCAGCAGTTGGCAACCCTGAGTTGAACACGCTACAATCGTTCAAATTTTGAAAGATATAATAGAAAATCGCTGGCTAAGTTATGCTCTAGGTTTGTGATCACTCAGTTCTGTACGCAGCCGCTGTTTATATTTTCTTAGGCCCTTGCAATATCAGTTTTATTAGGATTATGTTTTTCAGTTACTACAGTCCTGATAATTGATAGACAATGCCTCGAGGTTAAAAATATATTTATATTTTTAATATACTATATTACTATGTAATATATTAAATATACTAGTATATAGTATACATAGTATATAAATATAATATGTAGTATATTAATATATTAATATACTACACTAGGCATTCATCACTGACTTATCCGTGAAGTCCCTGTACAACAATATTGTAGTGATTTCGTTTTAATTCTTTTTTGCTATGTTTTTATATTAGCTTTTCTTTTCCTGTTTTTCTTTTTTTTTTCCTGTTTGTTAGATCGAACACGTGGTCACTATATGCAAGTTAATACGGCAGGTTGGGGACAGACAGTGTATCAACGTGCCCAAGCATAATTTTTGCGGCGATTCTATATTCATCAATTCAAATCATGGTACGAACGTAAAAGAGGAAGACAGAAAGAGGCAAAACACCATTAAAATCCTTTGAAAAAGCATTTGTAGCTTTCTGATTTGTATTGTGGGTGAAAAATAAATGATTTTAGTATAGTTAGTATGAAGCTTTAACAATAAATTTTTTGTTTTACATATTACAATTTTTACATAAAGTTATTATGACGGTTCCCTCTGACCCTGGAAGAAATTGAAAAAACAGGTAAGTTTATTGAGTATACTTTGTTTTATCTATATGCATACAAATACCAACATTCGTACTCGAATAAACATTAGCACTAAAAAAGCTATATTCAGCTATCCCCAAATGTATATCCTTTGAGGGCAGAATACACCTTATCTAAAAGGATTCTAAATGGCAGGATAGCTGAACAGACGTAAGACAATATGACGATGCTTGATACAAACTAATAATTTCAGGTTCTCGAAACGATGTTACCAACACTTCGGAGTCTACTAAAATAGACTCCAAGACTAGGAATAAGTGAAGGTGAAAAGGTGATGTTGGGTAACGAGAAGATCGATCAAATGGACAGCTTCACTTACCTAGGTAGCATTATTAGTAAAGACGGTAGGAATCTGGATTTTTAAGTGGTGGATTGTCTTACCTAGCGACAGAGGCGATTCTATTGCACAAAGTATTGATTCTTGGAGAGGAATCCAAGGATTCAAAGTCCTGCATTGTCTGCGCAGTCAAGTTCATGTTCATACAAGCTGCAACGTTCTGTACAGCTTCTCTTACGCATCTAAAATTAAAAAAAAAATATGATAAATGATTCTTGAGCTACTTCAAATTTAAGAATAATTTACAAGGAAATCATATAATTAAAAACAAGATTAATGAATGGATCAATGAGCATAGTCTGCGCAGATAAGTTCAAAATATTTTGAACTGAATTGTCTTCACAGTCAAGTTCATGTTCATGCAAGCCGCAAAGTTCTGTGCAGCTTCTCTTACGCATCTAAAATTAAAAAAAAAATACAATAAATGATTCTTGAGCTACTTTGAATTTAAGAATAATTTACAAGGAAATCATATAATTAAAAACAACATTAATGAATTAATCAATGAGCATAGTCTGCGCAGATAAGTTCAAAATATTTTGAACTGCATTGTCTTCACAGTCAAGTTCATGTTCATGCAAGCTGCAACGTTTTGTGCAGCTTCTCTTACACATCTAAAATTTAAAAGAAAATACAATAAATGATTCTTGAGCTATTTTAAATTTAAGAATAATTTACAAGGAAATCATATAATTAAAAAAAACATTAATGAATGAATCAACGAGCATAGTCTGCGCAAATAAGTTCAAAATATTTTGAACTGCACTGTTTGTGCAGTCAAGTTCATGTGTATGCAAGCTGCAACGTTCTGTGCAATTTCTCTTACGCATCCAAAATTTAAAATAAAATAAAATAAATGATTCTTGAGCTACTTTAAATTCAAGAATAATTTACAAGAAATTATGATTAAAAATAAAATTAATGAATGAATCAATGAGCATAGTCTGCACAGTTCAGATCAAAATATTTTGAACTGGGTTGTGTGTACAGTCACGTTCAATTCCATACATGCTGCAACGTTCTGTGCAGCTTCTCCTTACGCATACAAAATTTAAAAGAAAATACAATCAATGATTCTTGAGCTACTTTAAATTTAAGAATAATTTACAAGGAAATCATATAATTAAAAACAAGATTAATAAATGGATCAATGAGCACAGTCTGCACAGATAAGTTCAAAATATTTTGAAGTGCATTGTCTGCGCAGTCAAGTTCATGTTCATGCAAGCTACAACGTCCTGTGCAGCTTCTCTTACGCCTCCAAAATTTAAAATAAAATACAATAAATGATTCTTGAGCAACTTTAAATTTAAGAATAATTTACAAGAAATCATGATTAAAAATTAAATTAACGAATGAATCAATGAGCATAGTCTGTGCAGATAAGTTCATGTTCATGCAAGCTGCAACGTTCTGTGCAGCTTAAGAATAATTTACAAGGAAATCCTATAATTAAAAACAACATTAATGAATGGATCAATGAGCATAGTCTGCGCAGATAAGTTCAAAATATTTTGAACTGCATTGTCTGTGCATTCAAGTTCATGTTTATGCAAGCTACAACGTTCTGTGCAGCTTCTCTTATGCATAAACAATTTAAAAGAAAATACAATAAATGATTCTTGAGCTACTTTAAATTTAAGAATAATTTACAAGAAATCATGATTAAAATAAAATTAATGAATGAATCAATGTTTAGTTCAAAATATTTTGAACTGCATTGTCTCTGCAGTCACGTTCAATTCCATACAGGGTGCAACGTTCTGTGCAGCTTCTCTTACGCATCCAAAATTTAAAAGAAAATACAATAAATGATTCTTGAGCTACTTTAAATTGAAGAATAATTTACAAGAAATCATGATTAAAAATAAAATTAATGACTGAATCAATAAGCATAGTCTTCACAGGTCAGTTCAAAGTATTTTGATCTGCGTTGTCTGTGCAGTCATGTTCAGTTTCATACATGCTGCAATGTTCTGTGCAGCTTCTCTGGCGCGTCTAAAATTTAAAATAAAATAAAATAAATAATTCTTCAGCTACTTTAAATTTTAGTCTGATTTACAAAAAAATCATATAACCACAAATAATATTAATGAATGAATCAATGAGTATGTCTGTGCAGTTAAGTTCAAAATATTTTCAACTGCATTGTCTACACAGTCAAGTTCATGTTCATGCGAGCTGCAACATTCTGTGCAGCTTCTCTTACGAATCTAAAATTTAAAAGAAAATATAATAAATAATTATTGAGCTACACAAAATTTTAGAATAATTTACAAAAAATCATTTAATTAAAAATAAATTAATGAATGAGTCAATGAGCATAGTCTGCACAGTTAAGTTCAAAGTATTTTGAACTGCAATGTCTGCGCAGTCAAGTTCATGGTCATGCAAGCTGCAACGTTCTGTGCAGCTTCTCTTATGCATCTAAAATTTAAAAGAAAATATAATAAATAATTCTTGAGCTACTTTAAATTTTAGAATAATTTAAAAGGAAATTATATAATTAAAAAAATATGGATGAATCAATGAGCATAGTCTGTGCAAATAAATTCAAAATATTTTTCTAACAAAATCCTTAGCATTTTCATTTACAGCAAAAAATACTTAAAGCAGCAAGTCTGATCACTGAAGAAGGTAAATAATATGAATTGCTTCAAAACAATTCAAGGGGTGTGAAATAGGACAAGCCGCCATCCAAGTGAACAGCCATTCTAAGGCAAAACGCCCAATGTTTACAAGTTCTAAAACAATCAATAATTTAAAGTTACTGCGCAAAAATTCACAAAAGCCAACAGGAAAAAAAAAGCGAAAGCACTTGATATCCAAGACATAAATAAATGCGAAAATACAACGCATAATCAGCCTACAAAAAAAGAATTCCACAATTAAGTCCCAATCTTAGGAATTTCCCCAGCTTGAGAATTTTCCTAATCTTTATTTCTCATTATTCCTATATATCAATAAAACGAACTATTTAAAAAAAAAACATTTTAACATACTATAAGAACTATTTAAACAAATCCTAATTATTAAAAAAAACACTTAAATAGACTATAACAAGCAAAAAAATACGAAAACTATATAAACTATAAAACTATTTAAAAAACTATTTTAAGAGACAATAAGAATATTTTATCAATAAAATTTACACTATAAAAATCTCCACGATTCTGCCAATTCCCTACATTCCCCTACAGAATGCTGCCTAGTCTGCATCATATATATATAATGGGTTCATATATATATATACCCACCCCCTCTCATACTTACCGAATAACCAAGCTCATCCCTTCAAAAAAAAAAATAAGAAGAAGAAGACTAAGTCGCTAAGGCTAGGAATAAGTCAAGATGAAAAGGTGATGCTGGGTAACGAAAAGATCGATCAAGTGGACAGCTTCACTTACCTTGGTAGCATTATTAGTAAAGACGGTGGGTGCACTGAAGATGTTAAAAGTAGAATAGCCAAGGCTCAGGGTGTTTTTTTTTTCACAGTTAAAAGAAGTTTGGAGGAATAGGAAGACAAGTCTGCGAACGAAGATTAGAATATTGGAAGCTACAACGATAACATAAACTATAGGTTGTACGAAAAGTTTGGTTCAATGCCGCTTTCTAGGGCTATAATGAGAGAAAGGTTGCGATGGCTAGTGCACGTTCTGCAGATGAAGGATTGCCGAAGACTGTCCTTTTCAGCCAACCGTCTAGGGCTGAACGGAAAGTCGATGATTCGCGGTCGGGGTGAGAGGATGTCATACAGAGAGATTCAATGAAAATAGGAACTTCCTGGGAGAATGTAAAGAGGGAGGCTCTCCAAAAAGCGCTTGAAACTTTGTTTTCAAGAACTAGCACTCCAAACTAGATGTTTTCCAGAGATATTGCCTATGGATTTTTCTGGGTACCCGGCTGACGAACCGTATTTCAAACAGTAGGCTGTACGAAAAGTGTGGTTCAATCCCGCTTTCTATAGCTATTAAATAAAAAAAACAAGTTTTTTTTAAACTGAAAGTAAGGAGCGACATTAAAACTTAAAACGAATAGAAATTATTCCGTATATGAAAGGGGCTGCCCCCTCCTCAACGCTTCGCTCTTTACGCTAAAGTTTTTTATTGTTTTAAAAAATAAATTTGTGAGACAGAGTCAAACTTTAGCGTACAGAGTGAGGGGTTGAGGAGGGGACAGCTCCTTTCATATACGGAATAATTTCTGTTCGTTTTAAGTTTTAATGTCGCTCCTTACTTTCAGTTTAAAAAACTTGTTTTTTTTATTTAATTTCTGATCTTTTTTTAGTTAATGCAGCTTTTATTTTGGTCCACCGTCATTGAATAAGTAAACAAAATTTGCATAAAAATTTTACTTTTCTTTTGCTAAATGGATGTCTCTAAATTTGGTTATGACGTAATTTACAAATTAACTTACGTAGCTAACTTCTATATTCGTATATTTTTCTTCTCGCAAAAAATACAAAGTTGCAGATTTTTGCAAATATGAGCTTGAAACCTATGTAATAGGGTTTTCTGATACGCTGAATCTAACGGTGTGATTTTCATTAAAATTCTTTCACTTGTAGGGGATGTTTCCCCCTCTTTAAAAAATCGGGTAAATTTTCTCAGGCTCGTACCCTTTGATGAGTATTACTAAACTTAATAAAATTTATATATTTAGAATCAGCATTATAAACCCATTCTTTTAATACATTTATTGACATCAAAATTCCGTTTTTAAAAGTTTCGATCACTATTGAGCCGTATCGCTTGTTTTTTTATTGTTTTTTTTTTTATTACGTATATGTTATTACGTATATGAGGGGGTTCTCCCCTTAGCGAATACCACGCTCTTTACGTTAAAAGTTGAAAAAAAAATTAATTAAAAAAGCACTAAAAAAAAACTGTAGTGTAAAGAGCGAGGTATTGACTTGGGGGAAAACCCCCTCATATACGTTATAATTTCTGTTCGTTTTAAGTTCTAATGTTGCTTCTTATTTTCAGTTGAAAAAAACTTCTTTTTTTTTAATTTAATTTCTGATGGTTTTTTAAATAATGCTTGGAAATCCGGCGCTCCCTTCATAGAAATGTCCTTTACCCCAAAGAAACATCCTCCACGGAAAGATTCTTCCGAGTGACCCCCTCCTCCAGCCCCACCCTCCAGAAAAAAATCCTTCTTGAAAATGTCTGTATATTTCACAATAACCAATAAATAATGCTGGCAAGTCCGGCACCGCCTTCATGGCAATTTCCCTTCCCCCATGAAAACTTCCTTCATGGATAGATCCTTCAACATAACCCCCGACCCACCCACCCCCACTACCAGAAAAAAACCCTCCTGAACACTTCTGTATACTTCCCAATAACCAATACTATATGTTAAAATTGGGTAAAGTTCATAACTTCTAGCCCTCCCCCCGGGGAATTCGGGGGATTAAGTCATCCTAAAGGACATGGTTTTCATATTTTCGACCATGCTGAACAAAATGGCTATCTCAAAATTTTGATCGGACGACTTTGGGGAAAACAGGGGCATGGGAGGGCGGCTAGTTGCCCTCCATTCTTTTTGTCACGTAAAAACCACTCTAGATCTTTTAATTGCCATTTGAGCGAGTCAAACCACGATATTCAAGAACCGCTGGGTCCATAAGCTCACCTCTGTGAAAAAAAACAAATAAACACGCATCCGTATCTTTCTTCTAGCAAAAAATGCAAAATTCTACATTTTTATAGATAGATACTTGATAAATCTTCAGAAGGCTGAATATGTTGGTGTGATTTTCATTAAGGTTCTAATTTTTAGGTGGTCTTTCCCCCTTTTTTGAAAATCAGCCAAATTTTCTCAGGCGAGTAACTTTTTATGGGTAGTACAAAACTTGATGAAAGTTATATATTTGAAATCAGCATTAAAATCTGATTCATTTCATGTATGTATTGGCATAAAAAACCCGTTTTCTAGAGTTTCGGTTACTATTGAGCCGGGTCGCTCCTTACTTACAGTTCGTTACCACGAACTGTTTGATAATGAGAGAAAGGTTGAGATGGTTAGGGCATGTTCTGCGGAAGAAGGATGACAGACTACCAAAGAGACGGGAAGCAGATCGTCCGCGGTTGGGTTAGGAGGTTGTCATAAAGAAAGATTTAATGGAAATGGGAACTTCCTGGGAGGAAGTGAAGAGGAAGGCTTTGAATAGGTTGGGATGGTTGGGAGCTCTTGGCCTTAGGCGGCTAGGTGCTGCAGTGAGTTGTTAGTAGTAGCTTCTCTTAGCTAGATTTTATAAGTTATAACCAACTCCGATTCCAGACAATTTCAATATACTGATTCAAACTCCGACTCCGATTGCATTCAGCAAAAATGTACTACAACTCCGACTCCACATACACTAAATCCAAGTCCATACTGGTTCTACGGGCCTTATTCACGCGAAGGGCATCGGAGCATGCTATTTTTGGAAGAAGGAATCTTCACATCTTCCGAAACTTTTCCCGAAACTTAATCATAGTTACCAGTGTTTGACTTATCAATTACATCACCCCCAATTCTCTCAAATTTACAAAATTATTGACATATCTGCTTTCCCAACACAGATCTGCTCAAAATACTAAACTTGAACACTTTCCAGGTTAGAAGCACGTTCATGTTCCCCAAATTAAAAGGCATACCCTGGATTATTATCAAAAAAATGTTTGTTTTTTTTTATTCGGGCTTTGCAGTCAGGAAATAAAAGCCTCCATTTTCATCTGCTAAACTTATTACTATTTCTTCACCGAATTTACCCTTTGCTATTAAATTACAATCTAAATATGTAAACTTATCTTTCACTCATTATAAACCCCTTTTATACCCTCATTCAATCTCTGCATTGTTCCGTCACGCGTCTTCCGTCACGCGTCGTCACGCGTCCACCAACTTCACGTCTAGACATAGATTCTTCTTCTTTAAATAATCACTTGTCCTATCAATAAGATACTGCACTTTATCCCTTGATTTTGCCACAAACAATATAGCATCCCCAAACATGAACACGCATAAGTCACACATGTCAATAACCAACATCAGTGCCCTATTTGCCTTTAAATGTTCGAAAAATTTATTTACAAAAAAGTTTTAAAGTAATTTCAGAGAGTGATGGACATCCCTGTTCGAAACCCAAATTTGACCAAATCATAACGAGAACTTTCCTGTTATTTTCACCACAACATTTCGCACATCATATACTCCAATCAATAACCTAAGAAATAAATATAGTAAGCCAATTGTCAAAAATGAACATTAACAGATCCGTGGTATAAATGTCCAATGCTCCCCTCAAACATAAAATGCCATCTAAATTAAAAATAAACTGAATTAGTTTTAATATTAGAATATATGATCAAACCTATATTGAAGTACTGTCACATTAAAATAAAAGTATTTTCACCCCCCCCCCCTCCCAGGAACCCACCTCAGGTCTATTCACATCTGAAAACCGCGATTTTTCATGATTTTTTTGGTTGTTTCAAAATTATGGAGTAATTAGGGCGGTACCACATTTTCATCATTGTTGCCACGTTGAACTGTGAAAATAAACAAGCAAAACTAATTTGCTATACATGACAACGCTGTTCGTCTCTAAAAATTCAAACATGAATAGTCTGTTGAATGACTGCACCTTTCAAACACAGTTGCAGTTTCATAAGCTGTTTGGTCCCATTTAGTTATTTTTCTGATATTTCACCCACATTTCTTTTTTTGGCACCCACTCTAACTAAAAACTGCATGACTGCATATTGGCGTCTTTTTCATGAATTCCAGATTTTCCTGACTTCTGAATTTTCCTGAATTTCCTGATTTCCTGAGTTCCAGATTTCTCTTTAACTGAATTCCAGATTTTCCCTGATTTTTTCCTAATTCCCTGACTTATAAGGATATAAATGATAATGTAAATTTCCACTTAACTTATTAAAACAGCCAGATTTAATTTTTTGTTTAGGTTTGAATTTAAATTTTAATGTCCTTGCTACTCTCACAAAAAAAAACACATTATTTGGAAGAAGAAGAAAAAAGGGAGAAATTTTGAAATTTTTTTAAAGCTTGTGGGAGTTGTTTTTTTCTTTTTGCTCGACATATTTCTATGAATTTAAAACTGCACAAAATCAAAAACTGCTAAAACCACTGAATGTTAAAATTGCACACATGTCAGTAGAAAATACAAATTCCATGGTGCATGTAATTGCAAAAAAAAACTTACGTAAAAGGATTTAGCTTATAGGTTTCTTTTTTCGGTGCTAAAAAACTTTTCTCTTGCTTATCACTTGGGGATGGAGGGGGCATAGCCGACACATTTGTGTCGAGAAAGCAACCGGCCAACAACAGTAAGGAGCCAAATGTCTGAGCAAACTGGGCTTCAAGAGTTTTGTTAAACTCAATTTCAGTAGCCATAACACCCACTGCTATGACTGTCTGTAAAATAAATTGGCTATTAAAAGAGGCAGATTTGGAAAAAGTTTTAGAGCCGTCCAAGGGCTAAAAGTACATATACATGACCTCAGTCTTAGTAGTAGTCACTTCAGAAGCAGTTGCTGTAGTAGCAGTAGTGGTACTAGTAGCCGTAGGAGTAGCAGTAGTGGTAGTAGTAGCAGTAGCATGTAAATATTTTCTTTTTGGTTAATTGTTAATCCTGCTCTAAATTCTCCAAAAGTTCCAACTTAATACCCTCAGTCCTTTACGCCCTTTTGCTACCAAGAGCTACTTTGCAATATTGCTAATCGGGTAGTTTATAGAAGAAATTAATTGAAACTGGATGCCCGTTACAGTGACGCTGCGAACCCGTCACAAAGTATACCAGTGAATTCTGGAAAATGACTGAATACATCAACGGCAAAAAGGCTTCAGAGAGTCCAAGAATTTTCCCATTCAAATTCTTTACAGCAGACTGAAGCAATGTATCAGTTTCGTTTGCAAGAATTCAATTCATGGAGGGAGCAATAATTTGGGAGAGGGGGTTAAATTTTAAAAAAAGATCATCATCAGTAAAGAAATTACTGAAAAACAAAAACACAAGTTGGGATCTCTGGGGGTCATATGTCTACGCCATTTCTAAATGGACTAAGGCTTAATAACACTTAATAATTCAATCTTGTCATGTCAAGATATTGACATGACATATAATTCAATCTATAGCAATGTCAGGAAGTTTGGAAGTGACAAAACCTAGCATAGACGTGCTTTATTTTAGAACGTCTCTATAACTCGAATTTCATTTAAGGTTTCGTCAGCAGGTATTTTTTTTTCTATCTTTGTGATAAACAATCGTTTTAATTGAAAAACGTGTTTACGACTGTTTTATTTGCATGATTTCGTTTTTCTTTTTTTTAAATGCTTACAATACTGTAGTAAAACCCAGATTTTTGAAGAAACTTATCAGCGACATATTATTAATATTAGCATTACATATTAAACTTATTATTATTATTAGCATTACATATCAAACTTATTATCATAATTAGCATTACATATTTGAAGAAGTCAGAAAATGTGTGTGATTTCCATGGAGATCTTAAAACGGTTTGTTTTCGGTGTATGATTTTAGAAAAATAGTTAAATTGAACTTCATTTGCTCTCAAGTTCCCACCCAAAAAACATGGAAACAAATTGTTCAATTTTTTGTTGGATGGAAACCGAGATTTTTCGGGTGTGTTAGCAGGTGGAATGAGTTGTTGTTTGGAAAGTTTGTTGCGACCAGGAGCTGGGCAAGTGCCGATTTTTTTTTCCCCTTTTTTAAATTTTACTCCTATGTTTATGGGGTTACTCTAAACAAGCAAAAGCTAAAGGAGGGTTAAATATTCTGTTGTATTGATTTTTTTAGTGTTTTCTTTGTGTGTTTTTTGTTGTTGTTTGTTTTTTGAACAAACCCCATTACGAAAATAAATATAAATGGAAATTAGCTGAAAACCAGTTTACTAAAAAAAAGCTGCAATCCATCTAAGTCGAAAAGCGAATTCAAAAATACGTCAAACATTTATTTCCATATTTATTCCACATATCGTTGATGTCGAGGCATAACTGTGTATATTGCACCTAGATAACTCCCATATACACGGTCTTTGCTTGACAGAAACACAACGACGTGTAATTTTCACACCAACCGAGCTTCTTTTTAGAGATAATTTAAATTATAAAATTAGCAAGACTTTGCAAAAGGATGGAACATCATCCAATATGGGACGACCCCCCCCCAAAAAAAAATGCAATAAGCATATTCAGAACACACCGAGAGGCCTATGATTGGCTTTTTAAACCCCTATCTCATTAAAATAAAAACATGCCATTTTTACTGTCAAAATATTATTCTGGATGAAAGGGAGTAGGGCGAAGGCAGTCAAGCAAATAGTAATTACTAAATAGTAAAAGTACTTAATAAATAGTAAACGTACAGGCACGTTAAGAAAATAAACGTATATAGTAGGCCTATCTGAGATAATGTTTAATCAATGAATCAGTGAAAAAATATACGCCTGGACAATTATTTTTATCAGGCTAAATAGGCTAATATCAACGGGAGATCAATATTAGTTTACTGCTTTTGCACAAAACTACAAAATGGTATTAAAATAGTCGAAAGAAATATAATTTCTGCTAAATCACCGACACTCATTTTTAGTTTCCTAAAATATATCGCTGTTTCTCCAGTTTCAATTATATCTATTTTCATATATTGCTATATTTTTATGTATCTTTATATCTATTTATATATTTATTGTTTTCATTAAATCTATTTATATATATATATATTATCTATTAGATTTATCTTTAGTTTTATTTTAACTAGATCTACTTTATTTAATTAGATCTATTTATTTTAATGGTTATATTCTCCTGAAAAAAAAAAATAGGTGGAGAGTAAGAACTAAAGAAGATAAAAAAAAAAGCTTACTATAGAAGCATAAAATATAAAATAATAAAAAAACAAAAAATACAAAGACATCATAAAATAATAGATCATATAAATGAAACAAAAAAGACTATTCACTTACCGCAAGCGGCCTGTGAGCCACAATTTTCCCATCCATGGGTAGACCATGATCATCAAGAACCTGTCCTTGGCCAAGGTAGACAATGAGGTGCTTCAAAATCTTTGCTCCAAGACTATGATCTGCTGCCATCATTTTAAAGCACTTCTTCACATTCTCATGAAAAGGCAGGGTATGCTGAAGCAATTCATTTACTACACCATCCATATTATGCTTCCCCATTGCCATCACTCCTTGGAGAACGTACAAAACTGTCTTCTCGTTCGTAACCCTCGGCAGTTTGGCAAATAGCAGCTTCAATGTGTCACCTGTCCGTAAGTGGAGCTCCGTGCCACGCTCAGAGAGAATTGACCAGATTATTATTGATATACCACGCGAAGATGACTCACAAGGATCTTCTAAGCTTTTTGAAAGATACTCTATAAATAGATTTAAAGAACCAACTGGAATCTGTGTACTTGCGATTTTAGCAAGAGCATGGGCCACCTCAACCTAGAAAAAAAAAACTTAGAAAGTAAATTTGAAGGAATGAAAACTCAGAAGATAAAGTCAAAGACGACAAACGCCAGTCAAAGAAAAAAGAATCAAAAGTACGATAAAAGCTAAAAAGTGTAAACCCCTGGGGAGAACTCCACATTTTGGTATAAGCAGGGTTTCACCTTCAGGTCAGCAGTGGACGCCAAAGGGTTGCCTAAAGTTACACTGAAAATACAATCACCTGCTTTTACATTTCCAGCTTAGTAGATGTCTCTGGATTGATACCACACATAAAAAACTGACTTAATCGTGGCTTTCAATTAGGCCACGTTTTACTGATGAAGGATGACACATTGTTTGATTTTTTGATAATCCATCATAAACGAAACGAAAAATTAGGTCCTTTTCAAATGAGACGAAAAAAGGTCATATGGAAGGATTTAAAGTAGATCGAAACTCAATAGTAGGGGGTAACGAAGCTTCGACTATATTAGGGCGGATGAGGAGTGCACGCAACCGTGTTGGTCCCAGGTGATTCGGCGTTACATCGCCTTGTTAGTGATAGCAGTAGTTCACTCTCAGAAAGCTTTCGGTTTGGTTAATCATGATATAGTTATCAGCTAACTTTTGAATGAATTTCACGTTTGTCGTTTTTTTATAATCATTGCCTCCTTTCTGTCAAACAGTTCCAAACATGTCAAAAAAACTAAATAATTAACCAATTATTTGATAATTCTGGAAAACATTTTAACTAGCACTGCTAATGGTTGTTTGGGCCAAGAAGACTAATTTGACAAATGATAAACACAAATAAACAAAAAGTCAAACCTTCTGTTACTCTACCTTAAGCTTATTTTAAAAACTTAGATGCACAGTAAACCATACAGCCTACTCCATGTTTATATATCCATTGTTCAGCCTTTTCAATATAAGTGTCCCACAGAGCATTATGGTACAACCGAAGGAGAAAAAATTCTACTACTAACAACTCACTGCAGCACCAAGACACCAGAGGCCAACACAGCCTCCCTCTTTACACCGAAGGAGAGCAAAATAATAAAATAAAGCCTATGCAAAAGAGACCTCTTAAGGCCATTTTAAAAACAAAATGCCAGACGCTTATGCTTCAAGAAGGAGGGATTAATCGCCATGCATGACAGTGTCGAGTCTCTTTACACCATCTTTGGCCAAAAGGCTTTAATCAATTCCAAAGTCCAGGAACTATTTCCATTATCCTCTCTAATACAACCAAATTAAAAGTCACCTTTCAAAATAAAAAGGTCAAAAGCTTAAAAGCACTCCAATTCATGGTGGTTGTTTTTGAAAAAATAATAAATAATTGTATGTAATTCGGTGTGAAGAAGGGAGAGTTTGTGTGTGGAATTTAGAGAAGGAGTTAGAGTGAGTCTTAGTGTTTAATTTGGGAGTATTTTTGTTTTGTTTTGTTTGTTTTTAGTGTATAAATGGTAGGAAACCATATGAGTCACTTGTGACGTAGCCGGAAGTGTCAGTGTGCAGGGTTGCCGAAAGTGTCAGTTTGCAGGGTTGCCGGCTATTAAATTTTGGCTGGGGAACCTGTAAGTCTTAATTTTTTTTGGCATCGAGGGTTGCCGTCCGGTAAATTTTGGTCGGAGGATTTGCGTGTCTAAAAGGAAGAATAGGTAAGTTGAGTGTTGGCGAGAAAGTTAGTGTGTAAGTGTGAGTGTAGAATTAGGTGGTTGTTTTCATTATTTGTGATTTTTTTCTTTTTTTTGTATTTGTTTGTGATTATTGTTAAGAGAAAGTAAAGGAAAGTGTGTAAAGGAAGTGTGAGTGAGAGTTTGATAGCGTTTATTTATATAGTAAAAAAAAAATAATAAAAAAAAAAAATTTCAAGAAGTACGGTTGTGTTCGATTTCAGAATGATGGAAGAATCGATCCTAAATGAAGTACGAGAAATCGACATTCATCGGTTTTTCAAGGAACTGGGCCTAAACACTGGAGTAGTGAAAGCGATCGACTCCGATAATCTTAAGAGATTCGGACAGGTGCGAGTCAGTATGAAATCGGTAACGCTGGCAGATGACCTCGTATCAAAATGCAAAACGAATGAACCGAAGATGCGATTCCAAAAAAGCATATATCCTGTAAATGTGGATAGATCCGGACGACGCCCGATCGTTGTCCAGTTGCGAAAAATCCCAGGAGAAGCTACCAGTGAGGACATAAAGAAAGAACTACAAGTTTATAGAACTGTTCTAAATATCGGAAGGAAGGTATACAGTGGTGACGAATTTATAAAAGTCTACATTGGCCGAGCGACCGCATTAATGTACAAACAAAAAATCGCGAAGAAAGGAAACGAGGACAATTAACAGCCAGTGAAAAAATTGAAAAATTATGCAAATATTTCGGTCAAGACCTCCGCTTGACCGTCCTCAGTGCAGAATAAAACTGATAAAATATAAAAACCAAACCTTAAAATAAAAACACCAAACTAAAATTGGACGACCCTTTCCTAGTAACGGTGAAAGGGTAACTGAATAAAAAACACAAGTCTAAATGGCATTTCAGAATTTCATTTTGCGTAAAGCACTTTTAAAGGCTGATCGCTTTCCAGTTTGATTGTTATCGGAGACTCTATTCGATTGCACAATATAACTTTGTGGATGTATGTAAAAACGATCAGAATTAATAATTTTGTCATAAATGGGACTTAGAAAAATTTCTCCAGTGTCTCTATTGAGAGCTACCTTTTGGTGAATGTGCTTTTTTATTTCAACTGCCTCCCTGAAAACTTGCGTGAGACCTTTAACGGGGGCAACGATCGAGGCCTCGTCAAACAAAATGAAATGGTGTGGATTCTCGTACACATGTTGCGCCAAGGCGGAATCAAAAACCTCAGGCCTTTGGCGTAACCTCATTGCCTTGTCGATTGAAGGACTTGTGCTCAGATAACCTCTCCCCCAATTGATGTTGGGTTCTACTAACATAAAAACAGCCACAAGAACAAGGAATTCTATAAACACCACTACCCAGAATGGGGCTGGTTTTATCTTTGCCGTTGTTAAAAAAGTTCTGTGTAATATTTGAATTTTTAAAAGCGACGCTAAGTTTATGTTTTTTAAGGATTCTTTTCAATTTGTCACTCAATTTTGGAATGTAGGGTAGAACAGTGAAAATTTTCTTATCATCCACCAATGGGACGGTATCTGTTGGAGCTTGTGGACCTGATGCACTCCCCCCTGCCTTTTTTCGTCTTCTGTCTATAATGGTCTCAAGTAATTTTATAGGGTAACCATTGAAAAATAAAATGTCCTTAATATAGTTCAATTCTGAGTCTATGTGAGGCTCTGAGCATATTCTTATTACTCGGTCAACCAAAGAAATAACAACTCCTCTTTTTATGCAGGGAGAGTGGTTGGAGGAAAAATGCAAATACCTATCGTTATGCGTAGGCTTTCTATAAATGGAAAATTCAAGGTCAGGAGACTTATTGAAAATTAAAACATCTAGGAAAGGAAGTTTGTGGTTATGTTCTAGTTCTAAAGTGAACTGAAGGTTAGAGTCCAAAGAGTTTAGATGAGTTAAAAAGGAGTTAAGTGACTCTCCTCCATGCTCCCACAGAGAAATAACATTATGTTATTTGGTTTGGTTTTTAAATTTTTATCAGTTTTATTCTGCACTGAGGACGGTCAAGCGGAGGTCTTGACCGAAATATTTGCATAATTTTTCAATTTTTTCACTGGCTGTTAATTGTCCTCGTTTCCTTTCTTCGCGATTTTTTGTTTATCATGATTAGCCAGTGTGGTCTCAGAAATTATTCATTAATGTACATTGAAACGCCAATACCACCGTCTATCAATATCTTCGGTGGGGATGAGAAAATAAATGTTTTTTACCCTGAGCAACCCAAGGCCTGCTACATATGCCACGACGAAACTCATGAAGCAAAAGATTGCCCTAGAAACAGAAGAAAAATGAGAAAAAACAGTGTTTTAAGCCCAAATCCGATTGGCAGACATTTTAATAAACCATGGGGAATGCCTAGGACTGTTGTAAGTCAGCCGTCAGGCTCATGCAGCGCCCTAGAGGTACTACGGAAATTGACACCATCGACGGCCGTAGATCTTATTATAAAGATCACAGAGTATATTTTAAAAAAGGATTTATATAAAGCTAAATAAAATGAAAAAGCGCAAAACGACCCTGAAGAGAAAAATGGAACGAATCAACCAAAGAAACTAGAGGAAGTCCAGAAGAGAACCCTGAGACCCCCTACCGCCCAAAGACCTTCCGATATTGTTCATAAACAAGTAGTAAAGATAAAAACACAAAAAAGGACTCACAGCTATGTATCCATCGGTTGTAACGAAAACAACCAAGCAAAAGAAAGAAAACAGATGGAACAGAAAACGAAACCAAGTCAAACAAAGGAAACGGAAAGAAATAAAAAACTGAAGATATTTTTTGTCAGTTTTAGAATTTTAGAATGAATTTAACAATTGGAACCCTGAACTTAAACGGGCTAAAGCAAAAAAAACGTCAGGAAGTCTTTACGAAGTATCTGAAAGTATCAGGTTTTGATATATTAGCAGTCCAGGAGGTTGACACTTCTCGTGTCTGTGGAATAGAGGCAAGTGGTTATTCATTTCTCTCAACAAGTGGATCTTTCGACACAGGTTTTTTCTTAAAGCAGGATATTGCAGTGGACCCGGAGAATTTCAAGTTTGAAGAAGATGGAACCGTATGTAGCCTCCAGATTGAAACCATCACGCTTATAAACGTGCACATGCCTTCGGGAAGTAATAACATCAAAGCCAGAGCTGATTTTATTCAGAATATCATACCAAGATACGTCCCTGGAACTGGATGTAAATTATTGATGGGAGATTTCAATTGCGTAGCCAGAGAAGAGGATGTGCAAACAAGAACGGGGACGAGTCTCAAAAAGAGAGTAAGTGAAGATCTGAAAAGCTTGGTAAAAGCATATGATTTAACAGACATGTGCATTCTAAAGAAAAAGAATGAGTCTTCTTTCACCCGAATCGGAGACCAAGGAGCAAGTAGAATCGATAGGATTTACACATTCAAGGAGATGGAAAATTCTGTAAATTCCATTCAGCATGAGCACGTTTTATTCTCTGATCATTACGCGGTCCGAGCAAGTATAGGGGATGTAAATAGGAAAACAAGTTTCAGGAGAGCTCCGTATTGGAAACTATACCCTGATACTATCAAGGATAAAGGAAACAAAGAAATAATCCGAGAAAAAAATCCAAAAAATACTCACAGAACGACAACAAGATGAAAGCCACCTAACAGCATGGATTAAATTTAAAGAACAGATCGTAAATTTTCTAAAATACCTACAAAAGGAAAGCGAAAGAGAGCGGTTAGCCCACGAACGATTTCTAAGAAAAGTCCTTAGCCAACTGAAAGATGAAATAGACCAAAATACAGGCGATCCGATTTTCGAATACCATGAAATAAGGCGACAATTAAAGGAAATCGAGCAGAAAAGATTTGAAAACTGGACAGTAAAAAATCGTTTAAACGATTTATATGAGGGAGAACAAATAAGCCTGGCGACAATCTTGAAAGCTAAAGGAAACGAGAAGGAAGCAAAATTGACAGAATTAAAACACATGATGGAAAGATAACAGATGATCACGAAGAACGAAAAAAGACGCTATACGGTTTCTTCTCAGAGTTATATAAATGGAAAGGAGCAAGAGAGGCAAATGCTTTTGATGATTTTGAAGCGAAGCGAAAGGTTTCAAAGGACGAGAATGAAATGTTAAGTCAGCCCATAACTGAAGATGAACTAAAACAAGCTTTAAGTTCTACTAACACAGGGAAAGCCCCAGGAAGAGATGGTTTAAGCTACGATTTTTACAAAGTGTTTTTTAGTGAAATCTCGGAAATCATGTTATCAGCAATGAACGAGATGATACGTGAAGGAGCTACACCGGATCAGAACCTAGCGATCATCACATTAGTGCCAAAAAAGGCAGAGATGCAACATACCGAGAACTGGAGGCCCATCACTCTACTGCCCTGTGATACCCGATTATGCTCTAGAGTACTCATGAACAGACTCAGAAGGTTGATGGGAAATATTTTGGGAGAGACCAAAAATGGGGGCATAAAGGGTCGAAAAGTCCAACATGTTCTTGTAATTTTACGCGACTTACTCCTTAGAAGAGAAGAACTATCAGAAAGTAATCTCAAATGAGTTTGAATATGCGTTGATTTTATCAAAGCTTTCAACTCGGTAGTCCGGGAAGTCCTATGGGAACTGATGACGGCGAAGTATTCGTTTTGTGGTGAGTTTGTCGTTTTTTACAAGAACCTATACCGTGGCGCAGCGGCGAAAGTGGTGGTAAATGGAAGCCTCACTGAGGAATTTCCCCTTGAAATATCCCTCCGGCAAGGTGATCCAAGCTCTTCATTTCTCTTCGAGATCTATCTCGACCCGTTGATAAAATACATAGAAGCCAGAATAACGGTTATCAGAGTACTGCCAACTTTAGTTCTCAAGTCTGAAGCTTGTGTGGATGATGGGAATTTCTTCGCCGATGGAGTGAGTGACATTAAAACAGTAATGCGGGGCCTAGAATGGTACGAGAAAAATTTTGCCGTCAGGACTCACAAGAAAAATAGCAAGATCCTCCCGTTAACAAAAAGTGCAAAGGCGAGTTGGATTAGGAGCTTGGAAAAGGAAACTTGGCTGGAAGTCAGTCCTACAGTAAAGACACTTGGCGTGGAGTTTTCAGTCAGAGGAAATTGCTGGCAGAACGCATGGGAAAAGAAAGTACTCGAAATTCAGTGTTTGCTATGTGGCAAAGATAGAGGCAGGAATCTTTCGTTGTTCCAGAGATCAACTTTCGTCAACATGTATTGTGTATCAAGAATACTTTATCTGGCCCCAGTAATACCCCTCCCGGAACCTATAGCAAAGAAAACTGAAACCTATATGTGGCGTTTTATATGGAGCGGTAAGTTAGAAAAACTGAGTAAGAAGTTGCTCTTTCGCCAAAAGGAATCGGGAGGTCTAGGAGTACTGGATTTTAGAAAACTGTGCCAAAATATGCTTGCTAGAATGAAACTTGAATTTTTAAATGGACCACAAGAACACTTTCAAATGACCAGAGAGTGGTTGGTTCCCCTACTAAACAATCCTTATTCAACAAATTCAGACACAAACGTCCCAGTTTTCATGAAAGATTCTTTCCCGATATTAGAGCAACTGCAAGAGAAGGGGCTTCTCATGTCAGATAGTACAGAAATAAAAACTGAAATAACCAGGATTTTAACTCCCGAAGAGGAAAATAACGGATATCACGTAAAAGAAAAGAACCATTTGTAAATTTTGAAAATGCCTTTAGAAACCAACATTCTTTCCCCATGGAACCAAAAGGGAGAGAGCTTATGTTTTAAGTCATAAATTTGATTCTGCCTTACCGAAATAGACTGTCACGTTTCCTGAGAAATGAAGATAAAAAATGTTCTTTTTGTTTTAAAGTAGTTGAAGATAGTTTAGACCACCAGTTTATCAAGTTTGATGAAAATAAGGGAATTTTTCAGTTTGTTCTAGATTTAAGTGAAAAGTGCGAAAATGAAGTTCAAAGTGATGAAGAAAAGAAGAAGCTGGTGAAATTTGACATAAATTCGGATTTGGATGTGAAAAAGAAAAATTCTCTGTCTTATATTATTGGAAATATGTGTTATTATGTGTGGAGTAGAAGGAAAAGAAAGAAAGTAATGTGTTTAGAGGGTTTTAGGAGTTTAATTGAGAAGAAAATGGAATTATTGAAGATAAGAAATGAGTGGAGAGAGTATTTTTTTTTATTGTGAATTATGAATTTTTTTTTGTAAATATAGTGGGTGGAAAAAGAGAGTGAGAAAGTAAGTAGTGGAGAGAGTTTGAGTTTTTTATTGGTAAGAGATAGTTTTTTTGCGTGAGTGAGTGAGAAAGCAGCGTTGCCAGTAAGGTAGTTTAAAGAAAATTATTGATAATTGTTTTTTTGTTTTTTTTAATTAGCAGCCAAAAAAGGAAAATATAGGAAAAAAGTAAAAAAAATGAAGTTTAAAAATGGGGTTTGGTGGTAATTTCAGCTTATTTGTTTTTCGTAAATATTAGTGTGTTTATTTTTGTGTGTTGTAAAAATAAGCTGAAATGATAATGTAAAAGAGGGTTTTTTTTGGGGGGGGGGGTGTGTTGGTTTTTTTATTTATTTTTTATTGGGATATTTTTTTTATATTTTTTTTTAGTAGTGGCGTCTTTGCAGAATTGGAATTTGAGAAAATTTTGTTTGTTGTTGTAAATAGCCACCGCAAGCGGGGACTTCCTGTGGAGGTGGGGTCCTCTCTGCGGGAGAGAATTTTATTTTATTGTTAATATGGATTAAAAATTATTTTAGTAGAAGTACAATAATGCGAAGACCACTCTTTGGCTGCTAATTTTAGTAAAATGTAGACTGTAGGTGGCATTTAGTTTTTTTTAATATTTAAAATTTGTTTTTTTTTTATGTTAGTGCCACTGAGTGGAGAGGAGGTGGGATTAAAAAAAAAAAAAAAAAAAAAAAGCACACCAATTCATTGCAAAAGGAAAATCTAAAAGAAGTATTAATACTGTTTTTGTTTTAAATTAATTTAACTTAATTTTCAATCGTTTGGTCCCGTTTTAGATCCACATACTTTACTGTTTTCATTTTTGATCTTTTCTTGTTTTATGTATATTTTTATAGTTTGACAATTGTTATATTTACCGGAACCTTTTTGTTTAGCGTTATTTATTTTTTTTTTTTGACAATGAATACAAGCTCGGCAACCTTAACCCATTGGTCATTTATTAGAATAAAACATTATGTAATATTTAGCTGATTCGAGGGATTAACTCCCTGAAAATAATATTGGGGGTGCTCTAAATTCAGTTGCATCTATAATGTACTCGATATTCACATAAATATACGAGGGCTATTCAGAAACTAGGGAACGTTTCCGTCTGACGCCACTAGACACGCGGCGATCACGTATGTTTTGGTATGCGCGTGCTCGTAGCTTTAGTCGGCATCCAGCCATGAGAACGAGAACATCTCGGCACTGCCCGTTTTCCCAATATTTCAATTTAAAATGTGCGCTGCAATTGCAAATCCCGCCAGTCCGTAATACGGTTTTTGTTAGAAAAAACCAATAGAAATTCATCGGCAACTGTGCGAAGTGTATGGCAACGACGTAATGAATGAAAATTTAGTGCGAAAATGGTGCATCCGGTTTAAAAATAGCCAAACCAACGAGCATGATGAAGAAAGGAGTGGACGCCCGAGCATTGTGACAGACGATCTTCTCGCCAAAGTTGATGAGAGGATTCGTGGGACACATTTAAATGGGAGATTGTCCCACATCCGCCCGACAGTCCCGACCTAGCACCGAATGATTTTCACTTTTTCCCGAAGACAAATAACTGGGTAGCGACACAGCGTTTTGATGACGACGACGAGCTCCGAGCGTGCGTCACCTGAGTGGCTGAGATCGCAGGCGGCAGATTTCTATGATGAAGAAATTTCGAAGCCTCTCCACCACTACGAAAAGTGCCTTAATTTGTTGGTGACTATGTAGAAAAGTAGCATTTTAGTCACTCTTTCAGATGTATATAATAAAATATTTTTCTTGTACCTAGTTTTTGTTTTATAACAAAACGTTCCCTACTTTCTGAATAGCCCTCGTATAACCGACATCCAATGGCAACAATCGGTTTTCCAATCAAGTTTTTCTTAATTTTTTTTTTCCTTTTTTTTAATCCTTCAAGAAGCATAAAAAAATTGCTATAAAACCGAATCTTTTCAGGATTTTAAATTAATTTTTTTTTCGTAAATTCCTATATTTTTCTTTGTATTTTGTCTTTTTTTTAGGGGCGGATCCCCATAGGAGAAAAAAAGGCAGATTTTTTAATATGTTGTCCTGATTTTTATATCTTCATAATCGGCCTTTCAATTTGAGATCATTATTTGTGAAGCCACAAAAGGTCAGGTATCAAAAGCTAAACAATATTAGTTTTTCTCAATTCTTCTTATTTGATTTTATATATTTATACTTATTGGTTCCATTTATGTGACTTATTTCTTATTTGTTTTTAGATAATTCGACTTTTTCAGGGACAGAAGCCAAAAGCACATTCCCAGCACAACAGAAACAAAAAGACCCCTAACTCATTGAAAAATTTGAAAAGTCTGATTTTAAATAGTCAAGCAACCAACAGCATTAAATTGCGGCGGTTAGATCTCTTGTAGAAAACCCACTAGCACCAAGACGGATTGAAAAACCTCACAACAATTTTATGTTCACATAAAATTGACCCTCACAACTGAAAAACCTCACAACCAAGACGGACTAAAAACCTCCCAAAAATTTTATGTTCACATAAAATTGACCTCACAGCTGAAAAACCTTACAACGGAAAAACCTCACAACCAAGACGGACTGAAAAACCTCACAGCAATTTTATGTTCATATGTGGTCTTACTATCATTGACTTTATTTGACCTTTTAAGTAAAATAGTAATAATCTTTATTCGTTCCCTTTATCACACTGCAATAACATGGGTATCGTCAATTTAAGCACAAAAAAAAGAAAAGCACAACAAGATACAGCACCAAGAAAAACACAAATGATGAACCATCACCTCTACTTCAGAACACAATTGTTGTAACATCTGACGTAGTAGGGCACAAACGATTTTAGATATCTTGTTGTAGAGTGTGTTGGCAGGCACTCCAACAGTTTTTTCCCTCTTTCAGAGTTGCCAACCTTGTTTTTTGTGCGTGGGTCTCTGAAGTAAACGGAGGAAGGATATCTCGGCGTGTTGAGGACTTCAGGATGTCAGCTCCAAACTACATCAGCATTTTATGCCTCCTTTCCTCCAGGGTTGGGAGCTTGAGTTGGCTCAGGCTTTGTTCATAATTTTTATAATTCGTCCCAAGAATTATTTTGCAGGCTCTCTTCTGAATTGTTTCCAATTTATTTCTGTATTTCTTTGTAAGCGATAGGTGCCAGGCAGGACAGCCGTACATCATTACGGGCATTACATAGGTTTTATAGCACGAAAGAAGGAGTTGCTCTGTCATTCCAAACCTTCTTAGATTTGCAAAGGATTTTAGAAAACCAGCTGCCTTTGCTGTGGTCTGGCTGATGTGATCTCCAAACAAGAGATAATCACTAAATGTGATACCAAGTATTTTTATTGATTACTATGCTTGTAGAGGTACAGATTTATTTATGCTCTTCTTCTTCAGGAACTTGACATTCATTACACAGATTTTCTCGAGGCTTATCTGGAGCTTCACTTGATCAGCTTGATGTTGAAGCTCTGCAACAAGGGGTATGAACTGATTGGGAGTTTGTGAAAGGAAGTGCAGCAGGCTTGGCGGAAGATCATCTGCAAATTTTGACATCTGTTTATGCTGCCTCATTAGTTAGCTGATGACTATAACAAATAAGATGGGACCTAACTTGCTTCCTTGGGGAGCTCCACACGTGATGTCTTGGAAGTTGGATGTTTCCCCGTTTTCGAGTTGTACGCACTGTTGACGACCAGAAAGGAAACTTGCAATGGTACATAAGAGAAACTGCGAGACTTCCAGGGCACAGGCTTCATTGATCACAGTCTCATGATCAAGCAGATCGAAAGCTTTCACGAAATCAGAAATGATTATTTCAGCAAGGGCCTCAGGATTTTCTAGGTGCTCTAGTAGATCATGAAGTAATCTAACCAGATAATGAGTTGTGCTGTTTCCTCGACGAAAACCGAACTGCATATGATCGATTTTGTGTTCTACTTCTGCTAGTAGCCACTGTAAAATAAAATCTTCGAAGACTTTTGAAATGATGGGCGTCTTTGAGATTGGCCTGATATCGGATGGTGAATTTGGTGATGTTTTATTTAGAATTGGTGTGATAAATGCCTTTTTGAACTTATCTGGGAAAATGCCTTCCAGTATGCACTGGTTATACACCATAGACAATGTTGTAGCCAGTAAGGGGGAGCAAGCATGTATCAGCCTTATAGAAATTTGACCAGGATTCGAGGCTTTCCTAATGTCTAGGTTTTCGAGTTTGTCTTGGGCATGGGAAAATGTAATAATAGGGATGGTTTCGATTGGACCATTCTGTGGTATAGTCTTGAGGGGACTGTTGGCGGCAAATATTTGAAAAGTGTGCATTAATCGATTCTATGGTTATTGTCTTGTATTGTTGGTTCCTCTGGAGAGATTAACGCTCTTGTTGTGCTACCAGTTTGTGTACAGTTCTTCGGAGCTTATTTGGGTCACTGATCGTCGGTTTGACAAAAATTTGAAATTCGTTCAGACGTTTACCTTCCTATAGTAGTCTAACTACTATGTGTCTCCTCCGTCTATATTCGTCAGAGTGTGGCTTTGTCTCATAAACCATGTCTCGCTCCGCTATTGCTGCTTTAATTGTCAGAGTAACCCATGGTTTATTCTGTGCCCTAATTGTAACTCGCTTTTCAGGGAAAAAACGTTCGTACTCTCGAATTCTTTGTTCATATAAGAGTTCAGTCATGCTGTTTGCGTCCTTGTTTTCGAAAAGGCGGAACCAGCATACTGAGATGAGCCATTCTCTGTAGCCAATTATACCTTCTTCTGTAAGTAGACGGTACGTGAACGGGGTTAGCTTAGTAGGTTTCATTGTTGACTTTGGTCGTAATGCAACTTCTCCATGGTCACTGGTTGAGAGTGATGCTTCCTCCGAAGGATGTAGAAATCACCAAGTGTAGTGAAGATCAAGTCAAGGGTGTTCTCTCCCTGTGTTTTCACTTTAACTATTTGATGCAGGGCGGTAGAGCTTTCGATCCAGTTTGCCTTGAGGTCGTTGAAGTCCCCACAAAGAAAGATTCCTGCATATGGATATTTTGTTCTGATGAAGTCTCAACTTTGTTCGAGGTATTCCACTAGTTGTCGCCGATAAGCTCCTCTTGGTGGGAAATATACCGTGGCGTATATCAATGACGACACTTGTTGAGGTAGGCCTTTTGGTCAAGCCCAGGGCCACGAAACTTCGATGTCATCGTCCTTTGGTACTGCGACATTCAGAATCCTATGAGGCACGTTTTTTTTGCAGGAGAAACAAAAATCACCACCGTGAGTCTTGGGCTCTCCCAATGCACTGCAGCGTGGGAAAATATAACAGGAATACCCGTCAATTATGGCCAAGGAAGGAGACGGGATCCATGTTTCTGTCATGCACATGATGTCAATGTCATGTTTCCCTAGGAAAACTTCCATATCCTCTGCCTTGTTGTTGAGAGATCGAACATTTGACAGGGCTATTGTTGGAAAACGGTAAGACTGGATTGGTTGTGTTGTAAAACTTGTTTTCTTTTTCCCTCTTTCCAGGCTACAGGAAGAAGGATCAGGAGTCTCCAGTCCCAGATCGTGAGTACCTGTTGAGGTGGGAGGGTTAGTGGGGCATTTCGAATTAGATTTTGCTGTTGTCTCCACATTTAGACAAGTGTTTCCTGTACTAGAATGCTCGTTGGTTTCAGATAAGGTCTCCCCGTCGATTGGTGACTGTTTGGGTAGCTGTGACCAGGGGGATCCCTTGGCTGGTAAGTTGAACGAGATGGGATCCAGTAGCTTCGCATTTGATTGCGATTTTGTTTTCGATCGGGTTGGTGGGGTTGTTTTCTTGTGTTTCTCCAACCATTTTGTTGTTGGAGAAAACCCTGGTAGGGGTTCTTGCTGGTGGTGTCTCGAGCCAGTTCTTCAGAAAACTCGCGACCTCCATTTGGTTGATTCTTTCGTTTCCGGGGGGTGGTGGTCTAGGGCATGTCTCCAGTTTTTTGATATTATTGTTTTGTGCTGGTCAGTTTTTGGATTTGGGGTAGGTTTGATGTCTGCATGATAGTAATTGCAGCGTAATCCCCTGTTTCAAGCGCCTGCCGTAAATTTCCTGCACTTTTCAGGATGGATCCCTCCGCAATTTCCCAGAGCAATGAGGCAGCCTCTACTTGTTAGGTGATCTGCGCAGATCGGCGGCAGTACTTCTTCATGACTGAGTCGACCTTTTGATCCCAATTTAGTGACCTTTTTTGAAATAAAAGCACAATTCTTTTGTCATAAGGGTATTTGAGTTTTGGTTTTTTCTTAAAGAGGGGTCAAAGTGGAAGTTTTGAATCGCATGGGAATTATCTGTTTTGGCTCCTACTTCACGTAACCCGGTCTGAGCTACTGACTGAACAATTCGCGAAAATTTTCTAGTAAATACGAGTTCGAGCGATTCAGTCATTGTGCCCACACTTGAGGACGTGGGGGATTTCGTGGCCTCTCCTAGCTTGTAGCTAATACTGCATTGTCGTGCATCGTTGTTGCTGTGTAGGATTTTTGTGGTGTCCGTTATGATGGCTTGATATGCTGCGTTGGTTGTGCAAAGTTGAGCAATCAATGATTTTTGCTCATTTATGATTTGATTCTGATCTTGAACTCTTTTTACAAGAATATCGATCAGATCTAAGGCTAGTGATTCTGTATTATCATCCCGTTTCACAGGTGTAGATACTGCTGGGACCTGATCCTGTTTCTTGTAGAGTTCAGAGGGTGTCGTTCCTACTTCATCCCATGAAAAGGAGTAGCTTTCTATACTAGTGGAAGGCTCTAGTACTTTTTTCAGCCAAGAAGAATTTGTGGATTAATCGGTACTAACTGTTGAGATCTTGGAAGACCGGCTCGCAAGAATAGCAGGGAGAGTCGTGTTGATTCTAGTGTTAATAGTCGAACGGCATCTGTAGGAGCTGATTGGCAAGTCAAGTGCATCAATAATGCTGCTAGATGGCGCTCCGACGAAAAAGGAATTTAAGTAGGTGCCACCTACGGAGTTGTCTTTCTCTGAATATGTGCCATTAGTTGGCAAGGTTTTTCATCAGGATTAGGATTTGAGTTATGCTTATAGTTTACCTTGGAGAGTCCAGCGGGTTTGATTCACTCGCCTTCGTCCCTTGGGGTCAAGCTTTCGGGCTTGACACGGCCCGGCTGACAAAACTACTTGAGTCCTTTTTTTATATCAGTCTGTCTGTCTTTTATTGTCATGTCACTACATGTTGCGTGAACGTATTTCTCACACTCGCAGCATTGTAAAGAGTTCGTGGTCACTTTTTTTGTTGCTCACAGCACAGAAGTTAGGAGTTCCAGGTGTTTTTACCACTCTCCTCACCATATTTCTATATTCGGGCCAGATGGCCGACTAGATGTGTAAAATTTTAAAAAATTCAAATTTAAAATTTTTGAATATGTACAATCAGGATACTTAGTGGATATTCATATGTACAATTACGTTTGTTGTATCACGTTTTCTCTCTAAGTTGTAGTACCTTTTGCTTCTTAATGTAGCATACCGGTCGCTTATTATATAACGCTAATTTTTTAAGCAGAAAAATGCTGGTGAATAATTAAAAGGGAAAAGTCAGTTCCTGCTCACCTATTCTCCGCAATTTAAAGGAGACAGCTCTTGGAAGGCACACCGGCTCTTGCGACAGGCAACTGCCCCTCTTCTTCTTTTTATACACGAAACAGGGTAATATATACAATTTCAATTTCAAATCGCTCGTTCGCGCCGTAGCATCGGGTCATTTACGTAGAGGAAAACGAGGGAAGCATAGAGCCCCGCTACCTATTCTCCGCAGTTTAAGAGTCAAAGGACCCGGCAGGTACCTTTATGTCCGTTACAACAGGTGCCCTCCCCTCTTCTGCTCGTTTTCCTCCCAAGAAGAGAAAATGCGCGAATAATGCCGAAAACTTGCGAAAAACGGCTGAGACAAAGTGGTCTGTAGCAATGAAATTTCACGTCTGGCAACTGTGCGCTATTGATAACTTTGATAACTGCTAATTTGGAAGAAAGAGAGTCACTTTGACTATAGCCTATTAACTGTGTTTACAAACAGAAACAGCTGTTTTTTATTTGTTTAAATTAGATTTGAACACAAAGGCTAATACCCATGGGAATAGAAAATAAAATATCAACAGCTTCAAAGTCCAGGTAAGCCAGGTCCAATCATAAGGAAATACACTTAATATGATACTTAAGGATAGATATGAGTAGAAAATGAAATATATAGGTAGAAATCAATGTTTTATCTAACAAAATCATCCAAAAATTCTGGATTCAAATTTTACACCACCAAGTAGGTTTACTGGGGTTTGAAAGTCTTCCTGAATGGTTATAGAATTCGACTAGGGTAAGCTTTATATGCCGAAAATTAAACATGTACGGGATGAACAATAAAAAACATCCCACTAGCCAAGCTAGCCCTACTTAATAATCTTATCGAGCACAATCAGGGTATGCGCTGGCAATTTGTAAATTACATGGGGCAATCTCTATAAGATTCAATGTTTGGAGACAACATGGAAAAAGGAGAATGTTTCAGCTAATAAGTTATTTTAAGTAATTCGATTGTCACCACAAGCTTTGATTACTTTCATCACGACCCTTTAAAGTCTACTAATTTTCATAAGAGCAATTCCATCAAATTTGTTTGAGATTGAATATTTTCCCTTTCTTATTTGTTTCGAAAGTCAGAAAAATTCTCAAAAATAAAATAATAAAATATAAAATATAAGGAATCATAAAATTCTCAAAAATAAAATTAATTTTTTTGGAGCTCGCTAAACCTATTTTGTCCTGCGTATAGTGTAGATGCTTCAAAACTTTTCCCCTGTGTCTAAGTTTTATTAACGGATAGTTTTTGAGCATCAACACTATACACAACACAAAATAGATTAGCGAAGACCAATTTTTCTTTATTTATGTCCTGCGTATAGTGTAGATACTTAAAAACGTTTCCCCTGTCCCTAAGATTTACTAACAGAAAGTTTTTGAGTATCTACACTATACGCAACACAAAATAGATTAGCGAGCACCAATTTTTCTTTTTCTGTCCTGCGTATAGTGTATATGCCTAAAAACGTTTCCCCTGTGCCTACTGTTTTATTAACGGAAAATTTTTGAGAATCTACACTATACCCAACACAAAATAGATTAGCGAGCACGAATTTTTACTTTTTTTTTATCCTGCGTATATAGTAGATGCATAAAACTTTTCCCCTGTGCCTAAGTTTTATTAACGGAAAGTTTTTGCGCATCTACACTATACGCAACACAAAATAGATTAGCGATCACCAATTTTTCTTTTTTTAAACTTTACTATACATATATATATATATATATATATATATATATATATATATATATATATATATTCTTTTTTTATAGTATTTACAGTGGAAACATTACTTTTCAATATTATACAAGACGACTGACCATACCCCATACCCCTGTCTCACTGACTAAGCAGTCAATCGTGTGTCAGGTTCTTCTGTTTTGATTTTATAAGAGATTCTCTGCCTTGCCTAAAAATCCATCAGTTTTAGCCTAATTAAAATGGATCCAATTTAGTTAGAAGGAAACTTACAAAAAGGAGATCATCCAAATTCGACAAGACCAGTTTTATTTCTGAAAGTTTATCTATATAGCCTTCATCGTGATTAATCGACAAGCCCTGAAGACGAGATGACAGTCTGATAACCACACTTAAACTGGCAACAGCTTCGTTTCTAACAACTGGTGATGAGTCAAAGCATCTTGCCAGAAGAGCTGCCACAGAACCACTAAAGTCAATCCTAGCATGTGTTGCCAAATCTGTTCGCCACTCATCAAGCATCAAGGTTAGGGACATATGAAGAACTTGTATTGTTGCATTCCTTACGTACGCATTGTCGTAGTCTATCCAACGCAGAATTTCAGTAAAGAGGATATCTGAAATTAAAATATATATATATATTATATATATATATATATATATATATATTTATTTATATATATATATATATATATATATATATATATATATATATATATATATATATATATATATATATATATATATATATATATATATATATATATATATATATGTATATATATATATATATATATATATATATATATATATATATATATATATATATATATATATATATATATAAACCCCTACAATTTTTAGTGTACACATTTATTCTCTAACTACGATAGGAGGGAACCTTTCTCTTAACGATCCCACAATCCTTATAATAGATAAAATGGATGAAAAGCACATAAGAGTGATAGATTCGAACTATAGGTTCTTAAGAAAAGCATCTTCCCTATATTTTTCTCCTCATAGAATATTTTGCGATCTCCCCTCCTTAGGTTTAAAGAGATACACCACTTCAGCCAATCTTCCAATCATATAAACATTCGCGATTTGTTTCTAGGAAGACTGCACCCCTTCTCATTTCGACAGATATTACAAAGGACATCAAAATCAATGACCTGGACCCAAAAAGTGTCCTGGATCCATCTTAGGTCTATTTATACCCAAAGACTGCAATTTCTAATGCTTTCCTTTTGTCTGTTTCAAGATTTTGATATTAATCCTAAAGTAGCACATTTTGTCAATGTTGCCATGTTGAACCGTGACGACAAATATAAGAATCTTATCAGTTAAAATATCAGTCGTAATGAAAAAACTTACCAGTCGTAAGAAAAGATTAAAGGGAAATTGAAACTTCTTGGGAGGATGTAAAGAGGGAAGCGTCGAATAGATTAGGATTGAGTAGGAGCCTCTTTCACTGTGTTGGTTTCAGGGATAGTATTAGTAGTAGTATCACTTAAAATTAACATCGCGTTCCGACCGGAAGAATTCAAACATTGCAATGAGTCTCAAGTACAACTCAACATTCAAAAAGCTACAATTTCTTAAGCAGTATGGTACCCCAGTTTTTAGCTTGTTTTTGCTGCCTTTTCATCCAAATATATGTTTTTAAGTTGAAGCTAAGTACTACCAAACAACGCATTAATGCGTTTGGGGCCCTTTTAACTAAAGAATTATATTCCCGATTTTTTTAAAGATAAATACGATTCTGTAAGTTGTCACCTAGTTAAACCAATCAGGTTTCATTTTCACTGCCCTTCATAATTTAAAGCATTATTGCCCTTACTTCCTGCCCTTAAACCTTACTTCATACAGCCCATCATAAGAAAATGCCTTACATTTTAAAAGAGACCTAAAAAAAATGTCCTAAACATGGACATTTTCAGCATCTTTTCATTTTTTGAAAAAGAAATTGTATTTGAAATGTGTCAACTCTGACTTTGATAGATGCAATCTTCCTTCTTGTAAAAATATTAGCTCTTCTAAAAGTAAGAACTGGGACAAAAGGGAGACGAGAGGCATTGAGCTAGAAGTCTGTCTAGCCAAACAATTTTTATAGCCTTTTTTTAATCAATTATAGAACAAATGACGTTAAAAAATGACTATCGTATCGACATTTTGACTGACGAATTCAGACGATTCCAACTGCACTTATTAGGAGTTTCAGAAACTCATATCCCAGGGGTACGAAGCATGAAATTAGGTGATATAGAATTTGTTTACTCAGGCAGGAAAGATGAGGTACTTAGACAGGGAGTAGGGCCCATGATAAATAAGGAAGCTTCGAAGTCTTATTTGGGCTGGAAAAGTATTAATAATAGAATACTAATTGCTCATTTTATGACTAAAAAGTTCATGTATCAGTTATAGTAGTATATGCCCACGTAGAACCGACTGACGGAGATGCTAGTGACTCAGATGAATTTTACTTACAGCTAAAGGAGCAAATAGACAGGGTCACAGGCAAAAATAGGGTATTTTTCTAGGAGATTTTAACGCCCAGGTCGGTAGAAATAGGGATAGATGGTATCCTAGGCTAGGTAAATTTTGTGTAGGAAAACAAAAAACAGTAATGGATAAAGACTTTTGCAATTTTGTAGGTTAACAATCTAGTTATAATCAATACGGTGTTTGGTCATAAAATGGCTCATAAGTTAACATGGTATTCACGAGATGGTAAGACAGAAAAACTTATTGATTGTGTTATAGTAAACCGAAGACTGGCAGGATCAATACAGGTTACTAGGGTATATAGGAGTGCTGTTATTGATGTTAAAAGTAAAGATTACCCTCTAGTAGTGTCATGGGTTAATTTAAAGCTGAAATTTCGGAAGGATAACTGCCTCCTGGATAGTTATGATGTTGGTAGACCTCAGGATGAGAATTTGAGAGAAACTTTCCAAGAACAGTTGAATACTAAACTTAAAGAGTTAAAAATTTGATAATGTGGAAGATGGTTTGAATAATTTTAGAAAAACAATTTGTGAAGTTGCTGAAGGGTGTCTTAGGGAAAAAACAAGGACTGCAGCTAACAATATTAGTGAAAAAGCTTTATGTATAATAGAAAGGAGAAAGGACTTGTACAAGAATTATCTGAGTGATAGATCACATGAAAACAATGTAAAGTTGAATGTAAAGAAAGTGGAGAAAGCATTAAAATATGAACTAAGGAGGTGTGAAGTGGAGGCCATGGATAAAATTGCCGAGGATCTGGGAGATGCAGGTAGACGGCATAATAGTAAAATATTGTTCTGGCATGTTAGTAAATTGAGGGAGGGGTCAATCCCGACTTGGCCCAGTTAAAGATAGGAACGGAGCCACAATTAGAGATAAGGAAAGAGTTAAAGAGAGATGGGCAGAACATTTTGAAAATTTGTTAAACCAAGATAGAGTTGCAGGAAAAGATATAAAGGAAAATAAAAAGTTTGTGATACCTTGGATGTTAAAGAATTTTTGTTTTGTGCGTAAGAAATAGTGATAATACTGAAGGGATTAAAAAATGACAAGGGTCTAGATGGAGATAGGGTGGTAAATGAGTTTCTTAAATATAAATGCCCGGAAGTTAGAATCAGATTAAAGATTATGAATATGGTTTTTGAAAAAGGGGAAGTACCTAATGATTTTAGGAAAACCTTAATTAAGCCACTTTATAAGAAAAGTGATAAAAGTGAGTGTGGTAATTATCGAGGCATTAGTCTGGTCTCTGGAGGTAAAGTTTCAAGAGAAGAACAGTGCGGTTTTAGAAAAGGTAGAGGATGTGTCTACCAAATTTTCACTCTTAGGTTAATAATTGAGAACTCCCTGAGTTAGCAAACACCTTTAGTCCTCAGTTTTATAGATTATGAGCAAGTGTTCGATTCTTTTGATAGAAAAGCTTTAGTAAAGGTTTTATCCTTGTATGGTATTCCAGATAAATACATTAAAGTGATTAGTACTATGTACGAGAATAACACTGCTGAGGTTAAGGTAGGAAATGAGGTTAGCAGCTGGTTTTGTATTAAATCAGGAGTTGATGGACTTTGTCTTAAGGAGCACAGGAAAGACAATGGGAGACCACGGAACCAAATGGGGAGGAAAAAGTCTCCTGGACTTAAATTATGCTGATGTTTTAAGCACCCTAGATGAAAGTGTGAACAAAATGAATGAACTTTTAGAGGTTTTGCGAGCTCAGGGTGCTAGAATAGGTTTGAAAATTAACGTTAAGAAGAATAAGTCACTAAGGCTAGGAATAAGTGAAGATAAAAAGATGACGTTGGGTAACGAAAAGATTGATCAGGTGGGCAACTTTACTGACCTTGGTAGCATTATTAGTAAAGATGGAGGGAGCAGTGATGATGTTAAAAATAGAATAGCCATGGCTCAGGATATTTTTTCACAGCCAAAAATGGTTTGGAAGAATAGGTAGATAAGTCTGCAAACCAAGATTAGAATATTGGAAGGTACAATGATCAAATATGGCTCTGAAGCGTGGGGGCTCCAAAAAGAGGATAAAGATTTGCTAGATGTTTTCCAAAGAAATTGTTTAAGGATTGTTCTGGGTAACCGGCTGACTGACCGTATTTCAAACAATAGGCTTAGCGAAAAATGTGGTTCAATACCTCTCTCTAGGACTATAATGAAATAAAGGTTGAGGTGGCAAGGGCACGTTGTGCGGATGACAGATTGCCAAAGATTGTTCTTTTCGGTCAACCTTCTAGGGCTAAACAGAAAGCAGGTCGTCCTCGTCTGGGGTGGGAGGATGTCATAAAGAGAGATTTAAAGGATACGGGAACTTCCTGGGAGAGCGTGAAAAGGAAGACTCTGAATAGATTGGGATGGAGGAGGAGCGTGCGTAGCTGTGATGGCCTCAGGCGGCTTGGTGCTGCGGTGAGTTGTTGGTAGTAGTATAGACAAATCCCATAGTTTTTTCTTCGACAGCGTTAGCTGAAGGTTAATTTCGAATTACGTTTCATATTCTGAATTCTTTCTTCATTCAATTGTCTGTTTCGACGTCCAAATCATGTACTTATGCTCTGCGGTATGTTTGCAACCCGCCGTGGAAAAAGTGGGGAAGCATAGTAGCAATGCTTCTTAGCAGTTTTCATGGCCTAGTGAAATTTGTTGGCAGATTTGGTAGCTTTTGGAATTTTATCGAATTTTGCATCTGCCAGCTTTGGAACTTTTTCCATGCCTGTTTGCAACTAAAGTAGATTCCATTAATATAATATAAAGCATTAATAAGCAATAAATAAATAATTCACAAAATAATGTTTAAACAATAAAAATCATAATGGGTAATGGTGGACAAACAATTGAGCACAAACAATCAGGGGCGAATTTCCAATATCTTTAATGAAGGGGGAGAGGGGGGGGCAAGAGGGGTCCATATCCGGATTAGTCAAGGGGCATGGGATATATAGTAATTTTTTTTTTTTATTATTAGGGGGGCAACTGCCCCCTTGCCTCCCCCAAACGCCACCCCTACAAACGATAAAATCTATTATTTATTTTTTCGAACGGAGTAATACTAAAAGCTATCAATTTATATAGTCTCTCTTAGAAGGTCCAATAAAAGGTCCTTAGAATAATAAAATATAAAAGGAAAAGGCATAATAAAAGTAAAACAAAATAATCACAATTGCATTCAATGAAGACTGAGCATGCTAAGGGGTAGAGAAAGACTTGTCGCACAAAAATTGAACTCCTGTCTATGGTAGGCAGATTATAGACAGCCGATTACAGATTGGGAGATTATGAATGGTAGATTATAGATTGAGGCTATGTACTCCAAGATGCCATCAATGTCTATCCATATATAGTTTTATAAGTTAACTTAAAAGATGTGACTTGGGCGATCCCAAATTTTCTTTGACGTTGATTAGTCTTAGAGGGTAAGGCAATAGCCCAAGGGGGGCGCCTAGCAGCGATAGAAATTAGGCTGTACTAAGTTTAACTTTGAAATAACAGTATACTTGTTAGAATTCCGAGTTACTTGACACATATTAAATATTCAATATAATATTTAGTTCTACTTACTAAGCACTTGTATGGACAAAAGAGGCTTTTGTCCTCTTCAATATTCAATTTCGACATTCAATTCAATATTCAATATTGAGAATTCAATTAAAGTATTGAAGAAAATATTTAGCTCTGCTTACAAGCGCTTAAATTGACAAAAGAGACTTTTCTCCTCTTCAATATTCAATTTTAATATTCAATTCAATATTCAATTAAAATATTGAAGAATATTTAGCTCTGCTTACAAGCGCTTAAATTGACAAAAGAGACTTTTCTCCTCTTCAATATTCAATTTTAATATTCAATTCAATATTCAATATTCAATTAAAATATTGAAGAATATTTAGCTCTGCTTACAAGCGCTTAAATTGACAAAAGAGACTTTTCTCCTCTTCAATATTCAATTTTAATATTCAATTCAATATTCAATATTCAATTAAAATATTGAAGAATATTTAGCTCTGCTTACAAGCGCTTAAATTGACAAAAGAGACTTTTCTCCTCTTCAATATTCAATATTAATATGCAATTCAATATTCAATATTCAATTAAAATATTGAAGAATATTTAGCTCTGCTTACAAGCGCTTAAATTGACAAAAGAGACTTTTCTCCTCTTCAATATTCAATTTTAATATTCAATTCAATATTCAATATTCAATTAAAATATTGAAGAATATTTAGCTCTGCTTACAAGCGCTTAAATTGACAAAAAGAGACTTTTCTACTCTTCAATATTCAATTTTAATATTCAATTCAATATTCAATATTCAATTAAAATATTGAAGAATATTTAGCTCTGCTTACAAGCGCTTAAATTGACAAAAGAGACTTTTCTCCTCTTCAATATTCAATTTTAATATTCAATTCAATATTCAATATTCAATTAAAATATTGAAGAATATTTAGCTCTGCTTACAAGCGCTTAAATTGACAAAAGAGACTTTTTTCCTCTTCAATGTTCAATTTTAATATTCAATTCAATATTCAATATTCAATTAAAATATTGAAGAATATTTAGCTCTGCTTACAAGCGCTTAAATTGACAAAAGAGACTTTTCTCCTCTTCAATATTCAATTTTAATATTCAATTCAATATTCAATATTCAATTAAAATATTGAAGAATATTTAGCTCTGCTTCCTAAGCACTTACACTAACAAAAGAGGCTTTTCTCCTCTTCAATATTCAATTCAATATTGAACTTTCGATATTCAGTTAAATATTGAAGAGAATATTTAGCTCTGCTTACTAAGTACTTGAATTGACAAAAGAAGTTTTTCTTTCCTTGAATATTCAATAACAAAATTTAATTGAAAACATAGTCGGGAGCCCATGTCCTAAAAGAACAAGTACCCAGCAAACTCTAACCTGCATCATATATAAACTAGTGCATCAGTAAAAATCTTGTAGCCTATACTAAAAGGAGGGGGGGTAAGTCCTGAAAAATGATTCAGAATAGCATGCACATGGAAACAGATTGAATATTCTTGATCTCAATAAACGTCATAAGAGGAAATATCTACCTACAACAATAATAAAGTAATGCTTACATAAAAATCTTACTGCTTATTCTAAGGGGAGAGTGGGGGTGCAAAATCGAGCTAAATATTCAAAGGGGGAGGGATTTGGAGATAGCTTTTAAATCATAAATCTATTTGAGCGTCATAGTCAGCAGCCAATAGCTCGGTACAACAACAAAGGTTTCAGTCATAAATCTTCTAACTTATTCTGAAAGTTCTTATTCTAACATAATCTTCTAACTTATTCTGAGAGTTTAAGGCCCCCTTGGCCATGATGAGCCCTATATAACCAAACTCTAACCAGTAGCATAAGTAGTATAACACCTCTTAAAAATATTGTAGTTCATTCTAAAAGGAGTGCAAAATCGTGTCTGAAAGGTTCAAAAGATTCAAAGTGATACGGAATTGAAATAAAGGTCAAGAGCCCCTGGTCAGAAACAGCGTAATCACCATGTTGCCCCTTATTCTGGATGGGATGTAAAATCGTAGTGTAGATTGAGAGCTCCAAACTAAATGAGCGTCATAAACAGCAAATTCTAACCTGCTGATTTAAGTTCTAATTTCATTCTAGCCAAATAAAGGACTAGATCTTTCAAAGCGACAAGTAGCTTCACAGCTCTAACAGAATAAATAATATAGCACCTCCCAAAAATATTGCAGTTCATTCTAAAAGGGGTGCGCAATCGTGTTTAAAAGATTCAAAGAGTTACTGAATTGAAAAAAGGTTAAGAGCCCTTGGCCAAACACAGCGTAATCACCATGTTGCACCTTATTCTGAAGGTGTAAGATCGTAGTGTCGATTCAGAGCTTCGAACAAAGTGAGTGTCATAATCAGAAAATTCTAACCTGTTGATTTGGGTTCTAATTTCATTCTGACCAAGTAAAGGACTAGATCTTTCAAAGCGACAAGTAGCTTCACAGCTCTAACAGAATAAATAATATAGCACCTCCCAAAAATATTGCAGTTCATTCTAAAAGGGGTGCGCAATCGTGTTTAAAAGATTCAAAGAGTTACTGAATTGAAAAAAGGTTAAGAGCCCTTGGCTAAACACAGCGTAATCACCATGTTGCACCTTATTCTGAAGGAGGTGTAAGATCGTAGTATCGATTGAGAGTTTCGAACAAAGTGAGTGTCATAATCAGAAAATTCTAACCTGTTGATTTGGGTTCTAATTTCATTCTGGCCAAGTAAAGGACTAGATCTTTCAAAGCAACAAGTAGTTTCACAGCTCTGACACCCGTCTGAAGACTTTCCAAGTAAGCATATGTAGGCAACACTGCTTCAAAGGCTCTGTGTAATATACGCTCTCTTAATGATTCATCAAGAACTTTAGGAAGTGAACTGCAAAATTAAAAATTATTTACTTTTTTCTTCTTTTAAGGAATTCAAATCCTTTCCTTTTGGCAAAGTACTACTACTATTACTAACAACTCAATCCATGACCAAGCAACATAAGGCCAAAACAGTTGCGTAAACTTCTCCTCCACCCCAATCTATTCAAAGCACCCCTCTTTACATCCTCCCATGGAATTCAAATTCCTATTAAATCCTTCCTTATGAGCTTTCCACCTCATTTGGAGACGACCTATTTTTCGTTTGGCCCCAGAAGGACGGCCAAAAAGCACAATATTTGGCAACCATGTCACCCTTCATCCATAAAAGGATGAAGAACCTTTCTTCTTAACCTTTCGTTCATTAGAACCCTAGAAAGTGAGGTCAAAGCATTGAACTTGTTTTAATGAAATTCCAGTAAAATAGCATTAAGAAATCTCATTGAATTGGGTTTGAACTGGATTCGAATTTAATTAGATTTCCAACGAAAGTTATGTAATTTACGTTTATATTTTGGCAAGTAAATAGCTTAAAAAAGGGGGAGTTTAACTTTACTATTACTACTATACTATTACAATCTTTTCAAAACCAACCTCATTACACCCTCCCAAGTTCATAATGGACAAGTTACCTCATTACACCCTCCCAAGTAGAAGTTCATATCTTCCTTAAATCTTTCCCTAACACATCCTCCCGCCCCAATCAGGAACAACCCGTTTTTCGTTTAGCCCTTGGATCAGATAAAGTTCTATCCATACACAGAATGCTACTTCATATGAAGAATGGAACAATAAGAAGAAACCAAGCAAGTATAAACATTAAAACAGCATATTATAGAGAAATATATATTCATATTACCTATACATGTGTAGACCATATATTATATACCTGTGCTTATGAAAAAAGTGGATAACACACAGAAACTTTTCCAAAAAAAGGGTGTATTTTTCAACCCAAAACATTAATCGACTGTTAATTACTATACAAGAAATTACTTATAGCATAAAACAGAATATTAAATTCCATCATTTAAAGGGGAATTCCAATATATCTATGATACAATTCACCAAAAAGTACGAGGGGATAGGGAGGAGGCCGTGAGGAGGAGGAAGAGAGGAAACGATGAATGAAAAAGAACATCAGCATTTAGCTCTATCTAAAAAGGAGTTTCAATATATCTATGATATAACTCACCCAAAAGTTCGAGGGGATAGGGAGGAGGCCATGAGGAGAAGGAAGGAGAGGAGAAGATGAATGACAACGAACACCAACATTTAGCTCTATCTAAAAACGAGTTTCAATACATCTATGATACAATTCACCCAAAAGTTCGAGGGGACAGGGAGGAGGCCGTGAGGAGAAGAAAAAAGAGGAGAAGATGAATGAAAAAAAAAACAACCGGAATTTAACTCTATCTAAAAAGGAGTTTCAATATATCTATGACATAATTCACCCAAATTTCGAGGGGATAGGGAGGAGGCCGTGAGGAGAAGGAAGGAGAGGAGAAGATGAATGAAAAAGAACACCAGCATTTAGCTCTATCTAAAAAGGAGCTTCAATATATCTATGATATAATTCACCCAAAAGTTCGACGGGATGGGGAGGAGGTCGTGAGGAGAAGGAAGGAGAGGAGAAGATGAATGTAAAAGAACACCAACATATAGCTCTATTTAAAAAGTGAGTTTTAATATGTCTATGATGCAATTCACCGAAAAAATAGAAGGGGATAGGGAGGAGGCGATGAGGAGGGAGGAGATAGGACGGTGAATGAACAAAACGATTCACTTACATTAATGCACTTAGAGCATGCAGTGCAGTAACAAGAAAAGCATCGTTTGCACTTTCTTCCGCCATCTCAGCTAAGCAAACATCAATTAGCGATACTTCACTCTCCAAGACACACTGGTCACTGACACCATCAGACACAAGCGAGGTGGCAACTGAGCATATAGCCTCCAAACCTGACCGTCGGACCTCCAAGTTCTAGAAGATGAAAAGTTAAAAGAAAAATGTTGGAAATAACGGAGCTCTTGATTAACACTATAAATGGTAAGAAATTATTTTTCCATTTCTCTCTAATGTTACCTCTTTTCTTTTATGTAATTTCCATTTCTGGTGCAAGCACCCTTGTTGTGGCGAATCGTAAGTTAACAGTCATATCATCACGGCACACGTCGGGGCATAAAGGTATAGTAAACTGATACCTGTAAAAAGTCTAAGTTTGTTTCTTACAAACTTACAAACGTAACGCCATCATAAATTGACCAAGAAAATCACGAAGATATACTTTTTATATATTTTCCCGAAGGTATATCTTTTTTTATAAGATATGCTTTTTTAACTTTTGTTGCAGGGAATTTTGTTTACTTTTTTTCTACTGAGTAACGGTATACTGAGTGTGATGTTATTTTTTTTTTCTTGCAATTCTGATTTTTATATAAAATAAAATTCGGATTTTCATTATTTAAAGTTTTTTCCCTTATTTTATTGAGATTATACCCGTTTTTTCAATTACTTTTCAATCATTTCAAGCACGGATCTTAGAGCAAAAAGATAAATGTGGAAATCCGTGAAAATACAGAGGAAGGTGGGTACAGAAATTCCTCACCTGCCTAAAACTAGTCAAAAGGAAATCTGACCTGGATTTAGGTCTAAATAAATTATTTTTTAACCATCGAATCCTAACCCCCTCCCAAGAAAAAAGTCCTATATATCTTAAATTTGGAACTTTTATTCATCTATATGCAAACTTTTCAAGTTTTCAAACTTTTGCCTATGCAATGGTTATGCATATATATATATATATATATATATATATATATATATATATATATATATATATATATATATATATATATATATATATGTATTTATATATAAAACCGGGAGCCCGGCGGCTTTCCCGCCAGGCCCCAGCACTTGGCACGCAGCAGGCTTCTATATATAGATTTTCATTGTCACTTGTCTTTTAAAAACAGACTATTTGAGCCTTTTCTTGATGACATGACGTCCAAATTGACCTTAAGTCAGAAGCAGTGCGTTTTTAAAATTATGTTTTTTATTTGACCTTTAACTTTTGCCTCGGCTTGTCATTAGTCATTATAAAAGACATACCACAGAACCTTTGTTTCTTTTAATTGATCAGGTGGTGAGGCAAAAACCTCGGCTTGTTTTTTGTCATTATGAAATACATATCGCCGAGCCTTTGTTTCTTTTAATTGTTCAAGTGGTGGGACAAAAAGTTCTTTTTCTTCTGACGATTTATTTACTCTAGTTTTGTTGTTTTCAAATCAATGGTTGGGAATGATTATCTTACGCATTTCCAAAACAAAATCCCAATCATCATTGCCACCATGTTCAATTTCTTCGATTCCGTTGACCTCCGCATTTTTTTCGTCATTATGACATAAGTATAGCCCAACCTTTGTTTTTTAACAAAGTTATGGTAGGCATTGATGACCTTATCCATGTCAAAATCCCAAACCCAATCATCATCACCTATCATTTTCAGTTTTGAAACGGTTTGATTCTCGTTGCCCAGGTTGCTCTTCATTTTCATTTTCGAATAGCTCATATGCTCGGTGTCGCATGTCTTCTAACCGCGTGTTTCTTTGCTCTTCATTTTCATTTTTGACATGTTTTTAAGTTTTGATTACTTCAGACAATTTAACAATGACCTTTGCTTTAGCTGCCCTTATTGGTTCTGGTATAATTGATGGTCGAGGTTGTCGATTTTCACATCTTATCCCGTTTGATAGTTCAGGTGTTGATTCCACAGAATCATCATTTTTAGTAGCTGCAACAGCAAATTTTCGTTTTTTTGCCCTTCCAACAGACATTATATTATATAAATAACTGATACGTTGGAAACTCAAAAATCTTATTTATGCTATACATGAAACCATCAGAGGCAACGCTATAGCGTTGCCTATAGTAAATGCCATACGGCTTCAATGTGTTATTATATTTTTTTTGCCAGAGGCATTTCATATGGAAGGAGTCGTCGCATAAACTTTAGATGAGGCTCCTTTGATTAGAAATCGAGAGTTCTAGTGCCCTAGTTAAGAGTCAAAAGTGATCGGAGGGCAACTAGCCCCCCCCCCCCTCCCCGCCCCGTTTTCATGAAACCCATCCGATAAGAACTTTGAGAGAGCCATTTTTTTCAAATTGGTTCAAAGATCATATAATGAAAACTCCAGGGCCGACACAATCCTTCAGGGCCTAGGATAGACGTTGTAAGTTATGCCCTGGGGGGCATATATAGTTGTTGTAGAAGGAATGCTCGTATAAACTTCACAGAGAGCTCATTTGATAGGAAATCGAGAGTTCTAGTTTAGTTTTTAAGAGTCAAAAGAGATGAGAGGGCAAATAACCCCCCATGCCCCCTTTCCCTCAAATGCATCTGATAAAAATTTTGAGATAGCAATTTTGTTAGAAATAGTTGAAAGGTCAGATAAAAAAAACTCCGGTGTCGAGACAACCCCCCAGGGCCCGGGGGAAGGCATTGCAAGTTATGCTCCGGAGGCATGTATGGTTCTTATGGAAGCTATGCTCGTATAAATATCAGAGAGGGCTCATTTGATGGGAAATTAAAAGTTCCAGTTCACTTTAAAGAATCAAAAGATATCAGAGGGCAACTAGCCCCCCCCCCCCCCTCTACGCCCTTTTTTCCCCAAACCCATCCAATAAGAACTTTGAGATGGCCATATTTTAAAAAAGTTCAAAGATCATATAAAGAAAACTCCGGGGTCGACACAACCCCCCCCCCCAGGCACAAGGGAATATGTGGTTCTTATGGAAGGGATGCGCGTAAAAACTTCAGAGGGCTCATTTGCTTGGAAATTGAAAGTTATAGTTCAGTTTTTGAGAGTCAAAAGAGATTGGAGGGCAACTAGCACCAAATGCATCTGATAAAAATTTCAAGGCAGTCATTTTGTTAAAAAATAGTTCAAAGATCAGATAAAAAAAATCCGGTGTTGACACCACCCCAGGGCCCGGGGGCAGGCGTTGCAAGTTATACCCTGAGGGCATGTATGGTTCTTATGGAAGGTATACTCGTATAAACATCAGAGTGCTCATTTGATTGGAAATTGAAAGTTCCAGTTCATTTTTAAAGAGTCAGAAGATATCGGAGGGCAACTAGCCCCCCATCACCACCACCCCCACCCCCTTCCACGCTCTTTTTTCCTCAAACCCATCCGATAAGAACTTTGAGGTAGCCATTTTTTTAAAATAGTTCAAAAATTATGTAACGAAAACTCTGGGGTCGACACAACCCCCCAGGGCCTGAGGGCAGGCGTTGTAAGTTATGTCCTGGGGGAAAATATGGTTCTTATGGAAGGGATGCACATAAAAAAAACCGCAGAGAGGGCTCATTTGATTGAAAATTGAAAGTTCAAGTTCAGTTTTCAAAAGTCAAAAAAGATCGGAAGACCAACTGCAACTAGCCCCCTCCCCCCCCGCTCTTCATCCTATTTTCCTCAAACCCATCCAATAAGAACTTTGAGAGCGCCATTTTTTTCAAAATGATTTACAGATCACATAACAAAACTGAGGTCAAGACAATCCTCCAGGGCCCAGTGTAGGAGTTGTAAGTTATGCCTGGGGGGCATATATAGCTCTTAAGGAAGGAATGCTCGTATAAACTTCAGCAAGGGCTAATTTCATTGGAAATTGAAAGTTCTAGTTCAGTTTTAAGAGTCAAAAGAGATCAGAGGGCAATTATCCCCCCACGCCCCTTTTCCCCCAAATGCATTCAATAAAATTTTGAGATAGCCAGTTTGTTAAAAATAGTTCAAAGGTCAGATAAACAAAAATCCGGCATTGCCCCAACCCACCAGGCCCCGGAGGCAGGCGCTCTATGTTATGCCCTGTGGGCATATATGGTTCTTATAGAAGGGATGCTCGTATAAACTTCAGAGAGGGCTCATTTGAATGGAAACTGAAAGTTCTAGTTCAATTTTTAAGAGTCAAAAGAGATCAGAGGGCCCCCCCCCCCACCCCTTTTTTTCCCCCAACCCTTCCGATACAAATTTTGAGATAGCCATTTTTTAAAAATAGTTAAAAGGTCAAAAAACAAAAACTCCGGTGTCCATACAACCCCCCAGGGCCCGGGGCCAGGCATTGTAAGTTTTGTCTCGGGACCGTATATGATTCTTACGAAATAAAAGCTCACATAAACTTCAGAGAGGGCTCATTTTATTGGAAATTCAAAGTTCTAGTTCACTTTCTCAGAGTCAAAAGAGATGGGAGGGCAACTCGCCCCTCCATGCCTTTTTCATCCCCAAACCGATCCGTTAAAAATTCTGAGATGACTATTTAGTTTAATATAGGTCAAACATCAGATATTAAAACTCCGGGGTCGGAACAATCCCCCAAGGCCCGGGACAGGCGTTATAAGTTATGCCCTGGGGTATATATAGTTCTCATCAAAGGGATGCTCGTACAAACTTCAGAGAGGGCTCATTTGATTGAAAATGGAAATTTCTAGTTCACTTTTAAAGAGTCAAAAGAGATCGAAGGTCAGTTAGCCCCCCCCCCCCCCGACCTCTTTTCCTCAATCCCATCCCAGAAAATTTTTGAGATAACCATTTTGTTAAAAATAGTTCAAACATCAGATAATTAGAACTCCAAGGTTGACAAAAACCCATTTTTTACTTTGGTATTGTTACTTTTATACCAGTTTTGATATTTTTATGAACATTTGATTTTGAAAAAAAAGGTTGATTTTGAAATAAGAAATTTTTAAAAACTTGAAACTTCAAAAACAAGTCAAAATCTGCAATCAAATCAAACAAAAATTGATTAAAAAATAATTTTCAGAAAAAGAAGTTTTTTAAAAGTAAAGGCCATTTTAAACTTCAGATTAGCAGATACAAATAGCTGTTAAAATTCAAACTCAAAACGACGAGAAATTACTATTAAAGAATAAATGAAACCCAAAACAAAAATTAAATAAACAATCATACCAAAAAAACAGACAACAAGTAATAATATAAATGAATAAATAGATCTTAAAGCGAGTAATGCATAATTGAATATGCAAATCAAGCTTAAAACGAAAAAAAATATTTTGCTATTGAAGTATAAATGAAGCTCAAAACGAACAGAAATTAAATAAACAATCAATGCAAACAAACATAATGAATAAATAAATCTTAAAACGAGTGAAACTTAAATTGAATATGCAAATCAAGCTTGAAACGAACAGAACACTTGGTCTTTTCACTTATTACAAACAAGAGTTTGGGTATCGCCTGTAAAAGTCCCTTCTCTCACTGTAAAAGTCTAAAACCAACTGCGACATTGGCGCTTTACTGAAAACTATTCGTGTCTTGAACAGTCTTGGAGAGTATAAACAAAATCAAATTGAATATTTGATATATAATGATATTAATTGCTGAAAGATCCATCAGTTCAACATTTATTTCAATGTAATTTTATTTTCATTTTCAATGCTGTAAGAACTGGAAAAGAAAATATTTGTAATATAATTCGTTTTGAGTAAACAGCCAATGACGCAGTAGGCCTTTGGATTTTACAGCTAAGGAAGGGGCAGCATCCAAACTTCTGTTTGTAGAAAAAATATATTCTTCTTGAACAATCTTAGAAAGAACTAACAAATTAAACAGAACATTTGATGCATAATGATATTAATTGCGGAAAGCTCATCAGCTAAAAATTTTACTGTAATGTTAATGTTTATCTTCAGTATTAAGTACAAAAGAATATATTTGTAATAAAATTTGTTTTCAGTAAAGCGCCAATTACGCAGTAGGTTTTAGTGCTCGTTTGTAAAGATGGTATATATGCAATTCACCTAGCACGCAATATCTAAGATATTGCGATTCGCACGCAATATATGCAATTCGCACGCAATATCTAAGAATTTAATTTCAGTAAAACAGCTCCAAGACTTTAGAAATAAAAAATGCCGATAATAATGTACACATCAAAAGCAACCACTATTCGTGTCGATTTCAAACATCTAAAATACAACCGGTTTGAAGTTAACAATCTAAAAGCATTAGCATTAACAAAGTGTCTTATGCCATCCCTAAGGGACGGACCTGTCTGCGTCCAAGGTTAAAATAAAAAAAAAAAAATTAAAGTTTAAATAATTTTCGAAAATGCAGGAAAACATTGCCAAAGAAGAATTCGTAGAGTTACACTATGAAATTCAACTTCTCAAAGAACCCAAAATCAAAAGTTTGAATTCCCTCTTTATATAAGAAAAAAATTTCGCATTTTCTCCAAGAAGGATTTATTTTGTTTTTTCGTTTTGATGGCTTTTTTTGTCATTGGTTGTCACGTCAAGCTAGGGGTTGTAGAATATGAGTAGAGGGATAATCTGAACTAAATACCAAGTTTAATTTCCCATTTCAAGAAACAAAAGAAAAGTGTGTAACAAAGTACCAAATTCTTCAATTTCGCGCCCAAAAACTACAATTTTGCCAAGCTAGGTCCAAAAATGCTCTCGAGCGAAAATTCTGAGATACGAAAGGTGTTTAATCAATACTGAATGAAGAGTCATTTAATAGAACATACATGCAATAACCCAGGTGAAAAACCCATATATACATCCAATGATGCAGATTTCAATTATTAAAATGCCCAGATACAACATGACCAGAGCTCCAACTAAAATATGTCTGTAAAGGATAGACTAATTGCGTAATTTGGAGTCATTACTCCTGCAGCTACACGAATCAAGTCCCCTGTTGTGGCCCAATTTTTAACTTTTGAACATTCTGGGTAAAATGACGATATCAAAATTTTGATCTTTTACCATTTGGGGATACATGAGAAAGGGGGGGGGGGTGAGCATGCAGGAGGGGTCTGGCTCCGTTTCAATCGGTATGAGTTATAACCCATAGAAATAGAACCAGAAATTTCAAATTCTGATCGGATAAACCCCCTCCTAAGTTTCTACAACTATACATTATATACCAAGTGGCCGAGAAAAAAAAATTAATTTGGCAGGCACCCCCCTCCCCCCTCATTGCAGACCGATCTTTTATGGATCTCTAAAAAGCAGAATTACGAGACTTATTCTTAATTCCCAACAAACACACTTGAGATTGAACATTCTCTTCTGACAGGTGCATAATGACAAGATTTAGGTACGTCACTCCCCTTCCATCCCCCATGAAGTTGGATCGGGCGTCCACGTGCCCAGCATAGACCGGATGGGGTCTGGACAGCCCAAGGGTAGATTAGATACAATTTATATGTAAAAGCCTTGGAAAAACAAGATACTCTCTGAGAAACAAGGATCTCTCTCTCTCTCGCACACGCTCTCTTCTATTTCTTCCCTATAATAGATTTCAGCTTTTTACATCTAACTAAATTGCGAATAATACATACATTTGATCCTTCAAGAACGTGAGTTATCACAACCGCCATTGGATCAGCATGCATCATGAGTTGAACCAAAGGAGCTTTCATTGCAGCTTCGCCATAAGCCTTAAGAACCATGACTCGATTCATGTCAGAATCCATCTTTGATCTTGAATCTCGTCGAAAAGTAGCAAAAAATCCACCCGATCTTTGGGCGAGAGAAAGCTTTTCGAAGTTGTGAAGACGCGATAAAACTGCCTCTAGGTGGGAGCGAGCAACTAGACCGAGGGCCTCTGGGCAACTCTAAAACATAATAACATTGAATTAAATACACAGTGGACCATTTGTTTTGATAATATTTTTTTTTTAGATGTTCATTATCCTTAGAGAGGGAGGAGTCAACAATATAAACCTAAGGAGCACCAGTACTCCTTTCATGGGGACACGTGAGACAACTTTCAAATTTTTAGCCACAGCATCCACGAAAATGGCATGAAAAACACAGTATGTTTTACGCAGATTTTTTTCTTTTGAATACTACAGTCAAGAGTTACAAACCCTGGAAGTACAGGAAATATAAAAATGGATTACATAAGCACAGGCCTACTTAAATAGGACAGTTGCACTACACATTTGACAAGGAATCTTTAATAAGAAGTACTTATTGGCGTTAGGGAGAAAAAAAAATCATGATAGATAATAGATCCCTGTGTCCCCTTCCATTTGGAGGGGGGGCAATTTTTGACGTTATATAGATATATAGATATATACATATATATATATATATATATATATATATATATATATATATATATATATATATATATATATATATATATATATATATATATATATATATATACATATATATATATATATATATATATATATATATATATATATATATATATATATATATATATATATATATATATATATATATATATATATATATATATATATATATATATATATATATATATATATATATATATATATATATATATATATATATATATATATATATATATATATATATATATATATATATATATATATATATATATATATATATGTATATATGTATATATGTATATATCTATATGTATATATATATATATATATATATATATATATATATATATGTATATATATATATATATATATATATATATATATATATATATATATATATATATATATATATATATATATATATATATATATATATACATATATATATATATATATATATATATATATATATATATATATATATATATATATATATATATATATATATATATATATATATAACCGCTAACGTGAGCCTTTCCTTGATGTCATGACGTCACCACAGGTTCATTACAACCACCCTGGGAAGAATACGAATTCTTCCTTAAAGTCCTGACCTATTTAGAACGTTTCTGTGGCCAGTCATACTCGCTTTCTCGCTGTCGCTTGTAATTCTCGCTGCCACTTATCTTCTAACCACATATTTCTTTGGTCTCGCTGTGGCATATCTTTTAGCCGCATAATACTTCATTCTTCACTTTCATTTCTTATTCGTTCTACTCCATGTTGTCGCATGTACTGTAACCGCATATTTCTTTTATCTTCACTTTTGTTTTAACTTGTTTTAATTTTTGCTGCCAATTATCTTCGAACCGAAGATTTCTATGTTCTTCCCTTTTGTTTTTGAATCGTAGTAATTTTTGCTGACACAAGTATACTGACTGCATATTTCTTTGCTCTTCATTTTCATTTATCATTACTTTAGACTTTTTTTCAATACCCTTTACCTTAGCTGCTCGGATTGGTCAGATCCGGTCGGATCGGATTGGTATTGTTACGTTTTATGGTCTAGGTTCTTCATTTGTCATCTAGGCATTATAATTACTATCTTTATTTGCTCTACTTACTCTAGGCATTATAAGACTACTTAAAACGCCTTTTGTAAATAGACTAATTACACTTTGTATTTTATACTTAGCTATGTTCCTTTTGTAATGTCGTATGCGTCATAGATATGAAAACGATACATTTACTCTTGGGGGGGGGGGGAATAACATAGTTTATTCTCTTGAAATGTACTCATAAATATGACGTTAATCATATGAATTTTCTTGTTAATCATTTGTTTCTTGTTTAATTTTGCCGGCATAATAAGCACTGGAAAAGATAAAATCACTACTGAGGCAAATATGACGCATGTATGCTTTTTGAATGTATTCATAAATATGACATGAATCTTTTTTCAAAAAATAAGGCTCTTAAGGTGATGTGGTAGTTTATTGCTCGATTTTCAGGCTCTCTTGTCAGTGAATTTTTCTTAGGACAAAGCTTCAATTAGCGACCTCTCCAGGGGGCTTATTTATCAAGATCAATCAAGAATTTGGGGGGTTGACAGGTAAGAAAAGTTGACATTTGCTAATGAATGAGTTAAAGCACGTTTGTTTTTACGAAGGGATCACATCTTGATGGAAGAAAAACAAGTACAAGAGAAGGAATTTTGATTGAAATGGTAATTTTATTAAATGAGCGATATTTTATACGCAGGGATAATTTTTCGGGGGCAAGCGTCTAGGGAGGAAATCATCCGGGAGGGGCATTAGCCAGAAAAGTGTTAATTCACAAATAACTATGAAAAATCATTGGAAGTCGAATTCAAAGTGTTTTCTTCGGCTCGGGGAGCGGGGAATTATTTGGACAATAAAAATACGTAAACAACTTGGAGATTTTCGTTAAAAATCAAATTCAAAGCCATGTGTTTTCTCTGGGTTTACCGTGACAATCGTTCTAACATTTTTGATTACGTTTGAAAAACAGAGTGGGGGATTAGCTGGGACACCAAAAATATATAAACATGTGAAATGGATGGTAAGTTTAAGGAAACAAAGGGCGTAGTTTGCTATGGAGCAGGGGGCAACTATCCCTCCCAGACCTTGGTTTGCCTCCCCCCAGACCCCGGTTTGCCTCCCCCCAGACCCAGGTTTGCCCCCCCCCCCATAACTGAAATTTAGTTTCTTCTAAAATATTATCAAAACTAAGATAACCCTGCATAATTCAAGCATCAACATGAACAGATTAGTTTTTAGTACATATTTAGGTGGCACGTCACTGAGCTTCCATCAGCGCGCTGACGCCGCCACTGATTCTATCGGCGGCGGCGCCACTAATACGCCACCGTTTGTTTTTTTTTTTGCTCACTTTTTTTCTTATCGATATTGACCTCCGGGCTTCAACCGTCATCCCGGCTAATTTATTTCTTAAAAATAAATACTGTCATCTTGGGCTCGCCATGTATATCGGTTCGTAGGAAGAAGAAAAAGAAATTTTTCTTGAAACAAAAATTCTACCTTCCACTTTGAAATTCTGTCCATTTTTCTTTCTGATTTTTCGGATGAAAAGAGGTAGATAAAAGAGCATTAGGCAATTCAGGATGTGATCTGGAAAAGAGCTAGTATCGAAAAGAAACTATATCTATAGAAATGAATTACATTTTTTTTTTTTTTTTTTTTTTTTTTTTTTTTTTTTTTTTGCACAGTGAGCAGAGCACACTGAAGTTGAAGTACCCTTGAACTTTGACTTGAAACTTCATAACTCGACCACTTCTTTCAGAAAAGAATTTTGGAGGGTTATTCCGTGCTGATAAGAAAAGAGGGTAAAGGTGCAGTTTAGTTCCCACTGTAGCGTAGGGCGCATAGGCCCTATGGTAAAGGTGCATTTGGCTCTTAACATTTCCAAGTCTAAGTTTTGGGCTTTTTCTAGATTTTCTACAGCGTTTCCGAGTATTCGTATAATACATAAGTCAAGTGGCCTCTCCTTAGATCTGAAAGTGGCAATGTCCGATTCCTTCGAATCCTTCTTGATGAGAATCTGTCTTAAAAATTCCACATTAATGCTTTAAAGGTAAAAATTGCCAGGAATTGTGCCATTTGACGTAAACTGAAGCACACATTCCCTGGATCTATCTTACATCTTCTTTTTTTTACCAAGATTCTATCATATATTTCTTATTGTTCAACCATTTGCATGTCCACTTTCCAGTTAAATTTTCGGAGTACAGCGTCTCTTCATGAGAAGGCCAGACTAGTTGTAAAGTTTGCAAAACCATCTTCTGTTAAACCTCTCTTAAATCTCCGGTCCGTTTATGTTTTGCATGTGCTTCGTTTATTTTTGGACGGTTACATGGGACTCTTCCAACTGTATTTCAGCCTCCTATTTCTGTATGTGAATGCTCTTCCTATTACCTACAGGTTCGGTCTGATTTTAGCCCTCTAAGATTTTAGCCCTCTTTAGCCCTGTGTGTCTGATTTTAGCCCTGAGCATTATCTGTGTCTGATTTTAGCCCTCTTCAGACCGAACACCCTGCATTCGGTCTGATTTTAGCCCTCTGATTGCACCTTCAAGAGTATGGAATTCGTTTCCAGCTGTTGCTCGGGGCTGCTATTTCTTTAGCACATTTAACGTCTTGTAAAATCTGTGTCTGATTTTAGCCCTCTTCAGACCGAACACCCTGCGTTCGGTCTGATTTTAGCCCTCTGATTGCACCTTCAAGAGTATGGAATTCGTTTCCAGCTGTTGCTCGGGGCTGCTATTTCTTTAGCACATTTAACGTCTTGTGGTTGATTTTTTAAAAGCTATTTAACTTATAAAAGGTTAGAAATAATGTTTTTTTTATTTATCAAGTTATTTTTTTATTTCTATATTTTGGATGTTTTTTTTTTTCTCTTCATTAAGTATCTTTTTTCATTTCTTTATTTATATATATATATATATATATATATATATATATATATATATATATATATATATATATATATATATATATATATATATATATATATATATATATATATATATATATATATATATATATATATATATATATATATATATATATATATATATATATATATATATATATATATATATATATATATATATATATATATATATATATATATATATATATATATATATATATATATATAAGCGATTGACCAATTAATTGATTAGCATAGTCGAAATCAGCCATTCTCTTCATTTTGCCGAAAATCAAGCTGTGCCGCTTCAAAAAATACGTAAGGCTGGTCTTTGAACCCTGATGTCGTTGCTTCTTGCCTTGAAGCAAAATTTTGGTTTAATCTCTTTGAAGGGTTGCGACCGTCCTTCAACTGGTACTGTGAATCTTTTTCGTCTCCATACAAAGAGAAGCTTTTCTAGGGCTCTGAGTATTCATCGTAGAAACCTATTAAACGCTTATCCCGCAAGTGCTAAAAATGATAGAAATCTTCTCTTTAGAATTATCTCTTGCAGAAATGGGTTAGCTTAATCTGTCTCTGCGGCTGACATTCCTGATGAGGAATGGTATGCCTCCGAATGAATCCGAATTTGCTGCTCCTGATCGGAATCTTGAACATTTTTATGAAACTGAGTTAGATAATTTCCTTGCTACCAGTCCTAAGAGAGAGTTCGTTGTTAGTCATTAGGCATTTCAAACCTAAATCATCCCAGGGTATTGACGACATCAGTCCTTTGCATTTGAAGTTTGTGGAAGGGGCATTAGTCCAACACTTGGCACTTTTATGCAGATGATTTTTACACAGCCAATTGTACCCTCTTCTTTTTGCATTGGAGATCTTATCCCAATTCCCAAAAAAGGAAAACCAAACCCAGAATGTTCGTCGTTTCGACCTATTACGATTGTGACTTCCTTTTGCAAAGTCATCGTGCTTCTTTTTCGATCTGACCTTGAACAGACATGTCATACTTCACCTCACCAGTTCAGGTTCAAGCGGGGAATAGGCTGTGCTGATGCCCTTACAATTGTAGCCAATGTACTAATTGATACCGAATCCTCAAAAGAATGTCTAGTTCTCACTAGTCACGATATCAGACGCGCCTTTGATTCCTCATCCACCCAGTTATACTCTTTAACATATGAACTCTCGATTATGTAGTCGTCTGAAACTACCTCCGGACAAAAATATGCCCCAGTTCCACATGAGAAACTCATTCCTGTCTTGAAAGATGCACGCCAAGGAGCAGTTTCTTCTCCTAATCTTTTCAATAATTGTGTGTCGGATGCCGAAGACCAGTGCCCCACATATCTGATATTATCTTCATTGAATCTGTCTCTAGTTTGTTACGCAGATGATGTTTTAAATCTCAGCCGTACCCTCTGAGCATCTTCAACTTGGCCTTCGTTTTCGATGCTGATAAGTCAGAAATAGTGCTTTTTGATTGGAAAGGTGAGCCACCGCCCTCTCAAGCACTTGGCGATGCCACTGTTAGAGCTGTTGACCACCTCGTTTATTTAGGTCTTCCCATTTGTTCGTTGCTACGCCGCACCCAATCCATTCTCCTAGACCATCTCGTACGACGTATATATTTTTCTTATTCATCCATATTTGCAGCAAAGTTTCAATTCAACCGCTTTTTATTAGCAAGCCTTTTCAATGCTGTAGCCCTCCCTCGCATTTTGTATAATGCTCCATTCTGGAAGTTCTTTACTATAACTGATTTTCTGAAAGTACGATCTATTTTCTTTCGGTTGGCCAAGTATTTGCTTCGGCTACCGCTTTGGCATCGGAATTCTCTATTGGTTGGAAAGTATGGACTTGCTGACCCTGAACTTGCAATCTCTAAGTATAATAAGCATAAATGAAGGCGTAGTTCTTCACATTCACAGAATGATTGGTACCCCGTTTTAGTTCAATATCATTTAAGTTTTTTGTGTTTTTTGCGAAAATCTTTTTTTTTTTTTTTTTTTTATATATTTATGAATACGTTTATGTTATATGTGTGAAATTGGTTTTGCTTCGTTTTATTTTGTTCTTATTCTTAGTTTGTCCTTGATTTATTTACAATTTGCGTTCTTATTTGATTTTTATTGGTTTTGTCGATATTTATCTTTTACTATTGTTTCTTTTTTATTTTATTTTTTCATATTTTGCTCCGTCCTTTTCAAGTTTTTGTAGACAGATTTCAATTAATAAATAAATCATAATTTTTTTTTTTTTTTTAATGGTTTAAAAAGTTTGGTGGCTGATTTACTATAGTAAAATTGTTAACCAGTAATTTGTTACATGGGGATATATTTTTTCTTTATTTGTCTTTTTTTCAAATCTGGGTAGTCCTAGATCGCCAGATTTCAGCGTCATATTTGAATGAACTCCCTTCCCTTCTGTCACTTTTTATTCGTCTGCTAAGATATTTATTTCACAAATGTCTATAACAAGCCCCGAAGGTTCGAATTCGCATTTTGGAGTCATAAAACACAAAAAAAAATCATAAAAAAAAGCAAAAAACTAAAAAACTGGCAAACCATTGCCAAAAACAACAATATCAGAATGGAAATGTTGTGTTTTATGTGAGTCTGCTCTCTGTCTGTTCTCTTATCCGTGTCTGTTATTGTGTCTGCTCTCTATTTTTAGGAGTAGGTGTTTCTTTTGGCATTTTATGTGGTTAAATGTTTAATAATTTAGGCTTTGAATGTCTTGTTTCATGATCTCCCTCTTTTGCAGGCCATGGAGCCTTTGTGGGGGCTTGTGATTGTGTTATTGAATTGTTGTTGTTTTTTTCCCTTTTTTTTGTTGACAGATACCTTATCTTATCCATTGAAATAAAAAAAAGTAAAAAAATAAAGCTTAAGTGGCCTCACTTAATTTAGTGGCCTAATAACTTCCTAATTTTGCTATTGTTTGGCGAAAGATATTCCCGTCCGAAAATTGCTACGTTATTCTGCTGACAGTTCTTTGGAATTATTCAACTGACTATATTTTGCCAAGGAAAGATACAGCAAAAGGAAAAAAATCATAGATTGGTAAAAGATAAATATGATAAAAAAGGCAAAAATTGGAATAGAAGGTTAGACAAATTAGGGGATATTACCTGTCTCTCTATTTCAAATACCGGACGTGCAGCATGAAGAATTAAATCCACCATACTTTCTGCTAATTCACTGGAATCCGTCTTCTCGGTAATTATTCCTAGCAAAAGGTATAAAAATGCCCTTTCATCGGGAAAATCCACATAGAAATCGAGTTGGGACTCCAAGGCTGATCCAAATTTTGTGGCAAAACTCTGTTCATCTTTAGCGTTACTACTACCTGCGTCCTGGTCAAGGAAGTCAACTGTTCCTTCAAATAGATTAAGAACTTCACTGCGCCAGGCCTTTCTTTCAACTGGGTCTGCAGTACGTAGGTCTGCAAAACAAAAGCATAAATTTTTGTTCACGCCCATTTTACCCCTGAGGAACTCTAAAGGTTTCTACTCTTCATAGCAGAAATGAATTGTGGCTTTATTAACTTTGTAAAAGAAAAATGGTAAAGTATATTTTGTTTTTAGCAAAGCGCAAATGACGCTCCTGCCCAAAAAGGCCTAGAATGCGTTACCTCTGCTCTTGTGTGCAGTAATTTTGGCTTATTCTAATTTGATTTGATTATTCGTTGCAATTTCTGTTCATTTTGATCTCATTAAACTCATTGGTAGGTTAGTGATTTCTGTTAATTTTAAGTGAATTAATATATGACTTTATTTCAGTTCGTCATGATTTAATATAGCTCTTTACCTTTCTTAGAAAATCTCCTTTTTTGGAAGAAGATTTTTTAATTAATAGTAAGGAAAAGGAAAAGGAAAGGGTTGCTACTGTTCATAAAGAAACCCTAAAATATATTTAGAAAAATACCTCAAACAAATTAAAATAATTACTTATCGGACTCAAAAGTTACTCAATTACTATTATAATTACTCAAAAATTCGTTAGTTCGGTAATGCACTCCATCCTCCCCCCTAAAGGAGAAATATATAACCCAGGGCAAAACACAAAGCTAGAAAACTATAATAATTATTTTGTTAATCAAAATGTTAAAAACAACAAAAAAAGTTTAAAATATACTTTTTATCAGCAAAATCCAAACCACGCTCCTGTATTTAGAAGCCCTAAAGTGCGTTAGCCTCAACCTACCCTCCAATGATACCTATAAAATATATTTATCCTTTGCTTTTCATGGCTAAAATCCCTCCTTCTTCTAACATATATTACGAAATATCTCTCCGTCAGTACCATTACCTCATTTTAAAAAGATGACAACAACTGAATGATACCGTACATCTTTTATTATTCTAATTATTATTATATATATTACAATTGTTTGTTTAGGTTATATAAACATAATAATATAATTCAAATCATAATATAATGATTCAAAATTAAAATTAACAAAAGTTACTACCAATGAATAAATTGGACCAAAACGAACAGGAACTGCAACGAATAATCAAGTCTAACTTAAAACAAGCCAAAATTACCGCAAACAAGATGGGGGCTACCGCCCTCTAGGCGTTTTAAGGGCAGGAGGGTCATTTGTGCTTTATTGAAAACAAGATATATTTTTACATTTGAATGGTTAACATTAACGTTCAAATTGAATTAATTATATATTTAATAACTTAGTCTTTTTTCATTGATTGTGTTCAGTAATGTTGGTCATTCTGGTGACTTTATCATTGTCATTATGGATATTTTGAGATAGAAACAATTTCTATTGTTTTTTTCAATATTTGTGAATAGCCTAGGGCTATACATCGTTCCATTAGGGGGATGGTGGATGGGGCACATTGTCAAACTAAAAAATTTTGAATTGCGAAAAGTAAAAATGTCATTTTTTTTTTTATGGGCCAATTAAATTTCCATTTTTCGTATTTTCACGAATCTGAGCTAGTTCCTAGGGAGAGGTTTAAAAAGTAAAAGAAAATTTCATTTTTAGGTCCAATTTTCTGAAATTTTTCTGTGGCGTGGGGCGAGGCTCCTTGAATAAATCTTGGGAGAACCCCTCTCTTCCTTTTAGAGGATTAAGTCGCAATGTAGTTAGTACTAATGAATTGGGTTTTATTTGAACCCTTTCCAATTTTCAAAAGTACTTACTTTTCTAAAAAATTAAATAAATTATTCAAGCGAACTGTCTACAATTGAAAAATAATTTTTTTTTTTAAATAAAGGTTAGCTTCAGATGTGGATTATTCTTGTCCCAAATATAATTTAAGAGTAAATGATGTGGTAACATTCTAGCGGAGTGCATCCAGCTTTAACGTTTCATAAATAATTTTAGAGGGTGATACCCATGTATTCCCAGGGATCCTACAGACAGCTTTGAAAAGTGCAATCTTCCAAGTTTGTAAATTTATTAATGAAGTGGCAAAGCCAAAAAGAGAGATTTTTATCAAGAAAATAACCAGAAACCAAGTATAGCTATCACTGGGCCTGCTGATAGAACCCCTTCAGACATATTTTCCGAAAGTTGGGGGTAAGCCTGAGAAATTTACGAGAAAATCAGGAAGTTCGACATTGCAACATTTAATGCCAGGCAATTAGCATCTACGGGCGTCCAAAAATCTAGCTGCGGGAATCAGACCAGAATCAAGAGCCGAATGTAGAAAATTTAAGAGTAGCACGGTCCCACTCAGTTGATTGCTTTGGTAGGAATTTTTTTTCTGAGTTTTTTCCCTTTCCTCAAAAAAAATTCTGCGTACCTGCCTGAATGCCCATTATTTTTTTTTTTTTTTTATTATTATTTTTTTGTATAGTTCAGTTGTCTTATTACTACTGCTTGCGAAATGGTTTTTCTCTATATTACTTTTAAGGTCTTTTATGTCGCCCTACATCTTTTTATCTATATTTTTTATTCTTCTTCTTGCACTGAGGTTTCAGCGTCTCGGCCAAAATCTGTGCATTTTTCTCTTTTTTACTGGCTGGGATTTACCTCATTTTATGGTTTACCAAAATTTTGGTAGTAGGCTAAAGGCCTGAATTGACGTTGCGTTTTTCAAGCTACAAATAACCATGTTTATTCACTATGGACGAATTTTATGCCGGGTTTTGAAACATGAGCTCTTTCTAGGTTAACTCTACTTTTGAGCGTTATTTTTTAGGCTTACTTTTAAGCTTGAGATAAATTGTCAGTATGTTTTGCACATAAGACATAAGAGTTGCGGAATGTTTTACTAGCTCTCTTAAGCAGCTACTTGATATCTTGGCAAAGTAAATTATCTTAGTTGAGTATCCATATGTTCTACAAATCTAAAAATAATTTTCCAAGAATGTGATATCTTGTCTGTGAAAAAGCCAGCTGATGATTAGGTGTTTACCCTCTTGAAACGCTTGAAGATGACACTAGGTCTGTCTAGCCCAAATTCTTGCCGTGGGAAGTTGTACTGAATTTACCAACATTTTCACAAAGATAGTGTTCACCCCAAGGGCAAAGTTAGGGGGAAATTGGCATAGGGGGTATTATTTTTGCAACTTATGTGCTCAATGGCGAAAAAAACGTAAACTTTCTTAAATTTTAGTAGCCAGTTTCCTCCCCAGCCGAAAACAAACAAATAACAAAAATTTGAGTTAGTTTGGTCAAACTGAAATCTATATTTTTTTAACTTTATTAAACAAAACATTTACAACACACATAACAAAATGACACTTTTCTGGGCTGTCAAAGACTCAGATTCAAGGCCGCCCAAAGGAGCAGTCCAGTACCCATTGAAAACGAACATACCCTCATTCAAAATTTATTTCAATCCAAATTTCACTTATCAACCTAACAACTAATTGTAAAGTTGCCTAATTAACTTCAACATAAACCACCAAATACCAATCCTTCATCATAAAAACAAACAACTGGTAAAACAATAGGGAGTTCTTTTTACCTACAATCTAATTTTTTTATCCAATTACCTACAACATAAACCACGAAATACAAGTCCTCCATCATAAAAACAAACAATAGGTAAAGCAATAGGGAATTTTTTTACCTACAACCTAATTTTTTTACCAATTACCTACAACATAAACCACCAAATACCAATCCTTCATCATAAAAACAAACAACTGGTAAAACAATAGGGAGTTCTTTTTACCTACAACCTAATTTTTTTACCGATTACCTACAACATAAACCACGAAATACAAGTACTCCATCATAAAAACAAACAATAGGTAAAGCAATAGGGAATTTTTTTACCTTCAACCTAATTTTTTTACCAATTACCTACAACATAAACCACGAAATACAAGTCCTCCATCATAAAAACAAACAATTGGTAAAACAATAAGGAATTTCGAAAACAGTGAAATTTTTTTAAAGCTTTAATGAATATTTCGCTCTATATTTAATAGACGTCGTCAGCAAAACACTTGGGCATATAAAATAAAACTTACAATAAAATGCAATCTTGAAAATTAAAAATTAAAACAGTCCCAGAATCATTATTTCAACGCAGTTCAACCAGTCCTTTTATGATGGAAAGGCAGTGGGGTCTTCGTTGTTATTTACAATCCTTCATTCTCCTTCAAATCCCATACCCCACAAAAAACAATATTTATAGCTTTATATATACTTATAAATTGTCGTGTGGTTTAAAAACTATATTCATCATGAGATTTATTTTTTAAGCAATACTTTTAATTTCAGTTCAAATGAGTCGTATCCCGATCTTCTAGGACCATAGGTTGTATACGTCCACCCTGGGAAGAAGAAGAAGAAAAAAAACGCATTCGTGATCTTTCTCCTGGCAAAAAAATGCAAAATTCCACGTTTTTCCAATTGGGATCTTGAAACTTCTACAACAAGGTTGTCATATACGGTAAAACTGATGGTGTGATTTTCATTAAGATTGCTTGACTTTTAAAGGGTGTTTTCCGCCATCTTTGGAAATAAAGCATACTTTCCGAGGCTTGTAGCTTTTGATGGGTAACACTAAACTTAATGAGCCTTATTTATTTGTAATCAGACGGATAAGCCAATTGTTTTGGTATATCTATTCATATCAAAATTCCTGTTTTTTAGAGTTCGGTTACTATTGAGCCGCGTCGCTCCTTACTTACAGGTCGTTACCGCAAACTTTAAAAAGGCAGTGTGGTTTTTGTTGCTATTTACAATCGTTCATCCTCCTCCGATTCCCTCACCCCATAAAAAACCAATTTTATATCTTTGTATATATCTATATTTTTTGTCAAATTAAAAACTATACTCTTAATACAATTTATTCTTTAAGCAATACTTATATTTTTCAAGCAATATAAGCAATAATTATTCAAATCCTCATTTTTCGTAACTTCACTATCCATCTCATTCCACAAACTAAGGTTAAAGCAGGTCAAATAGGAATATGGCTTATTATGTCCGTAACTAACACTTACAAAATTATTTATTAGGTCAAGGTTCATAGTTTTTTTTTTTTTTTTTTTTTTTTTTTTTTTTTTTTTTTTTTTACTTTTATTATCATTTGTTGCTCCTTTGTTTATAGTTAATTATTAGTTAGTAGATGAGTTGTATGTACCCGCCCAGTCGCAAGTACTTTTTTGTATCTTTCTTGGGGCAGGTATTGGAATATTAGTTAAATGTATTTTCGATGTTAAATAAACCGAGCTGAACTGAACTGAATGGCACAAGAAGAAACCGCCAACTTTCCAAACTGCAGGAAAACAGTTTCTTCTGCAGCAGAAACAAATAGCAAAAAATTGCGAATTTTTTTAGTCCAAATGAAACCTACAGGGTATAAAAGGGGCTGTTTGCACAGGAAAAATAGCCCCTCTTGGTTTTTAACATAGTAGCATCAATTACCCCTATTACTCAAGAACATAAGTAAAAAAACAGCGTGAAAATAATTATATAAACATTTTTTGTACTGGTGCATTATGTGGACACTAAAGAAGTCAAGTTTGGTTAATGCTAATGAAATATAATAAAATAGGATGCATATATAATAGTTTATAAACAAATTTGGGCTAAATATTTGCACATTAGTGGGGGTGGAGGGTAGAGCATACCATATATTAAATACGTAACCTAACCAAACCTAAGTACTTTTCCCCATCCCTAAACCCCAAAAAACAACAGTTTAAATATCGTAAACGCAATGAAAACAATGCTTAGCATTCCATTTCTCTAAATCGGTCTCTTGCAAAAATAACAAGTTTGGCATGTTTCATCCCTCGTTAGTATATAGCAGTGTCCACATTATGCACCTGTACCGCATTTTCTTTTCAGAATAACACAAAAAAGTAGAAAAATGTCATTTAATTGAGTAAAATATAAATTCCAAAACCAACTATTCTTAAAATTACCTCTCAATAGCAGAATCAAAGATGGAATTTTTGAATCCCACTGAGCTTGTAGGTCCGGAGAAACATAAATAGCAAAATCTCTTAAAAATTCCAAAGCGGATGCAACATGGACACCATTGTGGGATGGCACAATACCAGACAAGATGAAGCAGCGAGTAGCTACCGAGATAGCCATGGATTGTGACATGCCTAAAAAAAGAGATTTGATTCGTAATAAAGCGACCACAGGCCACAAATATTGCTGCAATAGTCTCTTTTGACTACGCGCTACAAAAGACTGCCGTATTCAGGGCTGTTATAATAATAATGATAGCTTTTATTGCTGAAAGAGCCTTAGGGCCATGGCCCTAAGGCCCATACAAAATGAAAGATTCAATTCTAATTAATTCACACTCTGTAAATAAAAATATTATACGAATTATAAGACTCTATTTCTGTATTCCACTACTATATTTGGAGAAACAGGACTACTTTAGAATAAAAAGACTCGTATTGAAATAAAATTAATGTTGAAACCCCTCGGCACATTTATCAATAGCTAATTACAATACTCACCATTTATAGTTGCTAGATAGGCTACATTTACAGCCATCGAGGGGCTATAGTTGGAAACTCCGATTTGGATAAAAAGGCCTGGCATGGAAACCAAATCGGACCCCACATAAATTTGCGTATGGGAAAGTTGATTGATCCCCCTTCGCAAAATAGCCAAACACTGGCATGAAGTCGTATCATATAATAAAATAAATAAATAAATAAACACTAAATTTCCCATTTCACGTCCTTTTTTAATGGTAAAATTCTCTTTAAGAAAGAAAGAGCCAAACAATGTCATGAAGTCATATGATAAAAAATTAAAGAAAAAAAGGTTCCCATTTTACGTCCTTTTTTAATGGTAAAATCCTTTTTAAGAAAGAAAGAGCCAAACAATGTCATGAAGTCATATGATAAAAATTAAAGGAAAAAAAAATTTAAGTTCCCATTGTACGCCCTTTTTCAACGGTAAAATCCTTTTTAAGAAAGTAAGAGCCAAACAATGTCATGAAGTCATATGATAAAAAAATATAAAAAAAGTTCCCATTCTACGCCCTTTTTTAATGGTAAAATTCTTTTTAAGAAAGAAAGAGCCAAACATTGTCATGGTCATATGATATATATAAAAAAAAAAAAAACCACTGATGTTCCCAATGTACGCCTTTTTTAATGGTAAAATTCTTTTTAAGAACGAAAGAGCCAAACATTGCCATGAACCCATTATTCAACACCGAGCTGATGAAATAATATCTGGAAATAAATTCGAGTTAAATCATTCATTAAAAATAAAAGTGAACTATCCAAGATTGGCGCGTAACAGCGGTAAAAAAAAAATATATAGAAGGCTACATGAGAACCAAAGAATCAAAATATACATAAAAAGGGAACTTTTTTTGTTGGTGATACGGCTTCGTGACAAAGTTTGGCTCTTTCTATAAAGAATTTTATCATTAAAAAGGTCATAAAATGGAACTTTTTTGTGATATTGCTTTATGACAATGTTTGGCTCCCTCTTTCTTCAAAGGAACCTTTTTTTTATGATGACGATGATATTCCTTTATGATAACGTTTGCCTCTTTTTTTCTTAGAAAGAATTTTACTATTACAAAAGGGCGTAAAATGATAAGTTTTTTTGTATTATTACTATGTGGCTTCATGGCAATGTTTTGACTCTTCCTTTCTTAAAAAATACTTTACCATGAAAAAAGGACGTAAAATCGGAACATTTGTATATTTGTTTTTTTTATGATTTGACTTCATGAAATTATTTGGCTCTTTATTTCTTAAAGCGAAAGCAACAAGAACCATTAAACAACCATAGTCCATTTTTTGTGAATTTTTACTTGGGAAGGGAGATCAATGAACTTTTCCATACACATGTGTGACTTATTTATTCAATACTGAGCTAATAAGATATTTCTGGAAATAAATTTTGGTTGAAATAACCATTCATTTCAGCCCCCCCCCCTGCTCCCTCAATGGATGCCAGCACAAATCTCAAGGGGAACTTATGGATATTCTAGTGGAGACACCCACACTCTTCTCTTCAAATAGATACACATATGCAGATGTAACGTTAACATCTTCACAGCTGATTTTTAACCTTCTGTTTACTTTAACAACCGTCGAAGAGAATAAACTAAACTTGGGTGTTTATACAATTTCTAGAATTCAAATGAGGTATTTCAGATCTTTTAGGAACGGATATACCGACAAGGCTATAGCATGAGCTATATAAGCCATATGCAGGGTCGTATCTAGGATTTGTTTTAGGGGGAGGGGGGTATAAAAGCATTTTGTGAGGGGGAGGGGATGCAAAAAAAAATTAAAGAACGTATCAAAATTTATTTGTTTTTACGAGTCAGACAAACTTTTCGGGGGTGGGTTCAAACCCTCTCCCCCCTGGATATGGCCTTGGCTATATGGATTTGGGAACGGGTGATGTCTTTCTTTTTTTGGCAAGAAGAATATAGTGCACAAGATACTGAATCAGATGCACGTACAAAGTTATTACAGGTGAACCATCCATGATTCGCGTGCAACAAAGATAAGAAATATTTGGCATTGCTGTATCAATTGATGGCATCTTTAGAATTTCTTGACTTAAGGCTCCTGCCGAGGGTTCGGCGTAGAGAACGATGAGACCAGGCACCTCCGAGTTGACCTATCGCTTGCCAGGCTCACAGCTTCTTCCACTGGGATGTGGGCTTTGGCGAGAAATTCATCGGCTTTGTCTTTCCACCTAGTGGGGAGGGCGTCCTCTAGGTTACTTCCATCCGTGTATGGTGGGGTCGAAGTCGAATGCAACCCGTGATGGGGCGCCGCATCCCATCAGCGACACCAGGACTGGAATCCCTGTTCTCAGGATTTCAAGTCCAGTGCGCCGAACGGCTCAGCATCAATAATTCCCTTGCTCAAAATTATATTTCAAATTCAAATTGCTCAAATTATACCTAGCCAACGTTTAAGTGTCTATTTTTTATGAAGTTGTTTTACGAAAAAATATATATTAGGCGCCAGAGACTCAGTTAGACTTGATAAGGTTATATTGTTACCTTACTCAGCAGCGTTTCCCCTTCGTTTCTTCTAGCTACAATAACGTATATAGCAGACAGTCAACCCCACCTATCCTCTGTAGGAAAGGAAAGATACCTTCATTTGTTGTCGCTTCTTTTTTTATAAAGCAAAACAAAGTTTAAACTTCTTTTTTTTTAAATTTTTTGCATATTTTAAGGGGAGGGGGGTAGACCCTATTTCACCTTCCGATTGCCTTTAGATTAGACTTTAATTACCTTGCTCTGCAGCTTTTCCGCTTTGTCTTTTTCTTGCCGCAACAATGGCCAAAATTCGCACAACCAACGGAGCGATTCCTACAGCATCTTTCTTCAAAATGAGTGACATGAACTCTGTCCATAGATATGATTCCAAAGAATAGCAAGATGATGCCATAACCAAAAGTGCATTTTCGCTCGTCTGTCGTATTTCCTCGTTGGTGACGTTGGCAATCCGTATCTAAATAGCAGTAAGATATACCTTAATGTTGGTTATGAACTATTTAATTTGTTTATATTTTGTGATGAAAGTGGGCGTGGAATATTGCTAATAGAGCCATCTACAATAAATAGTAATGAATGCAGAAAACTTAAAACAGGAATCTACAGTGGAAACAAAAGAACCTAGAGAGTTTCAAATAACTTCTGTTGGTAACTTAGAAAATAGAATGCAAACATAAGTCTGCTAGTTGTAATTTTAGAAAGGGGTCAGTAATTCTAATTTTTGCTTTATGCATTTGTTAATCTCCAACCAAGGGCTTTTCCGATATATTTTTTCTTATTATCAAGATAAAATACTGTCACAACTATTGGGCAAAACCGATCTTTCGGGTAAATTTTATCTTTTCTCAAATAATTGTCTTGCTGAAAGAAAGCATACCACTCAATACACCTTTTAATACTCATAAGACTGCTGTCCTCACAAATATGTCCCTATCACCCAGCCCCTGGCGCTGGAAGTGAACCTAGGCTAAAAGGAAAATTTTCGGAACTTGTGTTTTTTTAATCAATTCTTTTGGATGAAACACAATTATTGACATCTTACGACTAGTTTCGAGCGGTCAAAAAGACCACTTTGGTGAGGTCAAGAAGAACCCATGTGGTGTTTTATGTAATATAATTCTGATACTATGAACAACAAAATATTCAATCTTGTAATTTATTTCCTTTCATATCATTAAAATCAGTGATGTAATTTAGAAAATTAACTTAAACAAAGATCGCCCTTGTCGGCCAACCGTCTAGGACCAAACAAAAAGCAGGTCGTCCCCGATTGGGGTGGAAGGATGTCGTAAGGGAAATGGAAACTTCCTGGGAGGGTGTAAAGAGCTTTTAATAGATAGGGATGAAGGAGGAGCGTGTGTAGCTGTCTTTGCCTCAAGCGGTTTGGTGATGCAGTGAGTTGTTAGTAGTAGTAGTATGTCAGATATAAGGATGGACCTTAGATGGGGACTGATACACCCCTCCAACCCTAAGTTTTTTCTTTTTTGTAAAGTAAGTTATAATGGTGTAACTAATATGTTACACCAAACTAACATGTGCAAGCAATATTGTATTTGCCGCCAGGCCGGCTTGATACGACACATAATCACAGAAAAATGAGTGGTCTTACCAAAGTATCAGTGGTCCTCACTACAACGTCCCAATGCTAGTCGAACCGAGCCAGGCAGAAGAAAACAGTTAATTCTATTTCTACAAGTCTTATAATAAACAAAATGAAAAAAGATGTCGGTTGAATTAGCTATTTTTTTCACAGAATTAAAGGATTACTAATTTAGAAAATTACCAAATGACATAGTAATATTTAAAACAATATACAACAGACACAATCACTAAGATTTACTAAATCTTACTGAATTACTTAATAATATTTATAGATGTAATATTTAGTAATATAGTCAGATTTGAAGATTTACCATATTACTAGGATAGAGAATTTATAAGATTTACCAAATCATACTAAATAACTTAGTAATATCTACTGTAATTGATAATAGTAATGTTTAGTAATAAATCAAATTTTTAGAGTTACTTTGCAATAAATTACTAACTACTGACCTGAGAGGACATAATTACTAATTAAAATTTTTCTTAAATATGTTAGAACGAAAAAAGAAAGTGAATTGAAGGAATGTTCACGGTATTACAAAACGATCTTAGTTTGGGGGTCTATTTAGCCCCACCTACTTTTCTTCCTCCTAACAGTTAAGGGTAAGTTTACAATTCATCAAAATGCATTCGAACTCCACCTAAGATCAAACTCCGGATCCCGTATTACCACATCATCTATTTGTTGCTAAAAATATTCTATATTAATAAGCTATATTAATATTCTACATTAAAAAGATGATTTGGTTATAGGAAAAGACCTTCGGCTCCAAATGGCTCCTTGTCTTTGACTCTAAATGCCGGCAAAATTACATTGTAAAAGCCAAGACAAGTTAGGTTTCCCTTGGGTGGCAGATACAAAACTTTAGCGAAAATTTTGCAGAAAGACAGGGTAGGAGTTTGAAACACGATATGCCCTAAAGGGGCACGGAAACCTGATATGGACTAGTGAGTACAGATAACTTACAATTTACCAAAATAGACTAAAGATAGACTTAGTAGACTAATGATAGACTAATAAATCCATAATGGACTGATAATTTATCAAAATTTCGTCAATAGAAGAGTTGGTCAGAGTTAACACGATCAAGTATCAATTTTGAAGTTATTGGAAGGGTGTTGTCTGTTTTAAATTAACAGCTATCACGAAGCTGACTAAATTTGTCTGTCGAAAACAACCGGCTAAAGTAATAAAAAAAGACAAAACACATTAATAATTTCCTAGACAACAGTGCTTTTTATTTACAAAAATTAAGAGAGAAAAAACGGGTTGAATTTAAATCGAGCAGTGGAACAAAACAAAAGATAGCCCTTCTCAACGGAAAAAAAAATGAAATAAAAAAGAACATTTTTTTTTAAATTAAATCATCTAAAAAACGACAACCAACACACAAGAGACATAGAGAAAAGAACAAACAACAAAAACAAAGAAATAAATAAAACTTACATTTTAAACACTTCAAGAAATACTGCAATCGTCAGACTAATCGCAGACAAGACAACTATATATGGCAACAGGTCAGAAACTTATAATGCATAAGTTCCTTTGACTTGTTGCCGTATTTAGTTTAAATCTTATTAACAATGTAAATTTAATCAGAAGTGGTGACCTGGAGTTTTATGAATTTTCTTTAAAACAAATATAGTCTACATTTTTAATAGATCTCATTTGCCATTCTGACTTTGAAGAGGAGAATTATCTATGTCTACTAGAGACATTCGGGTGTCTTGCCGGTGATTAGTCAGACAATTATAGTAATTGTAGTTCTGGAAGTGTTTAAAATGTGAGTTGTATTTATTTATTTTTTTATTTTCTTTCTCTCTCTCTCTTTTGTGTGTGGTTTTTTAAATGATTTTTCTATTTTTCTTCGATTTTTTCCGTTAAAAAAGGCTCCCGGACCTGAAGTCGAAATATTCGAATTTTGTTATTATTTAAATTTTATTTTATCTTTGACTTTTGTTTTTCATTTTTTTTTTTTTTTTATCTTTAGTTTTGTTCCACTGCTTTATTTAAATTACACTTGTTTTTTCTCTCTTAAATATTGTAAGACAAAAAAAAATAGTAATAATAAAAGATAACAATGTTGAAAATCCTTTTAATACTTTCAAAAATAATGAGTGATCCAGTTAACTTTGATCATCAAACTAACTAATTCAATACTATAAGGCAAATAATGAAAAGATCTTTTGTCAAAGCAAGATCCATTATAAAAGTTCAAATTTTTAAATTAAACTCGATAACTCCCATTTTTATTTTTGAATCAACGTTTTTTAATGTATCTTTGATCAACCAGGTCAAACTCAATTTCTGAAAATAGTTTTATCTTCGGGAATTAACATATTGATTTAATTTTAATTTAAAATTAATATTTATGTAATATATAAAACCTATAATATAATAAATAAAACACATCGTTTTATTTATTACCAACCCTTGCCCAACCCTTGGGCAAGGGTTGGTCGCCCGTTTGTGAATTTAGCTCTGAAGTTTTGTTTTTTTTTCTCTTTCTTGTGTGCTGATTGTGAAATTTTTTTTTAAGCTTCCTTCAGGTGAACATATGTAAAATTTTGAGTAACTGAATTTAAGTATGATAAGGGGGCATCATGATATTACAAATGCCTAGGCAGGGCATGGTCCAAAATTGTTTGGGAGCCACTGGTCTAGCTTATGGTGGGATTGAAGGGAAGAATCCAAAAATTGTATAATGTGAACTTTTAAACCGATGTAGATTCCAATAACCTTGAGATTAAGAAGAAAAAGAATTAGATCAAAAAGTAAAAACATATTTGTTCGTTAGTTATGCTTCAAATTTTCGTTGATTTTTACTGTTTTCCATAAAGATAATTCAAATTTAATAAGCTGTTTTTATTATTGTATTTCAGCCGTATCTTAAAGAAATACATAAATTGGTCTTATTGTGAAAGATTGAATTTATGGATAGTTTTCAGCACAATGACAAAGGCCACAAAAAATTGAACAACATATCCTAATGAACAAAATTCCTCAACTGTAAACTTGGGTTTGTAGTTCATTTTTAAATTCTAGGGCCAATTACTGTGAACCCCGTGTTTGAACTTGGTACTAAAGCAGGTTCCAGATTTAAGAAACCTGGGTTTGAATACAATAGAAAACACGATGGCTGAAAACGGTTGATAGCAGACTCGTGTAGAACCCAGACTTCTGAAAACACATGGTGCAGAGCTGGGTATTAACCCGTGTTGGAACCTAGTGCCTGAAAACGCAGCTAAGGTTAACAGGAGAGTTGACCAAAGTTAACACAATCACATATTATTTTCGAAACTATTGAAAGGATTTCAATATTTTTACTTTTTTTTTTATTAATAATGTTATTTTTGTTCTTTTATTACATTACTGATTATAATCAGATTTAGTAAAGTAGTCAAGGATCCACAATCCATTATCATAAATTTTAAAACCTTTCCATCAACAGAGCCATCTAATAAAGCAGTAATAGTTCCAAGACTTGTTCTGAGTGCAGCAGTGCCGCCATCTAGTGAGCTCAGCTTCAAAAGATAGTTGACAAAATCTTCTATGACGTCAGTTTTAAGCTGTCCTTGAAGGGCCAGTGTTGTTATTAGTTGAATTATTGAATGACGGACCTGAAATTAAGAGACTAGATCTTAAAAGAGCAGACACTTCATATAAAATAATAATCGGATGATCTGAAATTAAGACAGCAGGTATCAGGTGGCTCCAGGCCACCTGATACCAACACAGCTACGTACACTCCTCTTCTTCCCCTATCTGTTCAAAAGTTCACTCTAGACTCCCTCCCATTAAGTTCGCATTTTCATTTAATTCGTTTATGACCTGTTCCTACCTCAGTCGAAGATACTTTGATTGTCGTTTGGCCCCATATTTTTGGCATCTTTGATAATGGTTTTTATTGTTGCCAAAGTCAAAAAAGCAAAATTTTTGTCAACCTAGCATTCTTCATCAATGAAAGGTGACCTAACTGTTACGTTTCGTTAACGTTAGCGTTTCTTCCATTATAACCCTAGAAAGTAGGCTCGGCCGCATAACTGGAATCCTGGACAAGAAATTATGATATCAGATAATTCATTTTAGGAAAAAAATATTAAAAATAAGAATATTAGATATTTTATGCTTGCATATATTAAGAAAGCAGATAATTCATTTATAAAGTTAATTAAATTAATGATTTTTGGAAGTTAAGTATGAAGTTCTCATTTAATAAAGGGCCAAAATTGTTGTTAGTCGAATTATTGAACGAAGGGCAGAAGATTAAGAAAGCAAATATTTGCATATCATAAAAAAATGTTTGTAGTTTAATAAAAAATGGAAGCTGTAATTTTTGAATATAAGGACACATAATGGGGGGGGGCTGAAATCATCCTGGGATAATTTGTGTCAAGATACTTTAACTACCGAGTCGAACTGTCATGTGATAGAAACACAGAAGTTTGAATTTTTTGAATATAGCCTCAAAAAGAATTTTTTGGCGTTTAGCCAAAAAGGGGTTAAGTCACCTTTTTCAAATTATTCAGGGGAAAAAATGAAGTTTTAATTGTTTCCATCAAATTAGTAAATTACGGGGTGAAAATAGGGAGCTGCCTAATTAGCTTGATTTTTCATGACAAATTTAATGAACTTATTCAAATCTGCCTAGAATAAAGGATTTAGAAGATACGGGTCAAATCCTATTTTGCCATATTGCTCTTCCGAGGTTTTTAAATAAACGTCACATACTAGAGTTCTTAGCCTAAGGATCAGATCAGACTAAATTGTAGATTTTAAGGAGAGAAATCACTTGTTGTTTGTAACGCATTTTCACCAAAAACATGACTTATCTTCTTTTGGGTAAACATCACGGCTTTATTATCTTCAATAGCTCAGAGCTGACAAAGCATCTTTACAAGAAACAATCAAAATAGCAAAGCAACAAAAATTCTTAGCAAGCGCTGCTTCAAGGTCAGTGCAGTTGGACGCAAAAATAGTGTCAAGTAATAAAATCACAGGTTAAAATGAATGATTAAGTGTTGTATGAACAACTAACACTATCTCTTGTCGAAAAGGGATTTTGTTCCATTAGGAGTTTACCCTATATGGCATTCTATTGACACTACTACCTTAAAAATAGCAGAAGAGCCAAAAATAAATTTAAGCCCTATTAATTCTGATTAATTATTACACTTGACATTTAAGCCCTTTTAATTTTGATTAAGTATTATTCGTGGCATTTAAGCGCTTTAAATTCTGATTAAGTATTAACGTGGCATTTAAGCCCTTTTTAAGCACTTTTAGCTCTGATTAGGTGTTAGACGTCGCATTTATGCCCTCTTAATTCTGATTAAGTATTACACATGGCATTTAAGCCCTTTTAAAAGTGTTACACATGCCATTTAAGCCCTTTTAATTCTGATTAAGTATTACACATGGCATTTCAGCCCTTTTATTTCTCATTAAGTATTACCTGTGGCATTTAAGCTATTTTTAGCAATTCTAATTCTGGTTAAGTATTACACGTGGCATTTCCAATCATTAGTAAACAATCTACTTCGCTAAGAAAATGCGCAGGAGGAGAGAGGCGCTTTTTCGCCAGAAATGTCGAATTCCTAGAAATAGCATACCCTAACTGTTTTGGTTATTTGGAATCAAGTTTGAAATAATACTGGTACATTATACTTGAAGTCAAATATGAGATTATATTTGAAATTCAAACGCGGAATTTTCAATCGTAAGTAAATAATCTGAAAACCCGCACCGAAAGAGGGGAGTTCTTTTTAGTTTGATTTTCTCGGTTTCTATAAATTCACACATATTATCCTTAATTGTAGCTCAGTTCATATCTTTAACTAAGATAAGTCCAGATTGACTGTTCCCTTTCAATTTATTACCATGCCAATACAATGTTTTACTATTATGCCGTCTGGCTGTATCTTCCATAACTTCAGCAATTTTATCCATGGTCTTCACTTCAAAACTACTTAATTCATATTTTAATGCTTTCTCCGCTTTCTTTACATTCCTATTGTTTTCATATAATCTATCAATCAAATAATTCTTGTACAAGGCCCCCCTCCTATCTATGAAATAGACAGTATTTTCACTAACATTCCTAGTTGCGTTTCTAACTTTCCTCCCTAAGACACCATCTGCTTATTTGCAAACTATTTTCCTAAAATTACTCCATATATCTTCTACACTGTCCAATTTTAAACTCTTTAGGTTCGTATTTAACGGTTCCTGGATAGTTTCTTTCGAATTCTCATCCTGTAGTCTACCGACAGTATAACTTTCAGGAAGATATTTACCTTTCCTAAATTTCAGCTTTAGGTCAACCCTAGACACTGAACACGAATTTGGGCGTTTTGGATTCCTGGACCCATCTTGATCACAATATGATCACAATACTCCACACTTGAAGATGCTCTTCTACCAACAAGAGTCGAAATCCTAGACAAGCAATCTCAAACTGATTGCCTACGACTCTTTATATATCCATACCTACAAACATTATACTACTATGGGGGAGGCAACTTATAATAAACAACTTATCTAGAAAGAGGTTTTTCAGCCCGAAAAAGCCCACTAAAACAAACCAAACCCAAATAAATTATGAATTCATTATATTCCACCAATCAGAATAAAGTGGAAATGCCATCTCGTTTACTTTGTCGTTTAATTTCCACGGGGGATACCACTCCTCAAGGTCGCTCTGCAGCACCATTTGCGGCTTCGGTTCTTGTTGGGCGACCTCATGGAAGGTCCTTCCTGACACTCCTATGGGGTCACGCAAATAGTATTTTCCTTTCAAAGATAGGGAAGGAGGAAGAAGCTTATGACGGAACAGATACCCCAAACCATTTCGTAACACCGGAACAGCTCCGACCTTTATAATTAACCTATCCTCGTCAGGGACAAAAGTGGCCCTGGAGAGACTTCAGAGTACCAATTCCTGTCAATATCTAGCTGAAGTAGAAGAAAAATTATTGCATTGAAAAGAGTTATTGAAAATAAAAGAAAAAGGAGTTTTAAAGTTATAATAAAGGTAAACATTTCTAATAATCATTCTCACTTTCTTTATCACTTTCAGTTTTTTTTTTTTTTTGAACTCCCAATTCTGTTGCGTAAGTATTTAGGCATTAAACTGTTAATGTGAGGGTGGGATTTGGCGAAACAGAAAGAACCAGTAAATTACTTTATAGGATATTCAAATTTAAGCAAAAAAAATTGTTGTCGAAGACCCCATAATCACCGGGTTCACCCACCGGGTCCCCCTATCTCCCACTTTTCGTACACCCTTAGTGCCTGTAAAATCAAAAAATACAGAGTGGGGGATATCCTGTTATTCATCTTTAAAGATAGCTATTTTACTGAGCATTATAATTTGGTAGAAATCGATCTTACCGGATTCCTCGTATCAGATAATGAATGCTTCAACACTCTGTTTACGTCATCCGTAAATGGCTGGAATTCGACTTTAAGCGCATTCGCAAGGTGTCGAAGGACAGTAAAAACTCCGACTCGAGGTTTGGTGTGAGAGGAATCCAGCTTAAGGATTACGTTTCTGATAACTCTTTCGGTGCAGTTTCTCGCTGAAAAAAATCATTATTTGGTACTGTTGAGTTACATGGTCGCTTTTATATACTAATGAGAGACAAAACCCGCCAGACTGGTTATTTTCAAGAGACCGCTATTCAGAAATGGAATGCAAAGAGTAGTTTTCATTGCGTTTACGATATTTAAACTGTTATTTTTTGGGATATAGGGGGGAAAGGTACCTAGGTTAGATTAGGTTACGTATTTAATATATGGTATGCTTTACCACCCCCCCCCCCCTAATGTGAAAATATATAGCCCAAATTTGTTTCTAAACTAATATATATTCATCCTATTTTATTTTATTTCATCAGCATTAAACAAACTTGACTTTAAAGAAGTGACCATGTAACGCATCAGTACCCATTATTTTTTACCTTCTACATATTTTTACAACAAGCTACCTAAAAGATTAATTGGTAAATTTGGTTCCTGTGTCTACTGTGACCCCTATAATGCTCATATCCATGGAGAGGAGACAACACACGCATGGAGTATCTCATATACCACCACGTTACAGGGGAACAATGCTGAGGGGTAGTGACTCTCTTCACTCAATAAAAATTGCCAAATGGAAAGCAAGTCCGTAAAATCAGCCCAATACCTTAAAAATATCATTAAAGTTCTTCCCCGACTCCTTTAAGACGACACGTGGTTCTTCAGAACAAGTAGGTAGTTGTTCCATACGCTTTAAAAATTATGTCTATAATTCCCCTTTCGATGCTAAAAAAAATCTTTTTCTTTTAGAAAAAGGCACCAAAAACCTAAGAAAAGTCAATATTATTTTCAAAATCCTTGTGTTCTAATAGTATAGTATGTTCTAATATATATATATATATATATATATATATATATATATATATATATATATATATATATATATATATATATATATATATATATATATATATATATATATATATATATATATATATATATATACAGGGGAACACCACGTTAGCCCAATACCTTAAAAATATCATTAAAGTTCTTCCCCGACTCCTTTAAGACGACACGTGGTTCTTCAGAACAAGTAGGTAGTTGTTCCATACGCTTTAAAAATTATGTCTATAATTCCCCTTTCGATGCGGCGTGCCACGGGCACGCCGCCGATGGCAGAGGCGGCGGCGTTCGGTTGACTTTAAATTATTTTTACGGCAATTCTTTATTGCGTCAACCGCAAAGTCGGAGCTTTTCCTTCTCGTGTGGTTTAGTATTTCGATTTTCCTGATTAGAAATCAAACAGAGCTTGAACTATCCCCGAATTTACGGGTATTACCCCGAAAATCTATGCGTCACCCCGAAAAAAATTTGGTTCCCCGAATCCCCGAAAATCGCGCAATCACGGTGCCACCCCTAGTGATTCATCACCAGTGACTTTCCCTGCCAAATATTACTTTGTATACCATAATTCTTCACTGCTCTCTGGTTCATCAATTTTCCTCTCTTTTGTTACTTTGCATAAAAACCAGACAGATGCAATATGCTATTGCAATATATGCAGTTCTTCACATGTTGACAAAAAAAAGTATCGTCTTTATGAAATGAGTTTAAATCATTTCGAATGCAGTTTTCTAATTGCAATTTTTTACATCATTTGTAGTCAAAAATTTTTTTTTTAGGTTGAATAGAATTAAATAATGAATTAACTGCAATACATCTTCAGCCTTCTGTTGTATTTTTAAATTGACAGCCGACATTTTTTTTATAAAGTTGAATTTTAATTTTGCTGATTTTTTTTGTTTTTGTTTTTTTTTGCTGTTTTAATATAATATTTTATTAATTTTTAATACTCAATTGTTGAACGCCTGAATGTTTAATACTCAATTGTTCGGAAGCTACCCCAAAAATATGATTCATAAATAAATTGTAAATTATTGCCTATAGAGGAGGGGGATAGGGGGCTATCATTTTTAAATAATACCTAATTTTTTTTATTGAAAGCAGGGACGCCAAAAGGATAATAATTTTTTTCATTTAAAGTGGAGACAGAAGAAAATGATATCAAATTCCCTGGGAAACCATTGAAATATTTTGATAAGCCCAGGGCCCCCCATTAGAACTTGTTCATTGTCTTGGGTATTTTGCGATTTCTCATAGGTTACTGGCCTTATTTGGCTTTTGTGTGTGCTCCCTTTTATTTCGATTCTTTGGATCTTACGGAATGCCATGGCGAATCTATCACTCAGTTTTCCAATAATTTGAGGTATATCTGAATAATTTCGACATTTTTGTTATTGTCTTTGTACCCCTTTACTCATACCCTCAATTTTTTTTTCAAGGAGCACTAAGCTGTTTAACGTTATTTTGCGTGTTTGTTTGAACCATATAGTGACCTTGTTAATTATTCAGTAAATTATTTTTCTAATGAAAGCTGAGACGGTATCCTATCAAGGTGGTATCCAGAGGGGGGGGGGTAGGGAGGTAGTATATTTAAATTCTAAAATATCGAAATTTTATTTATTGAAAGCAGGGATCCCAAAAAGTTCATTTTTTTAATTTAAAGCAGAGACGGCATCCTATCAAGGTGGTATCCAGGGGAGGTGTTATTGAGATATCATATTTAAATGATAATACCTCGATTTTTTTTAAAGAAGAGGTGCCAATAATTTAATTTTTTTTTATTTAAATCAGAGACGGTATCATATCAAGATGGTATCCAGAATGGGGGCATAGGGAGTTATTATATTTAAGTGATAGTACCTTGAATTTTTTTTTTTTTTATTGAAAGCAGGGATGCCAAAAAGTTGAAAAGTTGACAAAATTAACAAGATTTTCGTGAGTTATACTTGATACAGCACTTGCATAGTTTTAACGTCCAAAGGGAAAGGGACATATGCGTGCAATCCGGTTTTTTTCCTATTGATGAAACGGGTTTACTTTGAAAACATTCATTCATATTTACCAGGTAGATTCACACTAAAACGAATCGGTGTGACGAAAGCGATATCGACATCCCCACCTAACGTTGGACTCGAGTAACAATGGCGCCCTTGGTCCAGTGCCCAAGTTACATTAAAAGGCCAGGTCATAATAAAAGCTATCAATTTGGGAGGTTCAAGGAGAAGTCTTTGACAGTCTTGTGACCTCAGGGTACTTGATGTTGCAAAGTTCTTACGTATCTACAGTGGTTTAGAAAATTCGATCACCCCACAAATGATTACCAAAAATATGCACAAATTTAACATTTGGAATATTATAACACTTTTTTCAAAGATTTGAAGAAAATAAAAAAAGTCTAAATACCCCTAACTATGCTTCAAAGATATTTTAAAAAGAAACTCTTTGGAAGTTTCCATGGAAATGACCATAGCAAAATCTTTGAGCCTGGGTGGGGATCAACGAGGTGTCTGAGTATTTTGACCACAGGTGATTTATTGTTGAGACTTTCTTAAATTTGGTAATTCTTGTGAGCATTTGGAAATCAAAGCTTAAACTCAATAACTGATACTAAGTGTCCTAACATTTTGGTTGGATTAAAAATGACGAACTAGGATGAACATTTCAATATCTTCCTGGAGCTACTTCAGTCTGAATATTATTTCATTTAATTACACTTAAAACGGATGAGCTTTTCATTTTCTACATAAGAAATTTTCTACATAAGCTGGCACTTCATTTTTCTTCATAGAAAATAAACTATTAAGTGTTTTTTGTGTCATTGTAATTGAAGTGTTCTCATGTGAAGTGTTCATAATGTATTTTTCAATTTGATAAATTTACTCCTTTTAGATACAGTTTATAATTTGACACATATTAGGTATTTATCAGTTTATAATTTGGAATGAATCCCCAAAAGAAAAAATTAATAATATCCAAAAGAGCAGCCAAAAGCGATAAAAAAGCAGCAGTTCAGCCTTAGCCTACATGACATATATTCTATAAAGAAGCCAAAAAAAAAACTTTAAAATGCATTTTTTTTTTATTGTTATTAAAAACCAGTTTTTGATACAAGAAGGCTTCTTAGGAATCCAAAAGACCAAAACAATAAAAATTAATATCACATTTGCCCATTTCAACTTTTTTAAATGTGACAAAACAAATATAGGCAAAGGGCATTATAAAAAAAATAACTTTCTATGTTCAAAGTTTTTTTCAAAGTTTTAACCCAAATAACTGACGAATTTTGGGCAAAGGTATTTGAAATTGTGTATACAGCATTACTCGATGAAAAAAACTACTAATTTGGGTAATTATCTATGTTAAGAATACATATCTAATAGAAACTTCAACTATTATGCAAGGGTTCTGAAACGCCACAGCCATTTCGTTTCTACCAGACTTCTACTTCTCTTGATGAATAACGAAGAAGACCAGTTTTCAGCCAGCGACTTGTGAATTTTTGAACTCAAGAATAGGCTCAAATCTGTTGTAAATTTAAGCTGTGATTTGAGAAAGATTGATGAAAACATTAATGTTTGCGGTTAACATTGATCGCGCCGGCGGCGCGCCGCCGACATCTTACCGGCGGCGCGCCGCTGACATCTTACCGGCGGCGTCTTACCTGCGGCGCGCTGTTTTATGCCCCGCCACCACCGGTCTTCCCTCATCGGCGCGGCGCCGGGGTCTAATATACATATATATATATATATATATATATATATATATATATATATATATATATATATATATTATATATATATATATATATATATATATATATATATATATATATATATATATATATATATATATATATATATATATATATATATATATATATATATATATATATATATATATATATATATCCAATTCTAGCTGTGCAAAGTGGAGCATCCTAATGTCACGCGTTTGCCTTCCAGCTGACCTCTAACATGAACCTCGAAACATGAGCGCCATAGTAGAGAATCCCGACAAGTGCAAGGTAGGCAGCATTATAATCTTTTCTTTTTTTTAGCAAAACCTAGCTCATTAGGCGTAATTCACTGTGAATTGTGTGAAGTTAATGTTCTTAACATTATGAGTGAAGGTGTTGTCCGTCAATGGATGCAATTTTTTTTAAAAAGGAAGGACAAACATTCACGATGAAAACAGGTCCGGTAAATCTGTTCTTGTCAGTGATGATCTGGTGAAAAAGCTGAGGAAAAAAAAATCGTGATAACCGTTGTTTCACGTGGTACGATCACAATTATGAATCCTAAAGTGAAACTTTGAAAAGTCTAAGAAGGGTAATCCAAAACAAGCGTCCTGGTCTTCTGACATCTAATGTTGTGTTTTTTTATGACAACAATCGCCCTCATACAGCTCGGATAACAAATGAACTTTTGGTCACTTTCAAATGGGATGTTTTGACCATCCCCCCTAAGACTCAGATCTAGCCCCTAGTGACTTCCCTTTGTTCCCCGACATGAAACAGGGGCTTTCATCTCAGCGCTTCGATAACGACAAAGAGGTTTGAAACGCCGTGACAGGTTGCCTAAGTTTTCAAACGTTAGATAATTATGCACAGCAAATTTCAAAAACAGCTGTTAAAAGATATGAAATCAAACTGTGACTGTGAAAAGTCTAAGGAGGAAAATCCCAAACAAACGTCGTGGTCCTCTGACACAGAAGCGGTATGCCTTTTCTTGTCAGTGATGATGATCTGATGAAAAAAGTTGACGAAAAAAAAAATCGTGATCACCGTTGGTTCACGTGGTACGACTACCTGTTAAAACATATGAAAAAACTGTTAAAGACATGACAAGTGCTTGAATTTGTTTGGGGTTTATGTAGAAAAATAAAGAAAAGTCGTAGATTTAAGATGTAAATAAAATTTTTGTATCTCAAGGGGCTTAATTTTTATTTCCAAATGGAGGTTACTTTCTGGACGACCCTCGTATATATAATCAAAATTTATATTAATTGCTTTATAAATATAAAGCTAAATATAACTAACAAAAAAATAGTCCATGGATTTTCTCATTTTGTTTTCCTTGCTTTTTACGTATTTTCAACAAATAGAAAAAAAAGTAAAAACTTTTTTAAAAGAAAAGTAACAATTTATATTAGACCTAAAACAAGCAGAAATAAAGTCATATAATAGGTCAAACTTGTAGTGAAGAGAAATTAATAATTACTTAGTGAACTTAGTGCTACTTATCACTTACTTAGTTAAGTTACTTAGTTAACTACTTAATGTACAGGAATTAATTACCATTAATGAACATTCTGTCAACTTCTGATGATTCATCTTTAATATTAGCTCACGTCAACAATTACTTAAAGACTGATCGTTGCCTAATCTATATAAATAATAATGAATGTCTGTCTGTTTGTATCGCTTTCTGTTCTGTATGCATTACTACTCTGTTCAACTGATCGCCAAGAAACAATCAGAAGTTGTTGAGTACACTCTTGGGAAGGCTTTAGGTATAAATATTTCCACACCACCCTCCCCCAAGGTCCTCTTAGTCTTTCGAATGCTTTTCGTAAAACAAGGTCCAACGGGTAAGACAATAATCCTGATCTAGTTTTCCTGATACTTCTAAGTTTAAAACTCAATCGCTATTTTAACCAATGAGAGAGGTTCTTATTTTAACCAATCGAAACTAAGAATTTTTAAAGTTTAAGATGCTTAATAGAATCTTCGTTCTATTTCATTCTTTTCCCTTCACTTTTCAATTTTAGAGTTTAAGGATTTTAATTTAGATTCAATTTCAAATTGGCAACTCGGTTTATTTCCCTTCTGCACAAGGACCCGATTTCATTTCGCCAGCCCTGTTTGAAAATTTGTAATTAATACACTTTTTTTTTAAAGTTAAAATGAGGGTTTATTCATCAACCAAAAATAACAAAATCCAGAAGCTAAGCTTGTAATATAAATCACTACCCCAACTAGGCATAAAAACAAAAAAAAACTATCATATAAAAAAAAGCGACTATACCACCCCTACTTGTTTACAACTCATCAATTCTCAGCATTCAACATATTTAACCTCGTCCTTCCCATACCATCATCCAAACACAAAAATCCAAAAAAAAACATTTACAAATTAAAGGGAAAGAGACCGGAAACCTGACTCACTCACCCTCATATACCCTATAACAACGTTCTTTTAACAGACTTCTAAATTCAGAGACATTGGTCACTTTCTTGATCTCACCTGGCAGACATTATATTACTGTAATTAAAATAAATAAATTTTAATGAGTTGTTTTAATTTTTGTGTCCTTGAATTTTCCTTTTTTTGAAATCGCGGCAACGCGCGACCGGTAAATAGGCAAATAAATTAATTTAAATACGTTGATTTAATTTTTGTGCCTTGAATTTCTTTTCTTTTGTTATCGCAGCAACGTGCGACGGGTAGGCTAGCACTTAATAAATTTTCAAAAAAAAGAGTTACTACTAGATGACAGTCAGGGCTAGGGGAAAGTACATAGTCCCACATATTTAACTAAATATAAGGATTTTGAATAACTTTCATCAAGGTTAGAGTTGTCCCGTAAGAGTAATTTGCTTGAAAGACGCCATTTGATTTCACAGAATGAGGGGACTTCTTAAACAAGTGATTGAATCATAAAAAAAAGACTATGCCAATCTGTTCACGGTTTTAGAAAGTAATATTTTTTTAAAGTAGGGTTTTAGTTTCTCAACGCCTTCTCTTAAGTAAACAAAAAACGTGTTGAAAATTTGGACATTGCCACAACAATAAAACATACATATTTGTTCTTCCGGCTATATGTTCGCTAACATTTGGACAAAGCCATGTCATTACATGTCATTGCCTTGCAAATTACCGTTATGTCCTTTGACCATTGCCATGTCATTAAATGTCATTGCCAGGCAAAAACATGGTATTACCATGCCATTGCAAATGCCACAACAAGAAAGCTTACATGTTTGGTCTTCCGGCTATACATTTGGCCAAAGCCATGCAATTACATGACACTGTCATGCAAATTATCATTACATGTCATTTAGCCATTGCCATGCCATTAAATATCATTGTCAGACAAAAATATGGCATTAACATGCCATTGCCATGCATATTAAGCAATTGTCACAACAAGAAAGCTTACATATTTGGTCTTCGGGCTATATATGGTCTTAAAACATTGACATCATATGGTTCAATAAGTGGTTTTAAAGTACGAGCAATCAATATTTGGAATGATACTTGAGATAAATTTGAATAGAAGGAATTATTGGTTTCTAAATAGAATGTTTTCACGCTCTTAATTGATAATTTTTTTGGAAATAATCACAAATGCATAAAACAAGAACAAGATATTGGTCCCCACAGTAATTTTCCCTTTTTGTGTGTCTTCCGAGATCGTTGGGCACTTTGCTATTATAGAGATCTTTCATTTTAGTGCCTTCATTATTTCATTATTAGTGCTTTCATTATTATGTAACCTCTCAAACTCAGAGATTTTGTGATTTTCTATATTGTTCAAGTAATTTGCCCTTTTTGTGTGTCTTCCGATATCGTTGGGCACTTTGCTATTATAGGGATCTTTCATTTTAGTGCTTGTAGAGGGATGGCACGCATTTAGCTTGAGGTTTCATGCCAGTGCTGCTAACCTCATCTCCTCCATTTGTAAGATAACTTCCAATCTCCAATAGAGATCCGAAGTTTATGGGTGAAGCTTCAGATATTAATCCTGTTTCTAGAAATGAAGCTGTTTTTCCCTTCTCTCTCTTTAATTCTCCCTTTTTTCTCTCTCTTTATTTAAGAAGTAAATTCTTAAAATTCATCCATTTTTCTATTTATATCTATCTCCCCTTTACAGGTCATACAACAGGATATACAATATAGAAAATATAGAAAATCAACAATATAGAAAATCACAAAAATCTCGGAGTTTGAGAGGTTACATAATAATGAAAGCACTAATAATGAAATAATGAAGGCACTAAAATGAAAGATCTCTATAATAGCAAAGTGCCCAACGATCTCGGAAGACACACAAAAAGGGAAAATTACTTGAACAATATAGAAAATCACAAAAATCTCGGAGTTTGAGAGGTTACATAATAATGAAAGCACTAATAATGAAATAATGAAGGCACTAAAATGAAAGATCCCTATAATAGCAAAGTGCCCAACGATCTCGGAAGACACACAAAAAGGGAAAATTACTTGAACAATATAGAAAATCAAAAAAATCTCGGAGTTTGAGAGGTTACATAATAATGAAAGCACTAGTAATGAAATAATGAAGGCACTAAAATGAAAGATATCTATAATAGCAACGTGCCCAACGATCTCGGAAGACACACAAAAAGCGAAAATTACTTGAACAATATAGAAAATCACAAAAATCTCGGAGTTTGAGAGGTTACATAATAATGAAAGCACTAGTAATGAAATAATGAAGGCACTAAAATGAAAGATCTCTATAATAGCAAAGTGCCCAACGATCTCGGAAGACACAAAAAAAGTGAAAATTACTTGAACAATATAGAAAATCACAAAAATCTCGGAGTTTGAGAGGTTACATAATAATGAAAGCACTAACAATGAAATAATGAAGGCACTAAAATGAAAGATCCCTATAATAGCAAAGTGCCCAACGATCTCGGAAGACACACAAAAAGGGAAAATTACTTGAACAATATAGAAAATCACAAAAATCTCTGAGTTTGAGAGGTTACATAATAATGAAATAATGATGGCACTAAAATGAAAGATCTCTATAATAGCAAAGTGCCCAACGATCTCGGAAGACACACACAAAGGGAAAATTACTTGAACAATATAGAAAATCACAAAAATCTCGGAGTTTGAGAGGTTACATAATAATGAAAGCACTAATAATGAAATAATGAAGGCACTAAAATGAAAGATCTCTATAATAGCAAAGTGCCCAACGATCTCGGAAGACACACAAAAAGGGAAAATTACTTGAACAATATAGAAAATCACAAAAATCTCGGAGTTTGAGAGGTTACATAATAATGAAAGCACTAGTAATGAAATAATGAAGGCACTAAAATGAAAGATCTCTATAATAGCAAAGTGCCCAACGATCTCGGAAGACACACAAAAAGGGAAAATTACTTGAACAATATAGAAAATCAAAAAAATCTCGGAGTTTGAGAGGTTACATAATAATGAAAGCACTAATAATGAAATAATGAAGGCACTAAAATGAAAGATCTCTATAATAGCAAAGTGCCCAACGATCTCGGAAGACACACAAAAAGGGAAAATTACTTGAACAATATAGAAAATCACAAAAATCTCGGAGTTTGAGAGGTTACATAATAATGAAAGCACTAATAATGAAATAATGAAGGCACTAAAATGAAAGATCCCTATAATAGCAAAGTGCCCAACGATCTCGGAAGACACACAAAAAGGGAAAATTACTTGAACAATATAGAAAATCACAAAAATCTCGGAGTTTGAGAGGTTACATAATAATGAAAGCACTAGTAATGAAATAATGAAGGCACTAAAATGAAAGATCTCTATAATAGCAAAGTGCCAAACGATCTCGGAAGACACGCAAAAAGAGAAAATTACTTGAACAATATAGAAAATCACAAAAATCTCGGAGTTTGAGAGGTTACATAATAATGAAAGCACTAATAATGAAATAATGAAGGCACTAAAATGAAAGATCTCTATAATAGCAACGTGCCCAACGATCTCGGAAGACACACAAAAAGTGAAAATTACTTGAACAATATAGAAAATCACAAAAATCTCGGAGTTTGAGAGGTTACATAATAATGAAAGCACTAATAATGAAATAATGAAGGCACTAAAATGAAAGATCTCTATAATAGCAAAGTGCCCAACGATCTCGGAAGACACACAAAAAGGGAAAATTACTTGAACAATATAGAAAATCACAAAAATCTCGGAGTTTGAGAGGTTACATAATAATGAAAGCACTAGTAATGAAATAATGAAGGCACTAAAATGAAAGATCTCTATAATAGCAAAGTGCCCAACGATCTCGGAAGACACACAAAAAGGGAAAATTACTTGAACAATATAGAAAATCACAAAAATCTCGGGGTTTGAGAGGTTACATAATAATCCCCTGCGTGATTACCTGATCCATGTTCCTAATAGGGAATTTCACCCTCATCGTGTGGGATCACTATTACCTCTTTCAAGAGTGATACTCCTTGATTGTTTTTTTGTCAAATTCTTTTAGGGTAGAAACTGAAATTAAATAATCAATAATTTGCTAATTAACTAATTTGCTAATTTAAAATAACTAACAATTAAACATGTTAATTAAATTAACAAATTGATTTAATTAACTTAACTAAACTAACTAATTTCAAAATTAACATAATTACCCAATATTTCGTAGCATCGAAGAATTTCGTAATGATTCTGAACTGTATCTGGATGGTCAAAATCATGACCTGCTGACACCTAAAATAGAAGAGAATAGGTTATCTTAGACGAAATGTATCGTGATATTAAACACCATATATGGTGCTCATGTACGATTATACAGTGAATGCCAATATTGAATTAAACCAATTTGAATTATGCTAGTAATAAAATAATAACAAAACAATTTTATTTTTAAACGCCTTACACGGTCATGCCGATCAGCCGCAGCTCTTGTAATAATAAGGCACTAAACATATAAGACCTATAAAAATCACAGCCATAGCCATCGTCATACAAAAATATACATTGATTCGAAATAGCACAGATTCAAACTAAACAGAGTCAAACAAATAAAAAGAATAAAAGAATAATAAATAAATATATACAATTATTGACGAGTGGTTGCAGAATTAAAAATCTTGACGAACGAGGGACAAATAAAAACAAAGGGACAAAGTCAAACAAATAAAAAGAATAAAAGAATAATAAATAAATATATACAATTATTGACGAGTGGGTGCAGAATTAAAAATCTTGACGAACGAGGGACAAATAAAAACAAAGGGACAAAGTCAAACAAATAAAAAGAATAAAAGAATAATAAATAAATATATACAATTATTGACGAGTGGTTGCAGAATTAAAAATCTTGACGAACGAGGGACAAATAAAAACAAAGGGACAAAGTCAAACAAATAAAAAGAATAAAAGAATAATAAATAAATATATACTATTATGGACCAGTGGGTGCAGAATTAAGAGTCTTGATGAACGAGAGAACAAAGCTACTTGCGTACCGCATATGCCATGCTGGTACCGGCTGAATTTTTTGTACCGGTTGAGCTACATGTCGCGGGAGCCTTTGGCGCGAAGGGACATTCTAAGGGGGGAGGATTTCAAGAAGCCGCGGATTTTCCAAAATACCGACACCAAATTTAAAACACAATCCATCACGGAGTTTCGAAAGAGTTGTAAGTGAAAATTGTTTTAAAAGGGGGCAATAAGGGACTTTGGGAGATTTAGAGTAAATATATTGGAACAGATAATGTAAAAAGAAAACAGAATTCTTTAATGTACTTTTTAAACAAAGTCAGAAATTACAGAGCAAGAAAAAAACACAAATTAAAGAAAATAAAATTAAAAGAAAGCAGAAAAAGAAAAGAAGATGAAGAGAGAAGATAAAATTAATGCAGAAAAAGAACTAAAGCAGATGAAATTAAAGCAGAAGAATAAAAGAAGGCAGATAATATTAAGAGAAATCAAAAAAGAAAAGCAACATTTGGGAATTCAACTCAAT